>NC_136628.1:33376850-33976850 GCF_933228915.1 Telmatherina bonti | reverse complement strand
TTTGCATGTGTGTTTTTTTTTTTGTGTGTATTGGAGTGAGTTGTCTTCACACGGCTCTGGACATGTATTCTCCTACCTATGTATCATATATGCATATGCTCTGGCATCTGTGACAACAACCTTCTCTTTGTTAAAAGAACAAAGTCCTGTAAATCTTTCAGTATTTCCCTTTTCTTTAATATGTTTTTGCTGTTTGTGGTCTGGAGTTAGTTCTGGAACGTTAACCCCCAAAGGGAGTTGCTGTCCTTTCAATAAAGCACTGGTGATAATTGCTTCATTTGGTGCCCAGGGTAATTTTTTTTCCTTACTTTCAGGCTCTGCTCATCTATTGTACTAGGGAGCAGAGTTTCCAAATGCTGCCAACCACATGAATTGGTACACCGTTAAACAAAAACTAAGCAGCTGCCAGACTCAGTCTGCCTCTGAAATTCTTGTTGGAGAAACAAACTCTAAAATATGTCAGCCACAGGCAAAGCAAACCAAATGTTCTGCTGTCAATGAGCAAACACAAGCCTTCATACAATATCAACGCAGCTAATGTGGCTGATGTAGCCATGCGTAAATGCACACGAGAGATGCAATGTTTACACTGCAACACTGAGGATTAAAAGGTACAATCACAAATTGAGTAAACCGTGACAGTGATTAGAAACCAATAAGCAAGCACCAGATGTGGGTTACTGCGTTTCTATGCTTCCTTTTGTGTGACAGTAGATTCTCAGCCTGCAATGGACTGGTGTCCAGGGCAGTGTGTACCCCTTTACCTGTAGGCTGATAGACCTGACAACTGGCAACCAACTGGATCCCTAATGATTACAGGAGTTCACTGTACCCAATGCACGGTCTCCACAGTTACAATATGTCAGTCCAAGAGAGCAGCTTTAGGATGTGGTAGAAAGATTCCTGTGCCGCTGACAAATCATTGCAACTGTGCCATGCCGTCAGGTCAATATGGAGTTAAACCTCTTAGGATTGTTTCCAACACCTTGTTGAATCCATGCCACTTAGTATTAAGGCAATTCTGAAGGTAAACGTATACACAAACTGTACTAGCAAAGTGTACCCGATAAAATGGCCGGTGGCTTCATTCTTCTGCCACGACGTAGACTTGGTGTTTCAAAGGAGGCGCTTACAGACGCTGTAATCGACAGTTAAAAATTAGGTGATGGAAAAATGGAGTGTTATTATATGTTAGATTATTTGAAAATAACTACTGACTTGTACTTATTCATTCATTGTCTATACCTCTAGAGGGCGGGTACAGTGAAGTGGGACAGCAATAGAAAAGCCACAATGCAGACAATAAGCACTGCAATTAACTGCAGCACTCCACAATTAGGCAGCCACAACACTCCACAATTAACTGCAGGACAAATGCAAAAGCCACAAAACAGCAAAATCAGCAACAGCACAGCATCTGCAATAGAAGTTAGGCTGCTTTAACATAAAGCAGCGTAAACATAATCAACAAAGAAGTAGTTTTTGGAAAAAACTTGAGAAGTGAACACTTTACTACACATGGTAAATAAAGTTTTATTATTTTCAGTCTTGCCCCCTCATGCAGTGTCATTAAAAAAAGGCATAATTTCTTTTGTAGTTTTGTGGCATGTTGTGGCTTTTGTGTGTGTGTTGCTGTAAATTGTGGCAAGGTGTGGCTTTTGTATTCGTGAGGTGTGGCCTCTTTTTGCCTGTTGTATTTGTGTTGCAGTGAATTTTTGCATGTTGTGGCTTTTGTTTATGTTGCTGTAAATTGTGGCATATTTTGACTGTTGTGTTTGTTTTTTGGTTAATTGTAACGTGTTGTGGTTTTTGTGTTGTGTGTGTTGCAATAAATTATTGTGTGCCCTTTGTAGAACTGTGACACTTAAGGGCCAGAATAGGTGGGAGATGGGGGGTTCTAGTCACCTCTGAGCGAGAGCAGGGGTACACCATGGGCATGGTGGTGATGTAAATGGATAGAAAATGGGATCAAAAGAAAATAGGGAAAAAAAAACAAGAATTCACTGACTTGTTTCAAATGCCATGTTGGTTTCTAGTCTGCCACTACAGTATATTATTCCGAAACAAAAAATGTTAAAATTTTCCCCCTGATTTAATTCACTCATTCTTACAGTTCCACACTCTGAGCTAACTTTGGCAAACGTCTGTTCACCTCAACATTTCATTAGTCCAGCATGTTTACTGAAGAGGTCTTAGACCAACTGTTTACATTCAAACTCAAGTCTAGTCCCAAAGCACATGGAGTAAATCTGCATCCTCAGCTCATTTATGTTGAACCTGCTAGCTGGCAGTTAATTCTCTCTAATTCATCACAGTGTTTACTAATTAGCTGGCAGGTTGGGGATTTCTTCAACTGAAGAGTCATCAAATCCATACTTCCACTTATCTCCCAAAGTAATTTAACAGTGTAAACGCTCCATACTTGTAATCTTGTTTAGGCTGTCAAGTGTTTCTAATCCACCCATTCAGACATACACTCAAACCCTTCTTATTCTATACATATACATTATTCTGGAGGCTATTGTTCTGTACAATAACACGCTGATGAACATTTTGGGGGTAATGTGGGATTTCCACAGCATATTTCCACACATGGGAGGAGTTGGAGAACAACCACTATCTGCTGGGTTACAGCTGCATTTACGGCACAACCTCAAACTCATGCCATCCAGCTCTGACATCAACTTTTCTTGCTGCAGGAGGGTAATCAATGGTCAGTGAGGTCTACTTCAATTCAGGCTTTACTCGAAATAAAATGACTCAAATCACCAAACTGCTGGTTTTTTATCCAACCTGGCCGACTGCTTGTGTTTCTGCCCCACTGAGCCGTGTACTGATGGACCTGTGAACTGGAACCATGGACAAAGAGTAATTATCCATTATTGACAACAACAAATAAATAAATACATAAAGACATTTCTGAAAAATAAAAATAAATAAATACTTGTTTGATTCAGAGGTAAAAGTTCAGGTTCAGTGCAGGTTTACCATCTTCACTTCCACGACTTGATCAATACCGCAAGTCAATGCCAGTTTGTCCATCTGAATGTGTGCCTGGTGAAAACCTTGGTCCATCACGCCGTTACAGCTCAGGAGTGGCGACATGCCAGGGATTCAAGCAGAAAACTTCATGAATCAAGAGACAGAGATTCAAAAGATTCTTTTGGTCAGTACCCACAGCTGGTGACCGGGAGTGAGCATTGGAACATAGAACGGCTTTGGTTTTTTGCTCACCACAACTAATCGATGCAGTGTCTGCATCACTGCAGACGCCGCACTGATCTGCCTGTCGATAACGCACTTTAGCCGTCCCTCACCTGTGAAGAAGGTCCACTGAAGAAAAGTAATGCTTACTGTATAAAACCACTTTATTGTTGTATTGAAGAAATAAAAGTCTGAATGTCTGAATTTTCTTCTTTTTAATGGTAAAAAAAAAGAAAAAAAACTGAAGAATTATTACTTGGCCAGAAAGATGCTTCTTCAGCCTGCCCAGACCTGGGATTCTTGGGTCAGTATCTCAGACCCACGGTGACAAACCTTGCAGTGTAATTGGACTGAAGTGCTCTGTGGCACTGTTCCACCCCAACCAGTCGAGGCAGATGGCTGCCCTCCCCGAGCCGGGTTCTGCCGGAGGGAGTTTTTTCCTTCCCACTGTCGCCTCGTGCAGCTCAGGATCGGGGATTGGATCGAAGTCATGACTCGATGCAATCAGTTGGTTTCTATTATAGGCTATGTATGAATTGGCTCGAAATGATGTGTATGTAAAGTGCCCTGTGACAACATTGTTGTGAAGTGGCGATATACAAATAAAGCTGGATTGAATTGAATTGAAGTTTGATGCACAGATTAGCGTTGTTGTCAAATCCAGTTTCTTTTAGCTTAGACAATTGTCCAAAGCAAAGCCGTTTGTTTCTCATCATGATTTTGGGATTTTAATTAAGGATTTTATTGCGAATCGCCCAGATTACTGCAACGCACTTTATGTCGTGCTCAGTCAGTCAATTCTTGCCCGACTGCAACTAGCTCAGAATGCTGCAGCTCGGCTTCTTAACTTTACCAAGAAAAACAAGAGCACAACATTCCGGTTTTAAAGTCTTTGCATTGGTTATCTGTCTTTTATTTGTTTGTAAATGTCAACATGGCCTTGCCCCACAGTATCTGTCCGACCTGCTTCAGTCCGACACCCCTGCTAGTGTGATATTTTATGTTAATGGGACTGAACAAAAGGAAAAGCTTAAAGTGGAACTATTATGTGCATTTCAGGCTAATTTATTTTTATTACTGAGACCAGAAGGGCTGGGATTGATCGAGTTATTGTCACAAATCGCTTTATTTACTTCAGACCGACCCTCTTCGTAGGCTGTCAGATCAGCCTGTGGGCAAAACGAGTGGATTGAGACTCTTCCGCATTAAGCCCCGCCTCCCGCCACTGCACTACATCGGGAGCGCGCACCGCAACTGCTTTCGCCGTCATTGTAACATCTCATAAACAGAAGGATTAGGCTCATATGAACTCAATAAAAAAAAAAAAAAAAAAAAAAAAAACACCATGTCAACACATAGCATACAGCCCTACATGTTGGAACCTGAATCAGACCCTGAAAACAAAGTGGAAAACAGCAACCCACAGCAACGAATGCAGCAGGATGTCTCTCTTTGGTAAACTCACCAGCCATCATTGGAAATAACTTTATCCCACGTTTTCCACCCGCCTGATGTATTTGTACATGCCCTTGTTAACCAGTAGAAGGTAACCAGTCACCGAACCTTATCCCCCAGGACGTCACAAGGATTTCCAAGTAGAAAAAACTCTCTAAAACGACGTGTTTTTCATCGCCATGGAACTCAAACTCAAACATGCGTTTAGGTGATAAAAAGCAGTGTCGTTCACATGTCTGATGAGGATTCAATACTGTAACGCTGTAGAAAGCTGTGAAAACTCCAAATACCATAATAGCATCCCTTTAAATATGTGGCCCCCCAAAGTAAACTATAATACTTTAAAACAGTGAATCAGTGATGAAATGCAGTGCAGGTGACGGTCATTTATATTGTGCATGGTACATTGCATGTTAGGAAAGTATGTTGTCATTTGGTCAGCAGAGGGTGCTGTGGGTATTTCGATACTTTGAGCCAAGGCAACATAACTAGTAGAGTGAGTCGTCAGGCTCGTGTGTAGTTCACCAGTAGAAGAAGCTGACACAAAGTGATCTGTTTGTATTTCCAACAGGTAAGTCAACATAAAACCACAGCTAGTGTAATAGTAAAGTGATACTTTGTGTGTGTGTGTCAAGGACATGTGTATTGTAACTGTATGGACTGTATGTATGAAAGAGATTGTAACCTGCATCAGAGTGTTGTTCAAGTTACGTGAGCTAACGCTAACAGGTGGAACGGATTGCTGCACTTTCTTGAGTTGTATGTGCTTTGCTAGCTAGGGGATATGAATGCAATGGCAGCCCCACCGATGTATGATCCAGGTAGGGTTAATTAACTCTGTTTTCCAAGAGGAAAGAAGCACAAGCTAAAGCTACATTAGACTAACAAGAGTAGGGCTCACGCTTGCCGCAGTAAGCTAGTCAATGGCCATTAGGGGTGGTAAATAAGTTTCGGTTAACCTTTCAAAATAAAAGCAGTAAAGCTAATATCGGACAGGGCTTCCGGTTATTTTCAAAATAAGAGTCATATGTTACCATATGTATAATTAGCGCTAAAACATGCCATTATTTCAGTTTTGGTGTAAAACCAGTTACCACGAAGTGTTAAATGTTCCCAATTAAAAACAGTTTTAGCCCAAATAAAAGCAAATTGGAAACTGTAGATTATTGTTATCAGGAATTAAACAGAGATTGAACTGTGTTAATGGTCTGTTTTGACTGGTTGTAATATATGTATTGAACAATATGTGTTTATTTTGGGTACTGTGAGCCAAGGCAACATAACTAGTAGAGTGAGTCGTCAGGGTTGTGTGTAGTTCGTCAGTACAAGAAGCTGACATGAAGTGATCTGTTTGTGTTTCCAACAGGAATAAAATTTAATTTGCTACTCTAATGGATCAGTTAACAGTGTCATCCTTCAAGGTGTAACACTCGCTCTAAGGTCAGCAGATCACTCCCTGCTGGTTGTCCCAAAGCCCAAGTTGAAATCCAGGGGGGACCGCTCCTTTTCAGTTGTCCGTCCAAAACGCTTCACTGCCATTGCGCCTGAGACAGGTTGGGTCTCTTTCTTCTTTTATATCTGCTCCACAGAGTCACCTTTTTTCACTGGCTTTAAACACTGCTTGAGTTGTTGACTACTTTTTTCTTTTGTTTTTTATTGTTATAGAGTGTTACTGTGACGAGTATTATTGTTTTTGTAATATATTTTTTAATCCGTGGTATTATGTTGTTGAGCCTGGGATTGTTTGAGCGCTTTGGTCAACTGTGTGTTCGAAATTGCATGTTCGAAAAGGGGGCAATAAGAGGTATATGGATTTGGATGTATATCTAGCCTTAATTCTAAATATATTTAAAGGGAACAGGAAATAGATGGGAATGTGTGTGTGTGTAGGCATAGGTCAAGCTTGAAGAGAAAGGTTTAGGTATGAAAAGGCTGGAATGTGTATGTAGAGGTTTATATATATATGTATAGGCTTCCACCCAGATTCTACTTTTGTTGTTGTTGTGTTATGTTTGGTTTTACTTTTTTTTGTTTATCAAAAAAAACCAAAAAAAAAAAAACAACAGGACCTCATTACCAACCTGGAGAGAACACGTAACCCTCTTCCGGCCGCGCTCTTGGATTGAGGGGTGCAACATATTATCATTTATACTGATTGTAATTTATATGCATGTAAATAAATATAAAAGCAGGAGAGGTTTTGTTGCACTACTACTTATTCTAGATTAACGTTTTTCTTGGGATTAATTATTGTTACTGCCAAAATAGTGATGGTGGAAACCGCCCAATCAGCTTCACTTCATCTCTTTAGAAACCTACAAGTGACGTCACAGAGATTCCCGTTGATCTTTTATATACAGCCTGTGGTTACAGCACACAGCACAGTGTGAGTGTTCTGGCTCATTGTTTGCTGTAGTCGTTTATAACAATGTTGTTAAAAAGAAAGAAATCCTAATCCTCTTTAAGTTTCTGTCAAACTTAACGACAAGCTCTTTGGAAAATACTATACGTGATATTTTCTTTGATTATTTGATAATGTCCTGAAACAAAATTTTCATTTTGCAAACATTTGCAAAATTTTCCTCGACATTTTTTTTTTTTTTTCATTTTTTATTTTAACACAAACTTTTTCTAAGATGCTGTACATTAGAGAGGTTACTCATGGTTTGGGAGAACTGTAACTTGGGTTGTATATTTGATGACTAAAAAGGCAGAAAAATGAAGTGGTTTCAGCATTGGTTGCAGCCAGGTTGGAAAACACCTCTGTTGGACTCTCTCTGGTGTAGATCACTGCTGACTTAGAAGAGTTTGATGAAACGATCCACTTGTCACAAGTCTTAATGCCCAACTTTTCACAAAATCATTTGTAAAAAATAATTGTGCTAAAAAATAGTTCAGAAATTAATTGGCGGCCAGATGTGACTGAGAGTCGATTAACAAGTTTGTTTTGATCAACAGGCACTCTGAAGCAGACGTAGTGGCACTACACAGGATTTCTGAAAGGCGATAATCATTTAAAAGTGCTTTTCAAGACCCTCAGTTTCCCACCATAACTATCGACTGCTCTGTTTTGGTTGCTCTAAATAAAGAAATGTTCATTATCTTCCCTCGAAGATTCACTAGGGCCTATTGATGGAAGCCCTGTTGTGCTGGCAAGCGAGCAATGCTGTCTCCTCACTGGGCATAAATATAGTATTGATTGGCCATTCTACACAGCTTTCAGTGTCATTTTTTTCTAGCCGGCTCGCCATGAAGAATTAGTGGACAGTAATCAGTCTGCATCCTGCAGACAGGACTGTCTGCTATTAAAGATGGGCCAGTATGAAACCCATTAAATCCTACTCACACACTCATAACAAATCCAACTGTCACCAGGAAGAATTCAGCAAATAGAGCGTGGAAATATTGCCTTTGTTATTTACTGCTCCAAAAAAAAAAAAAAAAATCACCCCAGACAGTCTATGTGGATTTTTTTTTTCCCTTTTCTTATGTCTTGAACAGTTTTCCATTTTATCCAGTTTGATTTTAAGCAGTTACATCTCTCAGGTTTCAAGCTATTCATATCTCAGATATAAATCCAATATTTGGACCCTGTGTTTGATATTTCATCACAAGTTGCTAGAATTGGATAGTTTCTGAGGGATTTCTATATAAGGCCAAAAGCTCGCTGTGCAGGCTGTACAGCTTGTGATCTCAGTCTGCGTCACAGCAAACACCAGTAGGGAGATGACCTCAGCTTGCTGATACCAGCAGTTGCATATTGCAATTTATATACACAGTCCACAGACAGGCATTTTGGGATGCTGGGTCAATTTAAATTTGGTACATATACAAGTGAGTGTATGGAGTTGTGTGTGTGTGTGTGTGTGTGTCTATCCACTATACTTTGGATGAATAAGCAATGTGTAAGGGGATATTGTCTAACCACCCATTTAAAGGCAACTGGGACAGACTGAAGGACAGATAAAAGAGAATTTTCTTATCAAGAGTAAGAGATCTGATCATTAAAAAAAAAAAAAAAAAAAAAAAAGATCAGAAATTGAATTAGAAATCCGAAAAGGATGAAGTCGCCTCAAAAAATGAGAAATTTGGTGGATTTTTCTTTGTTGTTACAAAGCCTCTTGGAAAGTCGATTTATGTCCTTCCTAAATGGAACCAGACTGGTAATGAAAATGCATGTGTGGGATGAGCAGCAGAGCTGACTAAGTGGGTTGTGACCATAAAAAAAAAAAAAAAAAACTTGTAAAATCTCCCCTGGTTACGCTGAACAGCTGATTCTGCTATTGACTCTTGCTTGGCATTGTTTGCTGGATCTGACTGAAGCCTCAGCATCAGCAGCATGTGCAGAGCCACAACAGCCTGAAACCTCCTCATGCTGGTCAACAGGACTGTGTTGGTCACTCAGCAACAGAACAGCCAAACTGATCCCTGACATGTTAAGGGAGTTTAAGGTCAGAACTGCAGGCAGGCCACTCGTTCTGTGGGGGGGCGAATGTTGTCATCTTAGGATAGATTTGGTCCCAGACGGAGGAGAAATGGGATTGCAACTGGTTGCAGAATCTCATCTCGATATCTGTCTGCACTGAGATTGCTTCCAGTGATGACAAGCCTTGTTTTTCCACCATACTGTCTCCATCAAAAGCTGCAGCTCTTTGTTCTGTATGTGCTGCATTTCTCTGGTTTTGGATTGTATTGGTTTAAATGAAGCAATATCCACTGAGTGACTAAATAAACTGTCAGATCATTAACAGCTGTCATCTTTCAGCTTCTAAACTGTTTGTTATGTGGAAACTGTGGGTAATCTCTGAGAAGAGAGCATCATTATGTCTTTAATAGATTTATCAGATTCACTTGTGTTACCCCAAACGTTTACACTTGAACGCATTTGAATCCCCCTGCAGTCCATCCTCCAAAGCAGATGAGTAAGATGTTTGGATCAGGACATGAAGCATCTCCACATTTCTCTGCAGCACAGACGAGTCTGCTTCTACCCCGTAATGCCGCATGGGGGTCAGGCCTGATCACATCATCTACAGGAGGAGAGTGGAATCTGATAATAAAAAAGAAAATGTCCAGAGGTCTTAGAACAAGACTTTTCCTTTTCAAAATCCAAAACAGAACTTCATGGACAAATGTTGGAAATGCCAAGGACGAGAGAGGGCTCTGTCTTGTCAACGAGACTTCTGGATGGGAATAATGTGAAATCTCATATCCTCCTATTATTTGTTTTGGGTCATCCCTCCCTCCTTAAAGACATGAAGACCTCAAATGCAGAGTGGATTCAGACAGCTCTGATGTTGGGTTGCAAATTAATGGGTGAATGAGAGGAACCCGATGCTACATCTCTGAACTACTGGTCTTCTGTGGAGAACGCTTTGGTGGCGGCACTGGATCAGTTGTTCTTTACATTTATGAACAAAGTGGATCTTTTCTTACAAAAATGGCATAAATGGGAAGTTTACAGAAGTGCTGAAGGTGAATTCTGATCTATGATCCTTTTACTTCTGATCTATTCTATTCATTTTATTTATTTCATTTTACCTTGTTTTCCTCCACCTTTTGGTTTTCTTGTGGAAATTGTTTTATGTATTTCTCTACGTTTTTCTATCTTTTTTTTTGTAATTATGTTATGTGTGGTCACATGATGCACTATATAAGTTGTATTTTGAAACGTATTATTATTATTTATTATTAATGATAGTAATCTTAAACAGCTGTATTTACAATTCAAAGAAGTATGGGTGGGGAGGGATCAGGGAAAAATAAAATCTAAATCAATGCTACCTACATTACAAGAAAGGAGGGGTGTGTGTGTGTGTGTGTGTGTGTGTGTGTGTGTGTGTGTGTGTGTGTATGAGGGATGGTGGGGTGGTCATGAACACAGTGGCTCATAAAGGTTGACAATCACTGTTAGGTAAACTGAAACCCTGCATTCAACAGTGTAAACACAGTATGCTTGAAATAATCTGAATATATCATTGAAAAATCCTTTAAAGAAATGAGATAAATAACATTTATGAATAATGTGATTATAGTTGTTGCTGTAAGATCGAATCATGGAAACAGAAACTGATAAACTGCTGTCAACAATCCACTTGTCTATGTTCCAGTCAAAGAGGTTTGTTCTGCACACGATGGGTTTTTACGGCGAGTCGTGTGTGTATAACTCGGAATGATGACACTGTTTGCTTCAGATGTCAGCAACTCTTTGCAACATGTTTCAGAGCCATGCCACCAACCTGGCATGACAGATGGAGATGCTTGTATGCTGTTTTGTCTGATTACCTGTTCACCACATATCAGATAACACATGATGCTGTGGAGGAGAGCAGGGTATGTTGTTGACACTGTAAAACACTGTACAGTTAAAAAAAAAAAAAAGAAAAACCTAACAAAAAGCCTTAAAATGAAGTTTGATATTCCCAGCAGCTGGTGTGTTCGAGTGTGCCAGGAAAAAAACGAAAATAACTGAATAATAAAACTACTGCTTCACATGGGACATTTTGTTTTTTATTATTCAGTGAAGGGTGTTTAATTTTGCAGTAACAATAAAAATGTTACACTATTATATCGACAATTAAGCTCAAAGGTTTCTCTAATAACTGACGACCAAATTTTTTATGATTTCATTATCATCTCTTTTTCAAAGTAGAGTTTGGAGAAAAAAACAACAGCTCTTCCACACACTGTCACAGTATCATCACTGCTTCTTTTTCAGTTCTCACAACACGCAGAAGATCAGGGGTGCACACGCCTCGAATGTTACCGTTTCTCATCAAACCCAACTCTTAGAGGCAAACTGTCTCCCAAGCAATTCAAACACTGACAACTAAAGCGAAATAGTGGGAGAGCAGTAAAGCAAGGCATCTACCAATCAGGAAGTTGAGGGCTCAGATCAGGCTAATGCTTTATCAGTCTATGACTCCAACATGTCAGCGACGCCATGGACATGTAGCGGTTGCCATGTTTCTGTAAAGCCCGCAACATTCTCCATGAGCAACAAGAACTTTATCCTTGTTCCAGAGGTCTTGAAAAGAAAATGTCCTTTTTTTCTTGTGGACGTGGAAGCAGACAGTTCTCAACACATCAGGATTGCAACTATTTTCTTGTTGGACTCTGAGAAGCATCGTGTGATTGGTTGGAGAATGAGGGGGGCGTGGTTAACATGGAAATGCATGAGGCGGACAGCTGCTGTTCTGCGTTTTTGCTGATGCAGGAATAACAGAAAAAAGCTGATTGATGTGGAGGGAAAGTTTTTACAAGATTAGGGATTAAAACACAAACACAACCGTGCAAAAGCTGCCCTGATGGGTCATCATTAAATATAATATAACCAGGTTCATTCCACATAAACTCAGACATTGCCACGGACAGTGACCCCTCCCCGTTGCAGATGAAGCTTCTTGTGGAAGATGAATGAACCGGACAAAAAAGAATTTCTTTTACTTGTTCTTGAAGCCTCAAGAGGAAGAACAAAGTTCTTGCTTTTCGTGTAGGATGCAACAAGTTTAAGTCAGTCCCAAAGCAGCTGTAGCTACACACATTCGTCCACCAGTGTGTGAAAAATTCATTCTCAGAAAATCTGCCTTGTTGAAACCACTCAACATGCCCGACACACTCATCCGGCCTGTCTTCAAAATCTACCGCCACCTCTGTAGTTGTCCACTTAGTCTAAGTCTTCTTCTTCTGTCTCATGTTCTTCCTCCTTTTCTTCTTCCTTCCGCTGGCAGAATGTTGGCTGTAGTGCTCAACGCTGCCCCCGCAGTTTTTGGCAGTATTGCTACGTTTTCTGCATCAAGCAGCAGATCCACCAGGCCCTTGAAAGAACACCAATTTCACAGCATAATGTAAAACCACTAAGAAGATGGACCAAAGTGTCCATCTGTCTGTACATCTGTCTTCTATATTGAGTATAAATGGGCCTTTTCCATGTGTTTAAAGTTAAGTAAATCGCAGTACCACAAAAACCAAAAATCTCAACAAGTTGTGCTCAATTCATGTCATCTGGAACAGCTGATGTGGAGGGGACAAAGCCACTAATTTTGGAAAAAAAAAAACAACATAATTGGCATTTTTAAGTAAACATGAAGGTACCAGCTTAACCTAAAATAAATAAATATTGAGTTTTTTGGCACACAAACAATGACATTTAAAATTTGACATGCAAAAGTTAGCAATCAGCATCAGGCGCAGAAAAGCTGCTAATGCATATGAGCGATAAAAGACTTAAATGTTTCTTTTGACTGAGATGATTTTAGCCCTGAAAGTCATTAACTGTAAATTTGTGATGCAAGTCTCTGATTGTACATGATGCATTATTCAAGAAGATGCTTCAGGAGTTAAACTGAGGACAATCTAATGGTACCACATATGCATGTTTGCAACTTTCTAAATATTCCACCTCTGATCAGCCTCATAAACAGACATCCACACTGTTACAGCTCCAAGTCTTAAACTGCATTTTGCACTGAGATTAAAATCTCATTTGTCTTCTTACTACTGCCCCCTCCCCCTTAAAAGCAAATGTTATTTGCACCATATTTCAGAAATGATCATTACTCATGTTAGCCCTACAGGGTCTTATGCTCATATGGTGGTCACAAGTATGGTATTTATATTCTAATTAGAAACCAGTGAAAACAAATTATTTAATGTTTTAAATTACAGCTGGCAGGTTGTAAATGGCCACGATGTAATTGCTTGAAGGCTTGAAGGAAAACAAAAGAAAATGTGCCTTGTTAACTATCTGCAAATCTCTGAGTCTCCAAATATCTTGAGAGAGATCTAGGCTGCAGAGCTCCTTTACAGGGACAGTTCCAGTTCAGGTTCTGCTCTCCAGCTGCCTCCACCATAGAATAGGAAGCTTTTCCACACCCACTGCTCCTTCACCCAAAGCAGTGTTTCTTAATTCCGGTCCTCAGCCCCCCCTGCCCTGCCTGTTTTAGACATGATCCTCCTCCAAAGCACCCGAGTCACATTATTGAACTTCCTGTTAACGAGCCCTTTATTTCATTCAGGTGTGTTAAAGTAGGGTTGCCTAGAAAACAAGCAGAGCAGGATGTCCTGAGGACCGGAACTGAGAAACACAGGCCCAATGGGAGGCGGTTAGACAAAGAAGGCGGCTCGCCAACCGACAATGAAAAAGAAAAACACAAAATTAAAGAGAAACATTTGTCACTGAATACTAAACTACAATAGGCAGAATTCTATGACACAAGTGTCAAACTTCAGTCCTCGAGGGTCGGCACCCTGCAGGTTTTTGTTTGGAGGACTGGAGTTTGACACCCCTGCTCTATGGGATGGAAATGTAGAGCCATATCTACTGGGTGCCCAGCTCCAGTCCTGGAGGGCCACAATCCTGCAAGCTCTCTATGGATCCCTGTTCCAACGCACCTGACTCAAACTAATCAGTCATTGTGCAGAACTTCTTTCCCTGTTGGATCCATTTAAAGGAAGCCCGGTGTGTTGGAACAGGGAATACCTGCAGGATAGTGGCCCTTAAAGACCGACCTTGGCACCCCTGATTTATGCTGTAAATTAGTTGGAGAACTTGGCCCAGTTCTTTGCAACAAATATTGTAGGATTTATTTTTTGTATTTAATCATAGGGAAAACTGTGGGAAGGGGAAGAAAAAACAAAACAAAATATATATCCTACAGCACTACATGTTAACACCTGCATCCAACTGGACTTGCACCAGTCCAAGCACCATCTGAACCGTCCTCACAGTGGAGCTCTGCAGCCAGACTCTCTTGAATATCTTGGTCTGTAAAACTCTTTGACTTCGGCTTTTATCTAACTCAAACTAAAATCATTGAGCTGATAGTTTCATTTCCAAGATAAGCAAACAGTAAAATCCAGAATGAGGGGTTTTGCTTCAACATCTACAAAGCCAATTTAGCGTTACCCAGAGTTTTATTACTGTCAGTGCAAAGTAATTATTATAAACAACATTCTCTAAGATGCTTCACAAATATCTCAGAGCACACTTGGCCTCATTAATTAGGTTGTTCATATCTTTCCAAGAGGCTCAAAGAATGCTTTGTAATAAACTGAAGCCCGGGAGTTCATATCTGGGCTAATCGATTTCCTGCCTCATCCAACACAACAAAAGTAAAAGTTAGCCATTCAAAACAAAATACAAAATAATTTATGAGTTTTGCCCCTAAAAAACAGTGAAGTTCAAAGGAAATTTCTTTTATTGATAAGAGGAGCAATGTGTTGCAGCCACTTCTTTTGCCTTTCATGTGTTTTCGACTGAAGAGCTGACAATGAAGCACAAAGTCATGAACAGACTTTTTCCAGTGCAAAATAAACCTAATTGCAAAAAAAAAAAAGAAAAACAATTCATATAATTTGTTTTTATACTTATACCGTTCACTGTTTTGCTGTTAATAAAAATGTTTCATGTGCTTGGGCTCGCATTCAGAGCAGAGATAAATCACAAAGCCTGAGGAGTTTATTTCAAATTAGTTAGGGAACAAGAGCCTTTGGCGTTGCCTAGTCACCAAGGCTTCCAAGGTTTGCTTGCTGCTAAATGAATGTGTTTTCTTCCATTACAAATAGTTTGTACTGTGTCATTTTTGAAAGGCATACTTTCAAACCTATTAAGCAACAATTGCATTGTGATGGAAGCATTTAATGAATGAATTCAAGCGCAGGAAGGGACCTGAAGGTCAGCATTACTGCACAGCTTAAAAGCTTCCAGTTGAGGATGCATTGTCAGTTTATTTTTAACCAATAAATGCTTGAATGAGAAGAAATTGTACATAGTTGATACATTCCTATCAAAGGAATCTAAATAGGAAGATCAGACTTGTTTACAGGTCAGCCAGCTTGATACTAAAAGGAATCCGGAGGCTAGAAAACCTGCATTAACAGGTGAATTGTGTTAGAAGTGAACTGGTTTGATTTATTGCACTTCTAAGTCTGCATATTGCAATTACTTGAAAAAAAAGTGCTTCTGAATTAATGCAATAGTGTTTTCATGTGCACTGTTTAAAAAAAATTTATACGAAAAGTAAGCACATAAGATAAACTTAACAAGCACTGTAAGAACTTTAGGTCTCTAAATGACTCCAATCTGAATTGTGTGTGTTGTAGCAGGTTAACATGAACTATTTGCACCAGTGTTCTAACATTTCATTCTACACATTGAGACATGCTACCTACATTTTCTATGCATGCATGTTTCACAAAAACATCATTACAATGTGCAACAAGGACACACCTATAAATAATAAATCTATTCATCTCAAGTCTGAGTCAAACAGCTGCACCTCTGTGTTGTAAGACTGTTAGCTGTACCTCGGGAAATAAACTAATAACATTCATGTCATGTCTCATATTTTATGTATTTTTATAAAAAGTGTAGGTCTACATTTATATTTCTTAGTTTTTATTATTTTAAAAGCCAAATAAACACTTGATTTAGTGTTAAGGCATCCTACCTTCATACTTGTATGGAGTCATTTACTCAGTCAAGGCGTCATACCTATACAAACATAGACTACTGAATCATTTTCAACTATTTTTAGTGTTTTATTATTTTATGATGCGCGAGTATCTACAAACCAACATTGTCAAATCATCCTAAAAAAAAAGGAAGGAAGGAAAAATGAGTCCAATCCCCATGACGTGGCATCATTTCTAATTGAAACTTGAGCGGCACGAGAATTGCTATGAATGCAAACATCATCGGTGCATCCAAGTTCAATTCAATTCAATTCAATTCAACCTGATCCTGGAGAAACATGTTCACGTCCAGCAGACCCAGCTTTGCTTCCTGCCGCAACAGCTGTAGAGTCTTCAGGTGTTTGTGACAAACTAATGACAACCCAAAGATACACCAAGTTCCCTGTCAGCTGTGCGGATGTAATAGTTGCAGTCTAGAAGTTAATAATAAATAATGACAGTATTGTATTGCAGGTAATTGTCGTGTAATTTAACAGTAATGCAAATCAAAAAGCCCGTTTCAGTGCATTGCAGACGTAAAATAACATCCTGAGATCATACGCTGAAGGAAAACCAGGTGAATCCAGCTTTTATGTTTCATTTCACCAATATTTCACCAATTTCACCAGTGTGACGGAGTGCTGCATCACGTGACTGGCCTGAGTCAATCACCCAACCTGAACCCAATGGTTTGGAGTCCATTGGACTGAAATGTGAAGGATGAAATATAAAAACAGAAACAGCCAACAACTGCTGGTTGGACTGGTGGAAAAGCTAGTTTTCTTTCACCTGAGGAGTCAGATGAGAGGAAAGGGAGCGTGCACAGCTGTTATTAAAGCAAAAGATAGCTGAAGTGGAAAGAGCTTCCTTTGTTTACTCCTGCTTGATACGCAAGCCGTGATTTCACAGCTGTGATGTCCTGACTTTGCATGCAATACAAAGTTATTAATACCCCTTTGAACAAATTGTTGTGTCCAAATGTTTCTGTAACGATGTTCAAAGCACCCCCGAAATGAAAGTTATTACAATTCCCTGTATAACATAGCATGTGACATGCTTGCTTTGCGCATAGAGCTTTTTGCCTTTGACAGCATCAGAGACGTTCAGGCTGCTGTTTAAAGCTGTGATCAGGGTAATCAGAATCAGCAAACCTTGTGAGCACACACACATTTGAGAAGGTACACGTGGGCCTAAGAGCTCGCTTGACATTGTCGCATTTACTGGTCAAGGTCAGCTTCACTTCAGTGTTTGCAGGTAATTCAAGCATAAGCCATTTTTCATCCTGAAACAACAACAAAAACGATATAATTAGATGCATTTGTGTCATACCAAGTCTCCAATACCGCCAGCTCTTGTATCAAAAGCTTATTCATAACCTTTTGCATGAAAGATGCAAATTTGTTAGTATTTGGATCATGGATTTGGCTTTGAGGAGGAGGTGCAGAGAGGAGAGCAAACCTCAGCTGTGCTGAAGTCACACATCTGCAGCTCAGCGCCGTCTGTAAGTCTCATGTTTGCTGGCATTTCCTTTTCTCGCTGCGAGATCAGTCACGGTTTTCAGTCATTATGTAGCAGTAACTGCCTTTATGTAACACTGCCTTTGACCTCACGGTTCTCAGTGCAGCAGATAGCATCCGTAGTCTTGCATGTGTGTGGTTTCATACTGTATATTCGGTGTAATTGAACATCGCTGCGCAATGTACTTTATCAGAACAGCTAAGCTATTCTAAAGTGGCAGCATTAGAATAAAGAGCCTTAAGCAGACACTCAGAATGATTTATACATGTGAAGATGTAAACAATTTCCAAACCTGCCCCGTGTTTACAAAACCCATGATTTAACAGGTAGCTAATTTATAATCTTTCAGGGTCATTGGTTGTTTAAGTACATCTACCCACGCTGCACTTCTCCACCAGGCACTCTTTCCTCTGCAGTGAGTCGATTAACCTCTCCTCCTGGAAGCATGAGTCTCTGCCCAGGTTACGGGGCTGCGGTTCTCAGAGGTCAAAACTGCCCCCTCAGCAGCCAAGCCAGGCTGCTGATTTTTATTTAAAGCTCCAAAATCCAAATAAGTCATGAGATAAAAACCCTGGGTCACCATAGGGAAAAAAGGACCAGAGTACATGTTGCTGTGAAACTTCAGCCTACTGAAATGAACTGCAGTATGTAGTTACATAAGCTGAGCATCAACCCATTCATGCCACTTTATTTACCTGGTTTTTTTTTTGTTTTGTTTTTTTTTTTACAAAGGATGGCCAGTGAGTTATCAGTCGGGACGAGCATTTGACCGGGGCAAGTTAGAATAGATTAATGGTGCTTTTAAGTTGCGTAATTACCGCTTTCAAGATAATGAAGGTCATTGCTTGTTGTGAGAGAAACAGAGCGTGCTATGCGAGTAGAGAGGACTTAATTCAACTCGAGAAGTAGATTAAAGTCTTCCACTTAACCTCTGTCAAAATAGCTCTACAGTGGTGAACATTGCACCTAAAGAGTTGCAGCTAATCGGTTTGGAAGCACCTCTCCTGCTCACCACCAGCTCTGCTACTTCCTCTTTACGTCCCCTTACTGGACTGGCGTTTGGCAAATGGCATCAGGTCTTTAGCTTGTTCTTACATTCAGAATTTAAAATTCTTTTCCTCATATATAAATCTCTTTGTGACCAAGACTTACTGGATCTGAAAGGTCTAATAGTTCTATATCTTCCCATCAGAGCAATGCAGAGGTTACAAGATAGAATCTTCATCATCAGGCTCCTCTCTAATAAAAGCTTATAGTTTTATATATATATATATATATATATATATATATATATATAGCCTCCACACTAAATCAAGTGTTCATTTGGCTTTTATAATAAAGAAAAACTAAGTTTAAATTTAGACCTACCCTTTTTATCAAAAATACATAAAATATGAGACATGACAAACTGAAAAAAAACAAAAAAAAAAACAAACTGGTTGTTTTCCTTTTGTTCCTCCATAGAGCATCTTCTTCCCAGACACAAGTTCACATTTGGATTTATAGTTGACGGGGGAGTTAATAGAAGTCCAACAGTAGATGCATTTGGCTTTGGTTTTGATATGTGGCATAGTATTGGATTTCAGGTTTACAGTGTTTCACTGCCATGAGGGTGATATAAAACTTACTGCCTGGAGAGCATGGGTCACAGAGAGCAGAAGGTCTGTAAGGATTGTGTGAACTGAAGAGGAAAGGACTTTTTTGTTGTTGTGTCATCACACACAGCAAACCATTTAACGATTCCATGTTTGTTGTATATATCTAGATGAGGAAGGTAAGTCTGCATTGAATTTTACTTCATGCATTTTTCATTCATTGACATTAGCTGCATTTTCATTGGAGTTTTTCGTGAAAGAAAAGCAATATTTTAAAAAATTCAACAAAGTACAATGACAATTTGCAGGCTTTTCCATTTTATGGTATTTAGCGCAACAGCTGGTATCCTTGTAAAATTCGTGGAAAAAAAGGAAATATGAAACATTTTGCATTTTGGAGTATCTGTCACAGTTGCCCCATTCAGAAGATGAAAGAAATCATCCAGAAGCATCTTTACTGGAAATGAACTGGTCACATGATCCCCTACATCACGTCAGGTGGCGTGTAAATATGACAAAAGTCTTTTCATTTCACTTTTATGAAATACTTCAATATCAAGATGTTATCAAGATGTTTTTGTTATATTTGAGTTTTTTTTTTTGTTTGTTTGTTTTTTTTTTTTTATAAACGTAAGCGTTTCCATTACCAGTTAATTACTGGGATATACAGGGGAAACGGAAACACAGCTATTAATGATTTGTGCTTTTGTGGTGATATTAAATATTCCAGCCTCATTGTTTTTTTTTAACATCAAAACTTCCTTCTCCAGCAGCTGACAAGCATTTGAACAATGATCTCTAAAACAAAATGTGTTGGTGTCCATGAATTCCTATGATAGATACAACATGTCTCGTAACTTTGTTGTTTTTGCATTAATATTTTTTAAAATGATAATTTCACCTATTTATCTTTGCATAAAAACCGCGGTTGTTCTGCATTCTGACTTGAAGCGGAAGATACCTGTCAATCAAAAGGACACGCCCCTAAATATGCCAAATTTTGAGATTAAATTACTTTTAAACGGGCGAGTTAGAAAAAAAATTACTTCCCCCACAGTTGTCATGAAGGTAAACCTGACCTATTAACCGAAAATGTATTTTTGAACCAGGCTGTAAACATGTTTATTTCTGCTGTGAAGTTGGTCTTTTTAACATGGGAGTCTATGGGGATTTGCTCTGTTTTGCAGCCCCTAGTGGATGAAGGGGGAACTGCAATTTTATGCACTTCCACATAGGCTTCACTTTTTGACAACAGAGGTTGCCGCTTGGTCCAGACACAACACATAACCTCCATCTCTCTGGGAGGAGTTTGGAAGTGTGTGATTCATCATCTGCATGTGCTCCTAAGTTGAATTTTTCTCCATAAGACACATTAGGAACACCCATCAATTCTTTTTGTGTGAGTCTTAGACAGCAGAGTAACTCCATCCTTTTTCAAAGGAACATATCTCCAGCAGAACCAAATTCAGGAAGTTCAGCCATCTTTCAGATGATGAAACACCAAACCTGAGAGATTTAACATAAAGATTAGCCACAAATACACTTTCCTGCCTGACTTACTCAAAGTTTTATTGTTTCTATTGAAGCTATTCCTGTCATTCAAACCTGAAGTCATAAAAAGCTTGGTGGGTGTATTTATTATTCTAAGTTTAGCTCTTTTAAACTTTTGTGTTTCTTGTTCTTTAAAAGCCTCTCTGTTTATTTAGTTGGTGGGGGAAAAAATAAACTAGATCTATTTGTGTATTTGCATGAACATTCACACACATCACTTTTATTTAACAACACTAATACAATCCCTGATGCAAACATGAAAACACTTCATGAAAGTTTATGTAAAAGGAGAAAATCACTGAAAGATTTCTGAACACAAACAAGTCAGATATTAAACAGCAAAATAAGTCTCTTCTAAAGCACACACAGAAAATGTAAAGCTTGTTTTCCCTCTGATGGTGTTAGATGCTGCTTTTTCATTAAAAACCCTCTGGTGTGTCAAACATGCAGAATGGAGCTTTTAACATACGTTAACTGAGAGCAGAAGACATGAATCATTTCAGCTTTCTTTAATATTTTAGTTCCAAACTAAATGTACAGCTGTTTTTGCATTTTGCATGATTTTGCATGTTTGTATGTACTTATGGCGACACGGTGGCGTAGTGGTTAGCGCCGTGGCTGTATACAGCAGGATTCTTCTTCACTGATTAATTTTGCACATTTGTACTTTCATCATTGATGATAAAATAAATGATAAAACAACGACATCTTAAAGTTTATATGTTTATTGTTTATTGTCACTCTTTGCCATGACATTAAAGGATGTGGTTTATTACCCGGTTACCTCCTCACTTCCATGTATCTTTGAGGCTGAAATTTTTAAACAGTTTTACAGAACCTCTTGTCATTTGGCATTAAATAATCTGGCTTCTCACCCTGTAGATGCTCCAGGGTCATTATAGGTCAACTCAACCAGAGTTTGGCAGCTTTAGATTTTGACCTTTGATTTTGATCGTATATCATTTAAAAAAGCTGAAGTTGGTTTCCTGGTGCTGTGATGTTTTAGTTCTTTAGCTGCTAAGGATAGGTGTGACTGAATGCGAGAGGATGATAAATCACTCAAGAGACCTCCAAGTAATTTGTCCTCCTCAGTTCTACAATGATGGCGACCCCCCACCATGCATGTTAGGTTAATTGGTTACTCTAACTTGTCCCAAGGAGTGAGAGCATGAATGGTTGTTTGTCTCTCTATGTGGCCCTGGGATAGACTGGTGATCTGTCCAGGATGTACCCGCCTCTCGCCCAATGAGTGCAGGGATAAACTCCAGCTTCCTGATTTAAAGTAAGCGGTTAAAAAAAATGGATGGATGGATCTACTTATGTACTTCTTCATTTACCACCAGTGTTTGGCATTTTGGATGCACTTTGGTTATAATGTTTGCCTCAAGTGTTCCTAACCCATTTTTTTCTTTAATTGTTTTTTAAGCAAGATTGATCAGCTTTATATTGCTTCTATTAGGTTCTTCTGAGTAGGTTTTTTTTTGGGGGGGGGGATTGATAGCTTCAAGCTGCCAATAGAGATTAAAAATTTACCACATGTTGACACTGTTAAATCCAGGTTAAAAACATTTTCTCATGTGTCTTTGCTTGAAATCTGCACGGCAACTCGTCTTTAATTAAGCTTTTATTCACTTAAATTTAAGACTCTTAATTTTTGCCACTTGTTGCCCCCTTTCACTAGTTCTTAATGTTTATGTTGCACCATCTGTAATACTTTATTATTTCATGTAAAACATTTTGAATAATCTTGTCCATGATACTTTTCCATGCCTACTTACGTACTTTGTTTTCTGCTTGTGTGTTTTTTGTTGAATACATGATAATGGTATTTTTTGGTGCTCCGTATGTAATTACTGCATGTCTGCAATCTGCAGGTGAGCCACGAATATCACACTGAACACAGACTCAGAAAGCTCATTTCACTGATGACCAAAGTAATCTTCCAACACCAGCACAGGTTAGCTTGGGGTTCTGTAAAACGACACTACAGACTACGTCCTCTAACTTCACTCATTCATTTTCAAATGAGGTTTTCTCCTTTCTCGCGGAGGGAAGTGTGTGTCGGAAGAAGAATTAAGAAGAAGAAGACTAGAAAATCTGGTAATAATAACCACAGCAGACGACCTTTCTGTCTGGTGCCCTCAGTATCCACCGATCTCCCCCAACATCACTGCAAACCATGGGCTCTTCTCAGACAGAGGGGAAATTAGAGCCAGGATAAGAGTTCAGATAAGACAGGCTTGTCTTTTATCCAGCCTTCTTCTGGCAAATGTCCACTCACAGGAGAATAAATTATTAAAGTACGACTAAATCTTGTGTCCTGCACTGGCAGGATGCAGAATTCCTGTAAGACGAGAGGGAGGAGGGCTGCATGTTTCCATCAATCATGGCTGGTGCATAAATCTCACTCCAGCAGTTTGGATGGTGCTCGCAAGATGTTGATATAGCCGAGATATCCGGGCAAACACAATAGGCGACAGCTCACCAGTGTGTTTGCTGCCATTTCAAGTCCTCCAGCTGCAAATCCAATAATAATAAGCCACTAAAATAACTAGCAGATGGTAGTTTTTTTAATGTGATTGATGAGGATTTAAATCAAACAGGCTGCAAACCAAATTTATTTAAATTCGAAACGCTTGTCCACATCCAACTAGATAAAAAAACAAAACAAAACCATCTTGGATGATGTTTATGTGGGCATTCCTGGCAGCTACAAAGCCCTCCCGTGTTAGCAGTTGGTCCATTAGACCGTATTTACCTGCCTCTCCTTCCAGCTAACTCCCAGCTGATGAACAGAATCAAATCATAAGTAAAAACCACAGATGAAGGGCAGATGAAGCTGCAGCAGCCTCAAAACATATGTTCAGAAAACGCTGCAAATCACAAACAAACACTGAGGTTTTGAGGAACAAACAAAACTTAGTGTGAATTAGCTAATGTTGTTAATGATGTGGGGAACACACTTAGAATAGAGAAGATAGGAGGTGAGCAGAAGGCATGTGCTAGATGCAGATAAAACGTCTGTTTGATGCCAAAGCAGCAACTTCCTTATCAGAAGTGTTCACTGTTTTGGAGCTTTTCAGTCTGTTTACAGGATATCAACTGAATTTAAATGAAAGTAAACTCACTCTGCCTAATAAAGAAGCCCTCAAACTTAATTACACAAGCCTTCCTTTGAGAGAACATGTGGAGAAAAGACTATCTCAGCCCTCGTGGGATCCAGCAACCAGAGAGTTGAAAACGTTTTTCATATTAAATCTTCTCATATTTGATCATGTGGGTGTTGAATTCCAGCATCCTGCAGATGCAAACATGGAGCATTTGAGCAGGAAATGGAAGAGAAGCAAAAGGAAAAAGCTGTGGATCAATACACAACCAAATCATTTAGCGAGCAGCTAATTGCTATGATGTTTTAGAACGCATGGAGCTGATGGCGTTCCCCTTTTTATGAATAAGGAGTAATATGATCACATTTAGGGACTGGATTGAGTCAGGATAGATGTGGATTTAACTGAAATTGAACAAATTTAACTGGACTTGATATTGGTATTGATTTTGTTTAATTTTTTCTGTCAAGTCCTCTTATTGCATTAATAACAGGAAAATGCTTTATAAATATATGTTCAAAAAACTATCCCTGATGAGTTGGTATAAAAACATTTTGTTAGAAAGCTCCCAAGGTGTTTAAAGGTCACTGTATCTAAATAAATGGTTGTACCAGAAAGTAAAATAAGTGGATCACACTTAATAATTTTAGGTAACTTTGCTTAAACCAATTTCTGTGATTATAAATAAGAAAGAATGGGAGATTTTTAGGGCTGCGACAACATGCTTTTCTATTGATTCAAGTTTTTAACGATTTATTTGGGTGCTTAAATTGCATTTCCTAAGTATTGCAGATCGCAGAAAATGGAAGAACTAACTTGCATGTAAACATGTCACTACAACTGTTTTGCAGACCAAAGCCATGACATGATGAAAACCTTGCAAATGTGTTTTGCATTGTTGCTGAACGCTGGAGACTCGGTGGAAATCTAACAGCGAGTGTAGATGACAGGGCTAGCATGACGTTGTTAGCCATGAACCTGAAGGATGTGGAGGAGGATATGAAAAGTGATTGAATGTTTCTCAGAATATTTCAACAGTATTACCAGAGATTTTCCAAAAATACAAAATGTAAAAACATTCGCTTTAAATAGTTCAGTACTTAAAATTTGTTTTTTTCTTTTCTGTCTCAGTTTCTGCTGTTTTTTTAGGCCCTTGTTGCTTTTTTTTTTTTAAATTAGAAAATAATTAAATCGGATTAAAAGAAAAGCACATAGGTGGTAAAGTTTGAACTTCCAGAATTATTTTGAGGAAGGAGAAAAATCGAGCTTCAAGCAGAGCACACTCAGCACCACACTCTGGGTTTAATCTGTTGGATATGACAGTGCTTGTCTTGTGTGCCTCAGTGTTCTGGAGGCACCAGTCTCCAATTAGCAACTTCTTTAAACACCTGCCAGGAGCCAGATGAAGAGGCTATACCGCCTCGGCTTATATATCTACCGCTGTTTCTGACAATATCTCTCCTGCTACCCATCTCTTTATCCATCTCAGAGCATTGCAACCTCTCTCTCCTCCACCTCCCATCTCTATCTCAAGTCCTTAAATCCTCCTTTTCCTGCACAAAAGCCATGTCTTTCAGTCCCCCAGCTAATTGCCTTGTGGTAGGTATGATTGACTTATAAATCAAACCAATGTCAGAAATGCATAAATATGAAAAACTGTATAAATGTGCGTGCACCTAAAGCTTTGTTATATCAGGAGGAATAAAAGCAGCACCGTTATCCTCCACTGCATTATTTTTATTTATTTATTTATTTATTTTGTAACTATGTTATTGTGAATTATTAAGAGCACACCTTGTCATATAAAATCTTAAACGCTACATAGATCCATTTGAAAGCAGCAATTTTGGATGACACCGTCTTTTACATTTACCCACAGCCATATATGTCAGTTTCATCCCAGATGAGTGGAGTGTCGTAAAATGTATAAATGTTGCTCAAAGCAGAGGTAGCGTTCACTTCCATATCATCTGTCAGCATTAGTTGCATCAGATGAATTCAGATAAATAATGCCCCCCCCCCTCCTGCTCCTGCCCTGATAGCAGGCATCTGCAAGAGGATGGTGCTTGATGGACTGCTTTCTATGCATGAAGCAAATACCCTGACCATATATTGGAAAGCAATATATTATAAACAAATAGCTCAGATGGAGTGATTTTTCTTTTTTCATGAAGTCTTAATCTTGCTTTACAGTATGCCTCAAAGATACAGGCAGAGCAGGAAGGCAGGAAGTCAGCTGCAGGTCAGCAGAGGTTTTGCTTGAGGGAGCAATCTGGTTTCCAAAACAACTTATTGCCAGCACTTCTACACACACTAGTATTTTGACATCCCTACACTAGCTGCTGCCTTTGGAGCCACGATTGAAAATAGAGTGCTGTTGTCTGTGTTTGTACAGATATCTCAGGGGATGTTTCTTTTGTCCTGTGCTTTCCCCTGCTGCAGTAAGTAAAAGTGCTTTGTTTACTGCTCAATCCTATCTCAGCAGTTCCCCACACGAGCTCTAACTGTACTGCAAATGAAATAAAAGTTAATACCATCAGCAGCGTGCAGATGCAGATTGGTAGTATTAATTTGCTTTTTCGGTGCAGTTTATGGTTGAGAAAAAGGAATGGTTTTAAGAGGGGGCTGTGGCTTACACTTTGAAAGACAGAGGGTTGCTGTTTGTCCGGGAAGTCAGCAAGCCTCTGAAAGCCAAGCTGAGCGAGGCAGAGATGACAGTCAGGATGCTAATCCTCTGAAATAATTTGGTCGGCAGGCTCTGAACTTCCACATTATCTTTCTCTGCATACGGCAGATGATTTAAATGCCTCAGCCCACTTTTGACAGGTGAATACAAGCCTGAACCAGTTTTCTAATGGAGAAAAGCTGTGGACTGGGTCCATGTTTTGGCCTCCAGTTTAAATTTCTTGTACACAAACAGTGCAAAGGACCTTTATTTTGAGATAAGGGAGCTGGAAGATGAAGCCGCCAAGGCAACAGAGCTGAAATGTGCTAGCACACTGGTTTCACTGTAGTGAGTGATGGTGGATGGCATTATTTGCTGGTTCCCTGTTGCTACACAAACAACATCAGATATCTTCATTTCATATAGTCCCTCAAGGACGCTTTTGCCACAAACCACCTGCTTGGCACCAGAGAGGAACTGTTTATCTAGTCAGGCAAATAAATACACATGTCACAAAAGCAAACAAGATTGCATTAATTCCCAAAAGTAATAATAACACAGCACTCTTGAGATGAGAGATTCACATGTCAGGTTTTTTCCAACTATATTCTTGAGGAAAATAAACAAAAACATGCCGTTGAAGTAGAGAAGATGAATATATGAAGTAAAATTACACTACAGATTAAAAACAAACATAAAAACCCGTTGCAATCCTGAAAATGATCTGCACAAAGATTCCTGGATAAAGTGTTTCTATTTATATGAACAGATGGGAGACTTAGTAAGGATTGCAGCATGGATCTATAGCTGGGAAACTTGGAATATTTTCAGAGATAAATAAACTTTTAAGTTTAGTTTAGTGTAGCATTGGATTATCCAACCAGTGTCCTGTCATCATTCCAGCATTACAACCCACATTCAGGTAGAAATGCGTTCATTTTAAAACATTCCTGCCAAAGTAGCTTCTTTCAGTTTTACGACGCATTAAAGTACATACTGCCATATAGACACAAAACTATTGCTTGTGCACTTTAACAGCAATGTTTAGCAAATTTGCTCCTAGCTGCCTGTAAAGCTTGTGATGCGTCAACAGTACTCACAGGTAAAAGAAAAAAGAAACATTTAATTTACCTAACATTTTTTTAAGTGTTGAGAAGATAAAACTATAAAAAGAGAAATGAGTTTTGTGAAAAAAAGGAAGGAAAACTTAAGATTGAACAAACTAGCAACTTCCTGGCTTGCTAGCATGTTAGCTACTGTAGTTAGCTGCTAGCTAGCTTCGAGAGATCGCCAATTAGACTCTCCACATCAAAGCATCTGTTAAATCCCTTATATACTTCTGAACGGCTGCAGGAACCCATTTTTACATCATCATATATGTTCATATTCTTATCTAAAATCAGCAATGCCCAAGTCTGGTCCTTGAGATCAACTAAGATTTCTCCAACACACCTGAATGAAAAGAATGGTTTGTTACCAGCTCTCTGCAGCCATTTAATGATCTACACATGAAATCAGAGGATTAATAAAGTCATTTTAATTTGATTTTCATTTCATGCCTTACTCATCTCAGAGTACTCTCAGAACCAGAGAACTTTGTTTTCTAAAACTAAATCCTAAACTTTGTACTTGTCTTTAAATGATTCAATGCAGATTTTTGCCTAATTTCACGTCCATCAGATAATGATATAGGCTAGGTTTGTGTAAAATAGTTGTGACTCAGTGATGAAACATGTACTTTATGTGGATGAAAGAATAAAGTAAGAGAGCTAAGAGGTACTTAACACAGCCTGACATATACTTTCAAATAAGACAAAGAACAGAATATCCCATTAAACTGAAACACAAGAGTTAATGTCCTGGGAATGAAAATGGGTTAGCTGCGTTGGTTATGAGCACTGCTCCGGAGTGCATTGACCATATCTCATTTTCAACCTGGAATCTGACAATTTCTGAAAACTACAGTCTACTTTCTTCATATCCTGGCAACTATGTTGCTTTTTAATGCCAATTTATTCATTTTATCCTAATCTTAAGATATTTAGTTTCCTTACTGAAGCGAGTATCTTATCAAATGTCAAAGTCAGACTCCATCTCTTAACTTTAAGATCAGGCCTATGACCTTCCTTTTTGATAAATCTTATAGTTAGGGGGTCGAGCCATCCCGTAGTCATGGTGCCATAGGCTCAGACTGCTGAGGGACGACTGATAATGTACAGAGCTCTTCCTTTTCATCGCTCTGCTCCTCATCTTCCATGTTGGAACATATGACAGTTCTGGCATCATTAATGTGTTTCAGGTCTTCCTGGATAAAAATGTAAGTGCATATTGGTTTTTCTTTCCTGTCCTCTCCACCCCAACTGATCCAGGCAGATGACTGCTCTCCCTGAGCCGGGTTCTGCAAGATGTTTTTCCTTTTTGTTAAGATGGAGTTTGTTCCATTCCACTGTCGCCTCCTTCATGCTCAAGATGGGGGAATGGAACAAAGTCAAGATTTGATGCAATCTGTTGGGTTTTTTTTATTACAAAATGGCCCCAATTGATGAGTCTGTAAAGTGCCCTGAGATGACACTGTTGTAAAGTGGTGCTGTACAGATAAAACTAAATTGAATTGAACCATATCAAATGCATCAAAAGAAAGACAACAGTGACAGGCCTCACCAAAACATTGATATAGAAGTTGGATCTACAGAAGAACTATTTCTTGCCTGAGCTGCATACATGTGTTAGATCTCGCAAGCTAAGCTAGCTCTTGACAAGGCTCCATGTATTGTTCCATAGCACTAATCTTTGTGCATGATGGCAAAATGAACTGCATTTATATAGCCCTTTGTTGGTCTTGTTGACCTCTCAAAGTGCTTTTTTTTTTTTTTTTTTTTTTTTTTTTACTATGACCACATTCATTCATTCCCTCACTTCAAGGTTTCTCCTGCATGAGCCAAAACGAAAAATCAGAAGCTTCAGAATGCCACACAGGGCACTCAACCACTTTCTGAAAAAAATACAATATTTAGAAAATGTATCAATAGCTGCTTATATTTAAACATGCTTTCATTTTAATACTGCATCAGAAACGTCTCTGCATAGAAAGTGTATTCTAGTTGCATGATATATACTTTCCTATGTAAGATTTTCTGTAATTTGTAGCATCTCAGGCTTCAGATCTCTATTTAAGACTCCCTTCTGTTCTGTATGTATCCCACTCCTCGGGATGAAGCATCCTGCTTATTACCACTGATGCACAAGTACCAGGAGAAGACATTGAAATCAAAAAGCCGTCTGCACATATACAGCAGCTCTATCTTGGTTAAATATCTGTACTGGAGATGGTTTAGTGCAGGTTCTTCAAACTAAAAAAAGAACATCTTTTGACTGCTGGGTATGCTGCTACATCGGCGTATGTCATTCCATCAGAAAAAATCTGACAAAAACAAAGTCTTAATGATCCCAGACCTTTAAAAGTGCCAGACACCATGGGTTTAAAGCATCAAGCACAAACTTAGTTGCCTGATTCAGACACCACGTCATGCTGTTTGCTTGGCAGCTGCTGTGCTTTTCCACTCCTCCTCCTCCTCCTCCTCTTCCTCATCACCTCACCCTGACTTGAAGCAATGCAGACCGAAGCCTTGGGAAGTCCCACAAGTTACTTATCTCTCCAGTATAGAATATTCTCGAGCTTGCTACTTCTAAATGACTCGAGTTGTGCTGCTTGCTGCACATGTGAGAAGTTCACAGGTTTTGTTTTTGGCAGAGGTTCAGCTCGCCAGTCAGCTGAATTATGAATCATTTCTTCATGTTTAGAAATTTATTATTTAAAGGCTGCACACCTCCATAGCACTGTTTGTGGCAGTGTGTGTGTGCGGGTGATGTTAAAACGCATGAATACTTTGTAAATGATCTTTGTTTACACTCCAAGTGTTGGTATTAACATTCAGTTTCATATTAATGAATATGAATGTGGTCGTCCAAGTGTTGCTTAACTTGCACAGTCTTTTTCATTAGCCGTTGTGTTGTGACAAAGCAACAAGGAAAGCCAGCTCTCAAACTCATATTTGCATGCTGGAAAAAGGAGGCATTTAACACACACTGCACGCTTCATCGGTGAACTTTTTATTTTTTTTTACCTTCCATTTAATGTGCAAGTTTTTGCTAATCAAGAGCTAAATATTCATGAAAGAAAAAAAAAGGCATGATAAAAGTCAAATATAAAATAATCAACCCTTACAATAAGTTGAAGTTTCCATTTATTTTAGATTTAAATCTTTACCATCCGACACAATAATACACAGCTAATCCTACAGAAACGGAAGCAGTTTCATCATCACTTATGCTCTCTTATACTTTTGGTCTTGCTCGTTTCTTTCTGATCCCTTCATGAAATATGATCCATCGAATATTTAAAGATCTCAAAGATATTATACAGATGCTGCAGATTTATTCAGAGTACCAGAGTAAAGGTATGTGAACCTGTAACTGTAATTAGAGGTACTTACAGCTAACCTTAGGTTTTAGGTTTAGAAAGTTTATTTGAACATAATGATGCAATAAAAAAATAATACAAATAAAACATATGACAAAACTTTTAAAAGGGGTGGAAGCATAAGTTTATTATTATCCCACCCCGGTGATGAAGTTAAGCAATACATTATCAATAACCTTGCATTTCTTTTATGCTAAACACAAACCAGTGGACACCAGTTTGTTTGATGGGAGTCTAACTTGGTTATCCTGCATACCAAGCCATGGTAGAACAACACCATCCCTCCTTTTAAGTGTTAGGAATGTGGAGAGCACAACAGGCAGATTGGCGTAGCATCTAACGAGGTCTCATCAATCTTTCGTAGTGAAGATAAAGCTGAGCCGAAAGGCAAAGCTCTCCATTAGCATACAATCTACGTTTCTAACCTCACCTCTGGCCATTAGCCATGGGTAGTGACCTAAGGCATAAAATCGGGGATACAATCAGTCAAACAGTTTCTTCTTCAGGGTTTCTTGGCTCTTCCTGAGACATATACTGAGAAGATCCAGAAGTGGCTTAGATTGGAACCACTGCTCCTCTATACTCTGAGCGTGCACATGGGTCTTCACCACCATACACCTTGACAACATCAAGAGGAGCCAGAAGACGTGGGCTAGGCATCTGATCAGGATGCTTCCTTGATGAGGTGCTCCAAACCTGCCTTACTTGAAAGAGACCCCAGGAAAACCCTAAGGCACATCAACGGATCAGGGAATCCCTTGGGATCCCCTTTGGTTAAAACAGGGAGAACTGGCCAGGCAAGGGAAGAGTAACAGACAGAAAATGATTCAGGAAATCAAATAGAAAGCAACTAAGATGCCAAAGAAGTTGAACACAGCAAAAAAAAAAAAAAAAAAGAAAAGAAAAGAAAAAAAACATTGGTTTTACTTAAGGCTGAGTATTGATTTTATTCAATTCAAATTCAAATTTCAAGAATCGATTTGAATCGATTCGATTTCAAGAATCAATTAGAATTGATGATCACAATTGGATCTGATTTGTTCTGATCTGATATGGTTTTAGGTGAGTATTAATAAACGTTTTTTTTTTTGTTTAATCATATGACTGTGTTATATGCAACATATTAATAGTAGTATTATAATAATGTTCAACAACAAATTAATGAAGTATTGGAAGTTAAAGATGGCTGTAAGTAGCAGTTCCCTTCCCAGAATGTTGATATAATTACCTTCACAAACATGATGTGGGGCAGAATTATCAAAGAGATCTAGGGTAGTCGTGGAGTCAGTTGTCACACACTTGTAAGACTATGTAGCCACAGAAGTCCAAGTATCACACGTAATGACCACCCTCTCTGTTGAGTGATCTGCTGAAGTTAAATTTTCACATTTTCTTTTACCGACTGGTACATGTTTGGAATGACCTCTTCAGAGACACATTTGTGACACATCATAGTGCGGTTCCTCTACTTTAATTAGCCGCCTGAAGCCCTCATTTTCAACGACATAATACGGGCACATATCCCTATAAATGAAGCCCACAATCGCCCCAGTTATTTTGAGAGAACGTGCAGAATTGGCTGATAGTTGTAAAGTTGGCTTGAGTTTCATCTGTTGCGGCCCGGTGGATAGCTCAGAAATGAGATCTTGGTGATGTCTCAACATGTGGTTCCTCAGGTTTGTCGCATTTCAGTAAAACTTCACCTCCATTTGGCATGCTTTACAAATTGCTTTGCTTTTGTCGAGTTTGTCTTTCTGTTTATCTTTTCTGAACCCAAAATGTTTCCAGATCTCAGCCTTAAACATTTCGGGCGTTTTCAAAGTGGTGCTTGGCTAACAATGCCTGATACCATGTTCGCTGTTTTAAAGTCGTCACATGCCTAAATTCAGTGACGCGGCAAAAAAGTTAAAGTTCACCTGGGAAAATTTTCTTTTAAACAATTGCTTTGGACTTATGGATTGATCTTTAGGAATTAATGTGAAAATCGATTCAGAATTGCTGAATCGATATTTCCAACACACCCCTAGTTTTACTCTAATGCTTCTTCTCGGCTTTTTGGACTCCTGTAAAACGCTACAGCGAAGCACTGCTGCTATCTACTAGTGTCCAAACACAAAACCCAACTCAGCTCTGTCTGCTAGTGGATGAACTGATTCAACAATGGCAAAATAAAAGATGCATGAAAGCAAGAGGCTGGCAACATATGACGATGTTAGAAACAGACTTTCCTATTTACAGATCTAAGGTACCATACATGGGTCTTTATGCTGCTGCCGCCAGGACCCAACTTTGGGTGTTGAGAAATGGACAGATAGATTGAAAAGGCAATACAACTTTTTGGAAAGTTTCTTGTAATGTAAAAATGGAAGCATATTTATGGTTTAAAAGGCTGATGAGAATGAAAACACAGCTGAATTGGACAACTGTCACGCGGTGTGAGCAGAACCATCAGCGGCTTAAAGCATTTACGTTTCTGACCTTAAAACTTCATGCTTCAGACTCTTGTTTTGATTGGACATTGACATTTATCATGCGCATTTCTGGAGCCATCGCTGTCCTGAGGCATCTGCAGCCTGAGAAAGTTTCCAGTCCGGGGCATAGTGTGACAGCAACGTTTTGCTTTATGGCACCTCGTCACACCCCAACAACTGGACATGGACACACTGGCAGTTCTAAATGCATCATAGCTGACTTAGCACAGCAACGCAAGAAGACATTATCTGAGCAAGCGTGGAAAAGAAATAGAGAAAGCAAGAGATGAGACTACAGTCAACTTTAGACTGATGAAATCATACAGAGATGCTTCTTAATACCAGCAGAATTTAAAACAGTTTTCAACAATAACCCTCCAGGCTGCAGGAAAACATTAACCACCAACCTTTTTCTTTGCAAACTGCCATTTTCTCATTATCTTTCTTTTTAGTGCAACTCTAATAAATGTGATGTTGTCAAACTTTTACGCATTTTACTTTCAGATTTGCATCATCTGACCTGAAACTGCTAAAAACGTGATGAAAGAAAAATGCTGACAATCAAGGGGCAGAATTTGCCAGTATATGTAGACAAAAGTTATTTCACATTTCTCATGAGGTCGAGTTGCTCATGCTGACAGAGATGACACTAAAAGCACTGATGGGTAAAGCGTGTAATACTGTTGGGGACAAACTGACAAAACTGCACCTTGGCTTTTGCATGTTGTTACTCTGACATATATCTAAATATTTCTGCAAAGCAACCCCACCCCACCAGGCAACACAGCTCCCTTACAGTGGCTACCCCCACCTGAAGGGTAGCAACAAGCTCCACAAACAGTCCTTTTCCACAAAAAATGTGTTTTCCAACGTGAGGATGTGTGCTAAAACAAGCTATTAAAGTCTATTAACTGTAACTAGTTTTCTCATCAGTCCAACGTTTATTTCCCAGAAGACAGTTGTATCACTATGGCAACATGAGGAGATGGCATTATATTGTCTCCTGCAGGCCGTGTCTCTGCAGTTTAATACTTTTTACTGGACCGTGGACATCAGCACCTTACAACACATACAGAAAACACTTCGAGCTGTCTGGATGATGTGGACGGAGTTGAATAAACAATACCAGTCAATTTAATCCATTTCTGTCTTTTAAGTTGTTTCTATGAGTTTTAAAGCCTCCAATTGATGGATGCTAGACGTGTGCTTCTGAAAGAAAATGTGAAGTTGACGGCAGGATCATCTGAAGATCCGAAACAAACGCCTGGGTGTTGCATTCCCACTGATTTTTAAAATGGCTTTATAATGGACTAAGAATAAAACAAGGAATCTGACTTGCACATCTGGTCTCTGGAAGTCCCAGATGATCTAATGGCAGCTGTGAGAAGCAAGTCCAGTCTGCAGACACCACTGCCAGTTAAAGTGATTAGAGCTACTGGTGGGTGAAGAGGGATGAAGGTGGGTGGTCACAATAGCTGATTAATTATACCAACAACTCTGGTTAAAAAAAAAAAAAAAAAAAAGTTGTATTATGAAAATGACTTAATACTTTATTCATTCCAAGAGGAGATTGTGGTGGTGTTTTGTTTGTTTAGCTTAAAACAATAATAATAATTAGATAATGCATTATTCTGCAGGTGATGAATAATGTCCTGTACCTTTCTGTCTTGCATTGGGTTAAAAGAAACCCCTCAGTTCTGTGTATTTAGCTGAATCAGTTCATACTACCAGGACTTTGCATGGTTTTGGAAACATCCACTGGTTTGAAGCAGGAAGATTTAAACCAGAACAGGAAGCTTCAGTGTCAGAAGTTTCATCAAAATTCTGAGTTATTACCTGAATTTTCACTTCAAACACAAGCAGATTCTTCACCCCGACGGCTTTGTACACTGTTTTTATTTATCACATATTACAAAAACATTTAGTGACATTAATAGAAAAGAAAGAGGCAAGCAAACGTGTTGCTGTCAGAATAAGAACGGCCTCAAGTTGCATCTGTCAGAAGGAGTGATGGAATAATTTGTCACCGAAAACTGAGATTTTAGTGGAGTCAGAGAGCTCAAGTGCAGAAATAAAACATGGTAACACAATTCTTTCAGATACAGTCTATGTGACACAAATAGAAAATCAGTGACAAGCCAAAGTGATTAAACAGGAGATGGAAAACTAAAGGTGGAAATGAATTGAAAGATATTTTCTGTTAGGAGCAGAAATACAAATTTCTAAAGAAATTACTGTGACTAATCCATCTAATCTTATTAATTATGTGAACCAGACTGACTAAGAAGCACAAACTCAGTTTTGCTCTTAAGTGTATTATGCATTTATTATGTTATTGATTAGTAATTCTTCCACTGCTGTTTCCTTCTTCTGCAGCCGATGCACTCTGTCTTTGTGGTTCTGAAAATACATCCATGTTTTCAGGCTGATTTCTATCCTTTTTTTTTTTTCCTTTTCCCCCAATGCAGTATCTCAGTGCAGACAAACAAAAGATACTGCAGCCTTGACTGCATAGAAAACTGTGATAAGCAGAACAATCTTTCCTCAAACAGGGCCGGCTGGCTGCACTAGAACAATGTGGATGGTGACAACTTGCAGCGACTGTAGTTTAAAGAAAAATCCTTCACAATATTCTTTTTTTTTTTATTTATTTCTGGGTGTTTTGTGGGCTCAATTTGAGAAGCAAGATTTCATTGTATGAGTCGATGCTGATGCCAAAAAAAAAAAAAAAAAAAGTGTAGGAAATATGTTTCCTCATCTGCTGCGTTTCTGGTTGTCATTATGATTGTTTTCCACCAGCAGCGCAAAGCGACCCGCTTCCCTTAACCTCCTAAGTTTGCAGGGTTCAGGAGCCTTTCAGGAGGATACAACACTTCCAACCTGACGCACAGCAAGTCGACAGCAGGCTTGCAGGAGATGCTTGACCATCCTCCCTTCCACATGCATAGAAGCAAACAACCTCCTGGTGCCCAAAAACCATACATCTCCCCTGGAGTGCATCTATTTTTAGCACCCACCCCACACTGAAAGCTGAATGCTAATCTATAGCCGGCATCTCTTTGAACTAAAGAGGATACTTGAGGTGGATTATTCATGGTCACATTGCTGTAGTCTTAAATGCACTTAAGGCTGCTATGGCTCCCTCACTGAAAAGTCTTGCACATGATACAGTTTACCAAGTGTAATATTCACATATGAGGACTTTCTCTGACCCTCTACATGTGTCCCTTTCTGCTTCCTCTGTCGCTAAAGACAAAACAGGACATAGAGGCACAATTTGATGTCAGTGCCTTGTTAATGACACGCTTCACCTTTACTACAGTGACACAGCATTCAGCACCTCCAATTGATGTGGTAATGCCTTGTATGTTTATGCTCACATGCATATTTTTATTTCAAAAGAGGCAACAACAAACGCATGAGACGAGTACAGCTTGTGGAAAATGGGTCACTGCTGCTAAATGTTGATAGTGCTACTTTGCCCCCCAGTGGCACACAGACTCAGTGCAGATGAGGAGCTTTTCATTATCATAACCTTCAGGGTGTTGGTTTTTCTTCCGCGCTGTTGCTGGGATATAGAGAGCCTGCATATGTGCTGTATTAAAATATGTGGGTTTAATTTTTAACAACATTTCTTTGTCATGCTAAAAAAAAAAAAAAAAAGTCTTTCAGATGAATTTGAAATTGGAGGCTGAGGGTTTTTTTTGTTTTTTTTTTGTCCTGCACAGTTTTGCTTTAGTGACTCATTTCCAAGCTGCTGTGATGGATGACTCACATGTTAAATTTTTTTTTTGACATCCTCCTCTCAGAAACTGCTGTAAAATCCACTGTTTTTATTGGATGTATCAACTGAAAATATATGTTTTATAACATCCCCTCAGGTTTTCAGGCTTTTTTTTTTTTTTTTTTTTTTAAACAGATAAACCACAAGCCGACATGTTTGCATATTAGTTAGACTAGAAACTGACAATTATCCACTCACCCTGCCAAAAATCCAACAAGCTCTTCTGGTGACAACCACAATTGATGAGTTATTTCTGTGCAAATGAACCGGCTTGATATTTGTCACGTCGGTATGAAATACTGCAGGAGACGACTTCGCCGTCTATAACTTCTTCAGCTAATTATAGCCTGAAACCTGCAGAAGCAGCAAGGCTGAATGATGTGGAAGTTTGAGCAAAATGGCGTTTCTTCGGCGAGCTGAGGCAAACAGGAGGATGTTAGAAGCAATGGAAAGGTGGTTGGATGATTTCAACCACTCACACTTAACCTTATATATGGTTCCTCTAAGCTAAATTCCAGCATTCCCCAAACTTTGCTTCATAAAAACACAGTGACCCCATGATGTCTCCAACATTACACACTCATATGAATGTAAGAATCAATTAAAAGATCTCGATATGTTCATGCAGTAATGAATTATGGAAATCAGCAGCCATTCTCGTTGATATATTTGCATAAGTAACTAAGTTCTTGCTAATGGGGGAATTTCATCATTTAAACTATTTATTCCACTTAATTTTTTCTAATTTTAACTTGTTTCTTTTTTATGTTTTTTAATCAAACAGTAGCTGAAGTAAATCCAGAGTTGGCCGAAGTGATGCATCATTGTTACTGGGATCATTTCTTCATGTTTGGATCATTTTTCTGACGACCACACTGTAACTCTGGCTTCTGCTAAACTAAAAAGAGGGAGACGAAGTCTTCAAGTAAATATTTTAACACGGACATCTCATCATGTCAGCGTATTTAGTCATGTAGACAGGATCAAGGTGACTTGCTGAAGTTCAAACTGAGCATCAGAAGGAGGAGAAAAATGGGATTTAATTGACGGAACGTGGCGCGTTGTTGGTCTGAGTCGTTCAGAAACTGCTGATCTGCTGGGATTTTCCCACCAAACCATCAGTAGTGTTTACAGGGAATGGTCTGGTAAAGCCAGCAGAAGCTGTCTGGAGCAAAATGTCTTTTTGATTTCAAAGGTGACTGGACAGACTGGTTGGAGATGATAGAAAGGTCACAGGAAGTCCGATAAGTACTGGTTCCAACCAAGATAAGCAGAACATCATCTCTGAACATGCAACACGTCCAGCCTGGAAGCAGATGGTCTCCAGCAGCAGAAGACTACAGCGGGTTCCCTCCTGTCAGTAAGAACAGGAAACTGAGGCTACAATTCACACAGACTCACCAGAATTGGACAATAGAAGATGGAGAAACGTTGCTGGTCTGATGAGTCTCCAGTTCAGCTCCACATTCACATGGTAGGATCAGAATCTGCTGGAAACATCATGACAACATGGATCCATCCTGCCTTGTCTCAGTGCTTCAGGATACTGGTGAAGGTAAAGTGGAGTGGGCAAGCTTTAAATTTAACATCCCGAGTGTTGCTGCTGACCATGTCCATCCCTTTCTCAGCACAGTGTAGCATCCTCTGATGGAAACTTCCAGCAGGATGATGCACCATGTCACAAAGCTCACATCATCTCCACCATGACGATGAGTTCACTGTCCTCCAGAGCGGCTTTAGGATGTGGTGGAACAGGAGATTCTCTGCAGTAACTGTGATGCTATCGGGTAAATGTGGCAAAAAATGTCTGAGGAATCTTTCCAACACTTGTTGAATCTCTAACAGCGAGAACCAGGACAGTTGTGAAGGAAAAGGGCGTCCAGCTGGTACAAGCAAGGTGGATCTAAAGTAGCTGGTAAGTCTCCATTGTTTTGAGGGGTTTTTTTTGCTATTTTTTGCTTTAATAATATACAATAAAGCAGTAAGCATGTCAAATTGACAGACGATCTTGTTAAAATGCAATTTTCTGCTGAGAAAACCTGCATCCAGCCTGTTACAGATGTCCCTTTTAACTCTTCCCTATTTTTTTTATATTTTTGCAGAGCTCAGACATCCTGCACATGGCAACTGTTGGCAGACTCCCGCAGCAGGGTGGCATTTAGCCTCACAAAAAACTGCTTCGAAAGGGCTCTGAGAACACGAAAAAGAGTCCAAAATGTTCAATAGCAATTTTAGTATCTGTGGGGAGCAAATCTATCCACAGAGACTCCACTTCTCAGCCAGCAGAGCCAAAAACATGTGCTTCTCCAAGCCATTCAGCAAAACATACACATGCATGTTTAATCTAGAACTCATGATGAAAATCTTCATCAATCTATATTTATATAGATTTATATATCTATTAATAATACCTGCTTCTGCATGGATTTCATTTTAAAGAATTTTTTACTATCAATATTTGTATTAAGGATTCTACCACTAATGTGTAAGTGTTGATTTTCTGAACTTTAGAGGATGCAGGCCTTTGCCTATCCCAGTGACTTCTCCCTGTGCCAACAGACAGTGTGTGTTTTCCCAGAGAAGTGTCTGAACATGCAGCCAGCTACTGGTGGCGTAGCTCGAGGCTTTTTACCCGACAGTGTAAGTTGCAAACGAGAGAAAACGTGTCTTCTCATACGAGTGGAATCTATTGCATAAATGCTAGGGACAGTGTCAGCCTTAATAAAAAGTTTAGCAGCAAACTCTGCTGCTTCTGGGTCAAGTTTTAAACTGGGGGGAATGAGGGAAGTCACTGTTCTGAGAGAGTTTTTTCCTCACAGGAGATTCTGCTCTGGTCCGCCAGACTCGGCGGTTCTTACAGAAATGAAAAGAACCAGCGGTCGGCTCCTTCTGCTGGACATGAAAAACCTTCTAGACTGTCTGGCCATTGCATTATGAATGTTGAAGTCAGTGTTGGTGGACTGCTTTGTCACATCTCAGCCTCACTGGGGAGCTGAGGTCCCAGCACAAACCAAGCACCAAGTCGTTGGGAAAACTTAAAGATAAAAATGGACTTGGACATCCCAGCTCGGTGTATTTCACATATGTTAAAGGAAAAAAGATGCTTTCCAGCAGGTTAGTCAGTCAGACCACCCTCTTGGCAGTGAACTGGGCCTCTGGGTGATGACTTAGACCAGTCCAAACAACGCGCTTCCTGGGCAAAAAATGGGACTGACGGCTTGTCAAAATAAAAGCGCTGATATGTCTGCATCAGAGCACATAAACAGCAGAGACTGTCTATCAGCCAGAAACCTTAAACTAATAATCACTAAGCATGACATTCCTCATGATTTGGACACTAAGGACAAAATCACAGCTTTTTGTGTAAAAGAGACCAGAAGAAAGCGCTTCTAAAAAGAACAATTCCGTGTTTATTGATGGCATCTGCAGGTGTTAACATGCTGTGTGTACTGTGCAGAGTCAGTAAAGTCATGTTGATTAAGCTATTTCTGTTTACAAAGCCTGATCACAGGTTCACAGTTTGATCTCTTGCTACTGGTATTATTTATTCATTCATTATTATATTCATTATCCTTCATTATGGTCGTGTTATTGATATATCAATGCAACAAAATAAAGGAATAACTCAGAGTAAACCTGGATATTATTTTCTATAATGACACGACATTTGGAGGACTGGACAGGGCCTGCAACACGTCTCAGCCCAGGGGCCCAACAGCAGGGGAAGCTGACAAACACAAACAGGATCTTCATGTATATAGTTGCACTCCTCAGGATAAGGTAAAAGAGTTACATGGAACGGCAGGATGAGAAAGCTTGTTATTCCACAAATCTACTCGTTTTTCTGTTCTCTCTCGTTTTTGTCTGCAGTACTAACTTACTAGCTTTTAAAGAAACGTAATCATCAAAAAAAAGCACTGTATATTTCATATATATATATATATATATATATATATATATATATATATATATATATATATATATATATATATATATATGTGTGTGTGTGTGTGTGTGTGTGTGTGTGTGTGTGTGTGTGTGTGTGTGTGTGTGTGTATACATCTGCAGGTTGTTTTTTTTTTCCCTCTCTCTTTATCTTTTTCACTTTGCCTATGAAGTGTTTTCTCTTCTTTCTCTTTCTGTCTTTCTTCTGTCCTCTCAAGTCCAGCAGTAAAAACTCTACAATGCAAATAATAACGCAAAAGAAATATAGAAATAAAATAAAAATTCAGAAACTCAAGGGGATCATTATATCTATAAAGTTCCCTTGGCAAAGTAAAATTGCTCAGCAGAACAGCACACAGACGGTCATACTGCTTGCCTAAATGCTGGACAAAACAGAAAAAAAAGCACTTCGCTAAGGGCTGTTTCTCACTAAAAAGAAAATGTGAACCCACTGCATGTCTACTTTTGTCACCATTTAGGAGATTTAAGCTGACAGAAGCTACGCGGTAAAACAAACTGCTAACAATCACCACCTGGATTTAGCTAAGCTAACAGGTAAGAGCCTCCTACTGGATAATTACTGCTGGATGATCAGGTTGAACCCGAACTGATGCAAAGCTTCTCATTCTTTAAACAGCCATGTAAGAGGACACATCCTATGGTTGCAGAAAAGATGCTCATATGTTTAGAAAGAGTCAAATCATTGGAATGCATAAAAACATCGAAGCCAGAAATGCTAAAAGTACTAAAATTGATTATCATTTCATACTATAGTGAAAATAAATCATTAAATTTTTTTAAAAAACAGCATAAGAGCATTCCAACATGAACAAGAGACTGGGACTAAACAGCTGTATAGCTGCATGAAAACTACTTATCAGCAAGGAAATGTGAAAAAAAATCTACTTTGCAATGAAGCGGAAAGATTTAATGTCCAGATTTACTCTGTTCCAGATGGGAGCATCAGGGGTCTATGATCTGGGGCTGCAGCTATTGGTCAAGTCTAGGTTCAGGTCTAGGTTCAGCAACATTACCTGTCCAAAGTATAATGGCAGCTGATTCCTGAATACACTGAATGGGCAGCTTATTCCATCTTCGCTGATGACACGGCCACAGTCTGAGAGCGCCAGGATTCATCGACCTCAGGGAGCACAGATACCACGTTCACACATGGACTGGCCACAGAGTCCAAACCTGAACCCCATTATGAATCATAGAGAAAAGGACTCCACCCTTCATCACCTCATCGGCCATTTCACCGACCAGAAGAAGCCTGAGAGCAACACCCAGGAATTAGTCACATCCCAACGTGCTGATTCATCCAGTCTAAAGCAGGAGTCTACAATCTTTACAATCTAATCCATCTGGAAAAAAACTCAGAGACCTTCATGTTACATTTACTTTTGGAAAAAAAAAACATGACTACAAAACTTTGTCATATTGCCATAACTCTATTTAAGTTTTCGGTTTTAAAAAAAAAAAAAAAAAGAAAAAAAGATGAACATAAAAGTTTTGCAAGGTTTCAACTGACACATGTAGTTATTTGAGATATACACATTTGGAGAAAAAAATATGTTATATGAAGTTTCCAACGTAATGCAAGGAGAATACCGGTAGATCCGAAAAATTTACAAAAAGTTTTCAAAATTGTCATATTGTGGAAACTACTAAACTACTAAAACCTGCATTTGTGATACTATCTATAATTAAAAACAGCAGTTGGTTCTTTATCATTATTATCCAGTTTTATTAGGAGCCATTATGGAAGGTCCAAAGAGCCGCAGGTTGCAGACCCCTGGTTGACGGAAAGGATCTGACGATGCTTGAGAATGACTGTTGTTGCTCTTAAATTCAAGGAAAAAACTCCTCAGCGATCATGTTGGTGAATGACATTAACTGCCAAATGCCTCACTACGCATTCAAACAAACAAGCGTTTAAATAGTTAATTTTAATGTAGTATTTATTATACTTGTGTTAAAAGTTCTCCGTTCACTCTGCTTCTGATCCAACAGATTTCCATTTGGCTAATTTGAAAAGAACAACCTTAAATCAGCAAATATTTCCACTTGATAATAAATATATATTTAGACAAAACATGGCCGTGCTGAAGTATGATGAGCAGTTTCGTCGGCGAGATGATGCTGAATGGTGAAGTGTGCTGGAAGTTTTCTCCTTCCAGCCTGAAAGCATTGCTTTATTCCCTCCAGTCAATCCTTTGAGACTCATGTGCAATTTCCACAGACTGTCATGCATATAAAAAAGAAAGTATTTTCATTAAGTGCATTCCAATTGTAATTCTTAAATGGCTTTTGTGGAGGGCTTACACAACTTAATCCTGCATTTCAATGAGGATGGTCTGAAGAATTCTATTCAAAAGAATTAATCACTCAAAACACACCCCGTTCATCATTCCATTACCATACAGCCACTTGGCAAACTAAACTACACTGTAAGGCCTTTGTTTCACACACCTGCTGGTTCTCAGGCAGACATCAACAGACGAAAATACCGTAAACGTAAGTAAAATGTTGTCTCTACATTAGAGAAAGCAGGAGAGGATGTGGGTATAATATCTGGCAGCGACAGACTTTCAGCAGAGAAACTGGGAGGTTTGCATGCAGAAAAGCCATTACGAAGAAATGACTTGAACAAGTGCCGTCTATTCAGATGGATTAGGGGCTTTAGTCAGCAAAATAAGTATTTCTTGGCATTTATCACTTTATCTGGGGGTATAAATTGTAAGCAATGACTGAGATAATCTTGTTTTGCTGAATTGCTGCAGCACTACAAACAAGCAGGGGGATTAGTAACCCCTGTTGGAGATTTCTTTTTTCCCCCCACAAAGAAACCAGATAGAGGTTGGCACCTGGGGCAAGGGCCTGATTTCTGAACAGTAAACATTGATGTTTTCCTTGCTGGAAGAGCCGCAGCCTGTCTGGACAATATTTCATATTGATAATAGCATTTCGGGGCACTTGAGTAAATGGAGTTGGATACTGCAGGTGACGGCGTGAGCTGACCTTATCAAACTGTGATAAACTGGAAATGGGAAACTGAAATCAAAATGCCATCATGGAGAGGGAGGCAGAATTTATCTAAAGTTCTACTCAGGGTCTCCCCAAGATGGAAAAAAAAGGGGGGAATAAAAGTGGACCACTGGAAAAGAAGCCTGTCAGCTTGACAGCGCAGGTGTGATTCAGCCTGATCGCTCAGGCTCGGATAATGGAGCGGCGCGTCACGCCTCCTGAGCAGCGGAGTTGTGTTTTTTACACGAGGCTCCATTAGTATTCAAGAAGTAGCAGGCAGCAATTTACACCTAATTAGGTCTTGATGGCACCTGATCACTCATATACACAAACATGAGAAAGGACACACACGCACCAGCTCAGACGCAAACACGGAATGCAGAAGCAGGAATATGAACTCATTCTGTCCAAGTTTCTGAGCAACAACTAAGGTCGGGACAAATTGAGGGTCTTCACAGGAGTGAGTGAATTGTAAATTAGGGAGATGAGTATCAAAAGAGACACACACTGACTCAGAATAAGGTGGAGGAAGCACACACACACACACACACACACACCCCCTCCCTCAAGAACAAACACGCACATACTCATGGGAGACTTGATCTTACAGTTCCCTTAGAGACAGAGGTTGTCCTTCAGAGAAGAAAAACACAGGAAGGCGTCTTACCTGCAAAGAAAGTAAAATTAGTCAGGAGAGATTTGAAAATGTTTTTCATGCTTTATTTTTCATTAAAAAGACAAAAAAACAGACTTTAGTCTAAATATGCAGCTGCAGGAGATGAATGTGCACCAACACGAAGGCATGAAAGGTCATTTGAGTTCAGAGAAAATGCTCTCAGCTTGCAGGGGCTCCTGAAAGCCGAGCCGGTCTCTGAGCTCCGGCAACCTGCAGTCCCAGCAGATGTCAGTGTTACTCAAGTTATTTAAAAAGAAAATAGCCCTCCTTACTGCCTCCATTTGCAAGCTGAACGAAGATAGCAGCGCTCCTCTGAGTCACGTTCCAAGACATTTACACATCAACAACAACTGGCAATTTGCAGACGCATTTGCTGCAAAGTAAACATGGTAAGTGTGTACCCAACAGTACCACGAACAAACACTTAAGAGGGAGATGAAGAGGACGAGGAAAAAACAGCAGGAAAAGCAGTCGCCTGCAGCACGCTCAAGATCTCTATCTTTATTTTTATTTTTTTCCCCAAAGCAGAGCGAGCCAATTAGTTGAGGTATGATTTAATAAGCAGTGTTATTTCAGAGTGAGCATGCTTGTTTACTTGTTTATGTTTTGTTTCACAAATGGCACAGTTGTTAGTGCTTCCGCGTCCTTATCCTACATTACTGGGAGGACTGGAAGTGAATGGAAAATGAATGGAATGGAAATGAGATCGACATCTAATTCTTATTTTTGTGTCCGTGATAAGAAGCATATTGTGCTTTAGACAAAAAGAAAAGGCTTCATACGCTGATAAGAAGTTTCTTTTTTTTTTTTTTTTTTTAAATCCCCTCAATGTCTCCATTTTAGGAATTCAAACTTTATAAAGATGCAGCTTTTATCATTGTGGAGAACAAATTAAATAACATTCTACCCCGAGGTTCAATACGTCTTGAAGGAGTTTTAAAGCATCAAAGCAGGAGAGATAAGCAGCGCAGAGGGAACATGATGAGGACAACCAGACCACACAACATAAAACCAGGACACTGACACTAATGAATGAGACAGATATGAAAACAAAGACAAGAGAGCAACACAGCTGAAGTCAGTTGGAGGCTGAAAAAGGTGAAAGAGCATTTCAGACATTCTGTTCACTTATTACATTTAGAAATGAAGCAAAAATGAAACCTAATTTCTATGTTCTGTTGTGGAGAGACAACTCATTCAGCTTGCCTGCAGCTGCAAACCAGGCGACTTTCTTTTTTTTTTTTTTTTCTGGACTACATGACATTTTTCTTTGATGTATTTAGCACGTGGATCAGTACACAGCGCCGGCTGGAAGAGACTCCAGGGAGACTCTAAATGATCCCAACAACTGTGCTGTCTGGAAATAAATAAATGGATGATCCTGCAGCAGCACAAACAGGGATGCTGATGTAAAGAGTTACATTATATTGAGCAGAGCAATGGTTATTAGTTACAGATGTTGGGTTTTGGCATGATCAATAGGGACATTGCTCATGTTTTGCTGGGGTTTTGCTTGTATACTGTAAATAACTTGGACAGTTTCTTCATGTGCAATTGCAAAATCTATCCAGTGCTGTCATGATGGTGTCTGGCGAAGGCTGTCCCAGGAAAGGAGGATGAATGTATCTTTTTATAGGCTCTTCCAGGCTAGGCTGATGTGCCTTCACTGTGGTCCACCGGTCTGTGTGCAAGTAGCAGAAACAGTAGGGATGTGACGGTGGGACTGGAGACAGAGTCAAATCCACAACAGTACACGGAAACCTCTTAGAAGTCATGCATGTACACTGCTCAAAGAAATAAAGGGAACACTAAAGTAACATGTTGTAGAACTGAATGAATGAAATATTTTTATTAAATACTTTGTTCTTACCCTAGTTGAATGTGCTGACAACAAAATCACACAAAAATGATCAATGAAAATCAAATGTATCAAACCTTGGAGGTCTGGATTTGGACTCATACTCACAATGAAAGTGGAAAAACACACTACAGGCTGACCCAGCTTTCATGTAATGTCCTTTAAACAAGTCAAAACGAGGCTCAGTAGTGTGTGTGTGTGTGTGTGTGGCCTCCGCGTGCCTGTATGACATCCCTACAACGCCTATGATCAGTCTTGGTGTGATCAAACTAGTGTTTTACAGAGATATTCTTTTCTGATGCTTATGTTAAATTGTCTTACTGACACTGTATATACTGTACAAAAAGCAGCAAAGTAATGTAATCCAGTGTCAAATACTGCATAAAAACAGGCTATGATAGAAATTTAACCTCCCTGATCCTTAGATATTCCCACATACCAACAACATGTATAAAAAAAAGACCTTTTTGTTCTGAAAATACAACTAAAGCTAAAGGCAATTCAGACACAATGAAAGCCCTGAACGTAATGATGTAGAGACATCCAGCACGACAAAGCATGTAGAACATTTCAGCCATCATCCAGAAACTTACTTCACACAGGAAGCTTTATCCTGAAACTAGATGGATGGCAAAATACTCACAAACCTTCCATGGTTCTAACATTACACAACTAAAAACTGTCACTCAGAAATTATTAATGAAGCTGAGAGGCTGAAAAAAACATCATGTCTACATGAAGAAGTGATGTGACAAACAGAAAAGAGACAATGAATGTTTCCTCATCTATAAAATGTGTTAATTTTGCAGACAATGCTACTAAAAAGGGTCAAATGGACAGAAAGGGACTTGTGACCAGTAGAGTATGTGTCTGCCTGAATACATGAGACTGTTTAAGTCAGTTCTCTGCATCATAAAGTAGATATAGGCATGTTTACCGCTGTGTTACATCAGCCTTTCTTTCTGATTTGAATTTTTGATTGACTGGGGATTTTAATTCTAAATGTTGCAGTTTTGCTAGAAGAATCTTTCACCAGATTTTAGCTGCTCAGCATTTCATGGTTGTTCCTGTCCAATGATGTTCCATAAATGTTCAGTGTTAACTGCTGTCCAATGCTGTCAAGCCTTTGTGTTAAATCCTGCAGAATGACTTCTGCAACTGTCCTGTTGAAATGAGAAACCCTTCAAAGATCAGTCCTTGTCTTTAAAGTTCCAACATTCGTCTCTGCATCAACAGCATCATCCCACATGTGGAAGTCATGGAAACATGGATGCAAAGGTGGAATGTGTGGAGTCAAAGTGGTTTCCTGAGGTTGTCCCAAACCTGTGCGTTATTATTGATCATAAAGGCATGACGGCTTCTCGTGCCAAGCTGCTGAAGGGCTTGAAGGTTATTTAATCTGCAACGGCTGTTTCCATCCTTAGACTCTACTTGCAGAGATTTTCCCAAACGTTGTGAATATTTGCTTCACATTATGCACTGCTGATGTCAAACAACCCGATTTATTTGTAATCTTGGATTGAGAAGGATGCTACCAAACAGCTGTTCACGCCTTCAACCAAACTTTTTGCAGAAAAATTATTTATGTTACATTAAAAACAAAAAAGAGAAAACTGGAGAAGCACTCTGATGGCGCAGACTGCTGCCGAGCAGCTCACTTCCACCCATATTGAGATTTCCAGATAATATTCTAGTCCTATATGCACACTATTACATGCCTAGAAACACAATTACATGCCTGAGAATGAATCTAGTGTCCCGGCTATATTGTTGCATGTTTATATCTTAATTTGATCTTTTGCAGTGATTAACAATGCCAACATCCCTCTTTTTTTTTTTTTTTTTTTTTTTTTTGGAGTATCCAGTATCCAGAATGTTGCTGGGATCCAGATACATCTCTTAGATCTTGTAAAACCTGGTGGGAACTTCAGTATTTTTCCATTCAACCACCCTGACCATTCATTCTGAAGTTATATGCATATATATTGAAATGGCCGCATCTCCTTAGCAATCCTTAGATCACTCCCAAAACTAAATGAAAATCTGTGCGGTAGTTTTTGTGTCACAGTGTTTCTGATTCTCAAACCACCATTAAAAGCTTTACGTTTTAGTTAGTTTAAATGGTGAAAAATCTTTTCTTAGGTTGGTTTCAATCACTTTCAGCTTAACCTTGATGGTTAGGAAACGATCAAACATTTCAAAGAGCTCTGACAGCTACGTGAAAGTCAGCTATGTAACATATTTATTTTTTAGTGGTTTTTCATATTAACAGTGTTATTTATGTGTGAACTAAGCTTTGGCCCTAAAGGCTCATTTGTGCTTGAAGCAGAAGACAAACATGCAGATGGGCCGACAATTTTGTCCATCTCCTTTGCCAGTTACATGTACAATGTGGTCCATTTTCCAGGAGTTTAGCCTTTCATCATTTGATGCAGAAAACAGAGTAATACCACCAGAAATCACTGGGGGCAGGACATACCTGACACAACTGGCAAAAGAAACAAACCAGAGAAGGAGAAAAACAGGATGCAGTAACCCCCCCACCCAAAATTTTTTTTTTCAACTGGTGGTGTCTTTTTTGTAAATAACGTAACGGCACAATACTGCTACCAACCGCTGTCACGACACGGACGTGAACTCCAAAGTCAACACTGGCCACTAGTGGATGAAATAACTCAATTATGACAATGTGAAATACACATAGAAGTATGAGAGAGGTGATGTATAATGTTCATCATTTTCTGCAAGTTGCAGGGATCAGATGCTGGTTCAGGGCAAAGCTAGGTAGCTAGCAACTACAGATGCACCACCACTCACCACCAGGGTTGCAGACTACAGTTAGTGCAGTTAATCTTAGTTTGCCATTATTGTATTAAAGTTTATACTCTGCATTTTCTTATTTTATTCATGTATTGTGTGTTGCATGAGTAATAAAGATTTTATGTGGTTTTTAGACCCATTTTGGCATGGGCATTGCAAACTGGAAAAGTTTTACTAATGTGACACTGTGGACTTCAAAATATAAGACTGAATGCACCAATTGTAAAATAGAAATATAGACACGCATTTCTGCGCATCACTGACTGGGAATAATATTTTTTCTTAGGAATATCCTACAGAGACGGGGGCAATGGTCCCACTGCTGCCTTTTGCCGTTGTGGAAAATGTCATGGGAAGAGGAATGACATGTAAGTAATTGTTTCTGTGCAGGGCTTTATCCGTTGTTTGTTTCCTACTGTCATTCAAGCTAGTGAAAACAGATTGCTGGTCCTGAAAACACACCTGAGACCAAGAAGCAATGACCATAAGATTCTATGAATTTAGCATCATTGGCAGACACCAGGCGATATGACCTTCAGGGACAGCAGAGGAATGAACATCGTCTGGCAGATGCTGGAGGTACCATCCATCTTTCAACAGAGAATCATATTAAAATGGGTGTAGACATGGCCTCAGTGGGTAAACTGCCAATTTATGGGCATGCAATTAATTTTGAGGTTGAGAGGAAGGTAATTGCCACACAGGCATGAAAGTGAGACTGAATTGGTGTTGAATGGAAAAAGCGTGATATTTCTGTCCATGCTGTTGACACCTAGAGGGTTTGTCAAGTTCTGTTTTGTTTTCTTTTAAAGAAGAAAAACTTATGGTTGTATCCAATTCAAACATCATAGTATGGAGCTTCTGTGTGAAACCACACAGGTTCCAGACATGTCTTTTAGTTGGTCCCACTGGCAAGGCAAGTTACGTGAGCAGTTTTCTTTTTAACTAATAAATTTATCAGTCCCCTGGGGAGGGGTGGGGGGTGTTGGTGGTCCTGATTTGAATACAGAGAATAATTTTTTAAAACTATTTTATGTGTGGGAAAATCTAATTGAAAAATCGAATATCGGGATTTTTGCTTCACAATTCTTAAAATCAATTTTTTTTTTGTTAAAAAAAATGGATTTTTTTTTGTCTTTTTACCTGTCTTCTTGGGTAAAATAGCAGCAGAATGAGGGTCGGGCTACTGTGTTGGTTTTTCCTAACAAATCAAGAAAAATGAGGAACAGAAAATAGGTTTGCACTTTTTTTCTTGTATTTTTTAATCTTCAAAAATCAGCAGTAATGAAGAATTGTGGGCATTGCTATTTAAATCAAATCGGCACCCAAAATATCGTAATTGAATCAAATTGGGACAAAAGCATATCGTCACAGCCATAGTTCCCTCCAGAGCTTCCATAACAGCATGATGTGGTTTCAGAGTGGAATGTTTTGGACTAATATTGTTTTCTTGGGTGATTTGCAGTCTTTATATTTGTTGGACACATTAACTGCTCTGTGGATGTGGATGCTTTCATTTGCTGTATTCCTCCCAAGTTCTATTAGTTTTTTACAGAGAGGAAGAAAACTTTTCCGTATATTTATTCTAACATGCCTTTATACACTACTCACAAAAAGTTAGGGATATTTAGCTTTCAGGTGAAATTTATGGAAAATGCAATATGTTCATGCTACAGTGATATATCATAAAAGTAAGACATTTAAGTAGAAGGATGCACTACTGATTTCCTCATCTCAAAAAATTCATTCAACACAAAAGGTAACAACAATGGTAGTTACACCACAACAAAAAAATTGAACGTCTCAATATCTCGTCATGTGCCCTTGAGCATCAATTACAGCTTGACAACGACGTCTCATGCTGTTCACAAGGCAACTTATTGCCTGCTGAGGCATGGCATCCCACTCTTCTTGAAGGGCAGCCCTCAGGTCATTGAGGTTCTGGGGTGCAGGGTCTCGAGCCTCTACACGACGGCTCAGCTGATCCCACAGGTTTTCAATGGGATTCAGGTCTGGAGAGAGTGCAGGCCATTCCATTTGAGGTACACCAGTCTCCAACAGCCGTTCCCTGATGATGCGGCCTCGATGAGCAGGAGCATTGTCGTCCATGAAGATGAAATTAGGCCTGTGCTGTTCATGTAGGGGCACAATCACTGGATTAATGATGTTATTCAGGTAGTATGGGCTTGTCACTGTACCATTCACAAAGTGTAGGGCAGTTCTGTACCAAGTGGACACCCCTGCCCACACTGTAACACCGCCACCACCAAAAGCTCTCCTGGTGACAACAGTGGCTGATGCATAGCGCTCTCCCTGACGTCTCCAACATCGTTGCCGGCCATCATTTCTGCTCAGTGTGAATCGACTTTCATCAGAGAACAGCACTGAGGCCCACTGGTTCCTCGTCCAGCGTAAATGCTCCCTGGCCCATGCAAGACGATGATGCCTGTGCCTGGTGGTGTGGTCAGGTACCCGTGCAGGTCGTCTAGCACGCAGACCACGCTGATGGAAACGGTTTCCAATGGTCTGACGTGACACTTGGGTGCCTCTCACCTCTCTTAAACGTGCCTGGAGTTGAGTGGCATTCATCATCCGGTTTCTCAGGGCAGTGTTCACAATGTAGCGGTCATCAGCACGGGATGTGGCCAAAGGACGTCCACTTCTAGGCCTTTCTGTGACTCTTCCAGTCTCTCCATATCTCTGTTGCAACCTGCTGATGACACTCTGTGACACTCCAAGCTCAGTGGCCACTTCTGTCTGAGAACGTCCTGTTTGAAGCATCGCAATGGCAAGGGACTGTTGTTCCATTGTTAAGTGTCGTCTTGGTCTCATGATGTCAAAATGTGAACAGCATGATGAGGACAACTGTTTAAACCACCAGCTCTAATTATACCAGGACATTTATTGGTCAATTCAAGGATCACGCACCTGCCGTGATTTTTGCCGTTAAGCTCCTTGTTAGAGAACAGCAACTTGTGCAAAATTGATTGAAACATTTAACAGTTGGACATGTGCATTTAAAAGCTTAGAGAAGATCACATTAAGTTCACCTGTACAGGTTTGAATGCATTTTAGGCTTGTTGTGAAATTTCACCCAAAAGCTGAATATCCCTAACTTTTTGTGAATAGTGTACGTGCCACCAGAGGCTATGGGAATTGTTGCTTATGTAGGATTCTGATTGTTTTGCCTACTTCTTGTATTTATTTTTTGGTGCCCCTAGAGGCCAAGAATACAGTGCTACATGGTGTCAATTGTGCACACCTGTGATAAGTAAATCTACCCTGACTATTTGTGTCACTATACACCCTGAAGAAGGCCTAAGCCAATGTGTGTTGGTGTATTTCAGTGATTCTTGCTCATTTTCCATAAAGCCCTTTTATTTCAAACAACTGAGTTCCTGGACCTGGATCCTTATTTCCAAGTTTGGATTTGAATCCTCTCGTCATGCTTAAGCAATCCCTTCCATGAGTACCAGTGGTTTGAGGGATAGATACAGCACATCTGCCATCTCCTTTATTTATTAGTTTTTGTTGAATTGAATCAAAGTTTTTTTCCTCTGTTTTCTAAAGTGATTATTTAAGGGTTCTGCCTTGGAAGGTAAGACTTTCTGGCTGTCATGAAACTACAAGAATTTATTACAGTTCTTTTAAGCAGTTGTAGCACAACTATAAATATCTGAGCAACTTCTGTATGTGGTGTTTGTACCCTTCCCTCACTGATAATACCTCAGTGAAGCAGGGTTGTAAAATGGGACAGTATACTAATTTGACCAGACATGTTACATTTTTCCATGACTGACAATATTGTAGCCTTTGGTGATTTTCTTGGAAGGTCCAGTTTGTTTGGAGAGGAGAGAATAAGCAGCTGAACTCTGATGCAGTTATTGTTCGTCTTGATGTTGAGCCACATCTGGCAGGCAGGCTGTTATTCAAAAGCTTTAGTTAGTTTGACAAGAGTACAATGTGAAAGCAAACTTGGACAGACATAATGTTGACATTCCTGGTTAAACCGAAGTGCAAATAGTAGCGAGATGAGAGGAATATTCGGTGTCAATTAGGGGCAGGAATTTAAAGCGTTAAACTTCATGCTTTAAATAATTAACACAATTTTATCTCAGTTTGCATTCCAAACAATGACTCATCCAGCAACTATTTCACAAAAGCGATAAGTCTAGCAACTTCTGGTTTTACTGGAGACTTTCCCTAAACATCACTCAAAGAAAAAAATTATCACCTCTGCTAGAAGGGTCAAACTGAAAATTAAACAAAAATTGCCACTGTGACTCCACCCTAGTTTACCATTAGATATTAATGCCCATTAATAAGAGTTTGGATGAAAATATTCATTTATTTGTGTTTTTATAACAGTCTAATTAAGGATCTCAGGAAACCACACAGGGCCAACACAAGAGACAATCCACTCCTGCTCACATTCCTAAAGAGAAGTCATAGTGATCGGTTAACCTAACATGCATGTGTTTGGACTGGCAAGGGTACCCAGAGAGAACTGCATAAATGGAGTCATAACCCACCGCAACTATTCAAACCTCCCTCCAGCCAAGGCTGGAACCAGCAACCTTCTTTCAATGAGGCTGCATCGCTAACCACTGCACCATCATGCTACCTTGTGAAGCCACTTGTAACAGTTAGAAGTGAAGAAGTAACGGACCACTGAATTAAGCATGCTTTTTGGAATACACTGAGCTCATTGGCATGTTAAAGAAAGCAGTTGGAGACAATTCTGTTGGAAGTCTTCATCAGAAGATGTTCTTATAAAGGAAATGTAGGCTGTGGTGGTTGAATCATGTTCAGTTTCAATGGAAGAGTCTAAATTGTCCAAAATTTAAAAAAAAAAAAAAAAAAAAAAAAATCCCCACACCAGATGGGATGGAGCCACAAATCATGTAATTTCCTCCTTATTCTGGGCCTACCATCTGAACATGGAGCGCAAATGAGTCTCGTCAGACATGCGTTTTCCATTTTTTAATGTCCAGTTTTGGAGAGTCTGTGTAAATTGGAACGTCAGCAGTCTGTTCTTAGCTGACAGAAGAGGCACATGGTGTGGTCTTCTGCTGCTGCAGCTCATCTGTTGTAACGATCAACATGTTTGAGATGCAATTCTGCCTACCTTTGTTGGAACCACAGTTATTCAATTGACTGTTCCCTTTGTCGCCTCAAATCCATCTGTCCATTCTCCTCCGAGCTCTGACAAGCATCTCTGTAAATCCTGGAGATGGTCATGGGTGGAAATCCCTGAAGATCAGCAGTCTCTGAAATATTCAGTACAGCCCGTCTGGCATCAAAAACCATTCTACATTTAGTGTCTCTTGAATTTCCTTTTATCTTCCTGAACCTCAGGTAGTCTTCTTGACCATGTCTACATGCCTAAATTATACTGAGTTGCTGAATATTAGCTATTCAGGCACCAGGGTTTTTAAAATTTCAATGCATACTGTAAATGAGAAAAAATAGTCAACATGAATGAGAGGTAATGGTGGCAGTAAAATTACTCATCTAATTTCCTGTTTTGGCATCTCAGCTTGGCAGCCATATGGGACTTCATGACTGTCACTATTGAAGTATGACTATATAAGAAATTGGTTGACCTAATAAAGTGGTTGGTGAGTATATATTGTTCATCTGATGATATATTGCTAATAGAAAATACTTGCAGAGTGCAGACCTCTGCCAAGCCATAGAGTCGAACAGGAACTAGTAACTGGCAGCCCGACGCTTCTTCCCCTGGGATACATCTTCCCTCCACATGAACGTGCGAAATAGATGGATAGGGCTAAAGCTTGTTCCGTCCTCCACGAGAAGCAAGAACTGAGTTCTTTCTCTGGAGGCTGCAAGAACAAGAAAAAACTTCTTGTTCGTCAGGTCCATACATACTCCAGGAGAAGCACTTTTGCAGCGGGGAGGGATCACTGTGGGAGCGATCTCTGCTTTTATGTGCAATGAACCCGGTTGTTACCGCCGCTGAGGAGGTTATATTTTTCCCGACGTCTTTGGACTCAAGATAACTTAAAAGATTACGGATGGATTTTTATAAAAATTTCAAGAGTTGTTGGAAATGTGAAAATGAAGAACTGATTAAATTCTGGTGGTGATCCAGATCACCATTTGGATCCAGGAATGTTTAAGGATTCTTTAACATCGTGCTTGGCGGAGGTTTCCGCTCTCCGAGTGCTTTTCTAGTTTCATATTTAACGAGCAACTTCGTCCGCAGCAGGGCGGGTCGTGCACGCGCCTGGGTCCGAGTGTTTTAATTCCACATGTAAAAATGTTTGTACTTTCTCACCACCTCGATCAGCTGTTTTATCAAAACAATCCATTTTACTTAAAACAACAAAAACGTTGAAGCAGCAACTCCGCTTAATGCTTTTTCTGTCTTAACTACGCCCACCTCAAATGTCTGACCAATCACACGATACTTCTCGGAACCCCGCAAGAAAAAAGTTCTGCCAGCCCGATGTGTCGAGAACTGTCTTCAACGCAAGAACAAAATGACGTTATTTTCTTCTCAGAGCCTCGAGTACAAGAAAAAAGTTCTCCCTTCTTGTGGAGTATGGAACATGTTTAAAGTGGAACTATTATGTGCATTTCAGGCTAATTTATTTTTATTACTGAGACCAGAAGGGCTGGGATTGATCGAGTTATTGTCACAAATGGCTTTATTTACTTCAGACCGACCCTCTTCGTAGGCTGTCAGATCAGCCTGTGGGCAAAACGAGTGGATTGAGACTCTTCCGCATTAAGCCCCGCCTCCCGCCACTGCACTACATCGGGAGCGCGCACCGCACCTGCTTTCACCGTCATTGTAACATCCCATAAACAGAAGGATTAGGCTAATATGAACTCAATAAAAAAAACAAAATACAATGTCAACACATAGCATCCAGCCCTACATGTTGGAACCTGAATCAGAGCCTGAAAACGAAGTGGAAAACAGCAACCCACAGCAACGAATGCAGCAGGATGTCTCTCTTTGGTAAACTCACCAGCCATCGTTGGAAATAACTTTATCCCACGTTTTCCACCCGCCTGATGTATTTGTACATGCCCTTGTTTACCAGTAGAAGGTAACCAATCACCGAACCTTATCCCCCGGGACGTCACAAGGATTTCCAAGTAGAAAAAACTCTCTAAAACGACGCGTTTTTCGTCGCCATGGAAACCGAACGGAGAGAGTGCTGGAACTCCAACTCAAACTCAAACCTGTGGTTAGGTGATAAAAAGCAGTGCCATTCACATGTCTGATGAGGATTCAACACTGTAACACTGTAGAAAGCTCAGAATACTCCAAATACCATCATAGCACCCCTTTTAAGTGGAAGGGGGAGAATTGGGATTCACTCCAAGTCACCTGAGAAAAAAGGCCCCACAGCCAACGCTGTTACCAACCCCATGCCAACAGTCTTGCGCATATTTTAAGCTAATATTATTGTCTATTTCCATAATCAAGACAGATGCCACATCTTGTTTAGAATCCTTAACCTTGGAAATATACCATCAGACACCAAGATGAAGCACATGGCTGTAACAGTCTGAAGAAATTTGCCTTTTGTCTAACAGTGGCAATCTGGCTTAGCCGTTAGTGTATTTAACATCTACCATGATGTCATCTTGTATTTTTTTTGTTTGTTTTGCCAACGATTCTCGGCATTATCTGTTCAGTTACAAGCTGTGATTGCAAAATACTGAATCCTTTAAAAAATATATGAGAACCAGGCAGTGATCCGGATCACCCCAAAACAGTCATCACTGGTTTCTTATTTCATTTTTAAATCTCCTCAACATAACTTTGAGTTATGTTGCTAAGAGACAGGCAGACAAACTTTGAGGAGTTAATATTAATTATAATGTTATTTATTTTGCAAATAATTATACAGTCATATAAGTTTCAGAAGGAAGCCATCTGTCTGTTTCTGAGTATGTGGCTTATATTCAACCTGGAAGACCTGAATCACCATCTTCTTCCTGCTCAGCTTCCACAGCTGGTATTATGGCACAATTTCACATAATCAACTGAAGTGCTCCTACTATATGGTAATAATCAAATAAGTAGACAGTAGTAATTGAGTGTTTTAAGGTTGAACAGGATCAGATTTGAACTCTTTCAGCCAGGTTTAAAACAAAAAACTTAAGAGAATAAAACCAGACTACAATAGCACCTGATACAATGGTCTACAACTGATTCAAAATCAGTCATGTCTGATCTCTAATGAAAAGAAACATTTGTCTTTCTGAACCTTTTATCAGCTTTACTCCATCTGACAATGTGCTGACATTTACCAACATGGCTGCATTGTGAGGGTATGTGGCAGCATGCACAAGTTGAAGTCTTATATATTTGGGAGTATTTCTGAAGTACTTTAGCTGAAAAGAAGAAATAAAAACAACAATTTTCTTCTGCTCTCCTATGTTTAAGTTGTACTCGCTAGCTGTTTTATTCTGCGTTGCAGTATTCAAAGGGTTGATGACAAACAATGCAGAAGAAGGAAAGGCAACAAAAAGCAACTGAAAAAACAAAAACAGAGTCCCAACTTCTGTTTCAAGACACATCTTTGTGAATTTCATTTAATTTATTTTTTTGAGGGGCATCAACAGTCTACATGAATAACAAACAGCATATAAAATAAATACAGAAAGTTTTATTTTTATTCAGCCATATCTCTGAATGGATTCATTTTTCCCTGTTAATCTTAAATGAGACCTTTTTGCAGCCGACTTTTTTTTCTTTTTTTTTTTGCCAGTGTGAAAAGTACAGAGGAAATGAGGAACATTAGAGGTGATTAGGTTGCTTTTAGTGCCCCTGTAAATCTTAACAATGAATCCGGACCTTCCCACCAGGTGGAATGCAGCCATCATTAACACACCTCTGCACCTTCTGCAATGAGCTTTTAAAATCTTTGCTGTAGAGAGGTCTGTTCCCAACAATGCCATGATGGTGAAGTAAAAAAATGACTTAAAAATATTCATAACTTCGCTTCAATAAATCTTCCATTAGTGCATTTTCTGACTGACAGCTGAGTCAATCTTTTCTTCTTGCATAAGAATTGAACCAACAGTGTCAAACTTTTCCTGTCGGACCACCTTTTCACAATGACTGCAGTTACATGATGCTTTTTAATCCCAAATTAATAATTCAGAATTAAATCATTTTGAATTTACAGTATTTTCCTACAGGTTTACATGGAAACAATAATTCTGAATGGAGGTTTACATGAAACACGTCCTTTCTTAATTCCTCTTAGAGTGGCGGGTTGGGTAGGGTTCTGATTGGACAATAGGCGGACATGATGTATTGAAGTTTACTGTAAATAAAGTTCACTTTGTGCATCTCATCATTTTAGGCACAACTTGGAAAACTACACATTAAGTACCAGTTTCACCGCTATTTTGATTATAATTCTGAAGCACCAGCTTGACAGGGCATACTACTTCACCTCAGCAACTGAGAGGGAAGATAGACCACCGAAGTCAGGAGGTAAAACAATGCACGGAATATGTGCGTCATCAGGACAGGACAAGGTAACGAGCATGCTCCGAACGATGGGAAATAACAGAGTGGAATGAAGGTTTATATGACAGAGAAATTAAACAGTTCGGAATTAATATAAAAAAAAAAAAAATAAAAAATTTTTTTTGTCAGTTTCAAGCAAAATGAATTTTTTCGGAATTAAAGAGGAATTAAAACTCCAATGTAAATGTAGCCAATGTGGCACAGCACACAGTACCACGCATGGAGCACCACCAAGTCTTCAGTAGTGTATAGCTTACCTAAACCAAGAGAGATCTGTTTGTATGCATGTCGTGACCAGATGATTAAGATAAAACTATATACTCTGTGTGATAAGATATTTAACTACTTCACAGTGAACAGATAAAATAGAAAATACATGTGAATCCACTTTTCCATGACACTGTTATTTTTATAAAGCACACTAAACAAAAGTTGGAACATGCTAGTTATTAAATAAAACAATTATAACTAGACAAGTTATAGTCTGGTTTTTAGGTGCTGCTATATGTCTGAAATAAAATGTTTTCAGAAATAATTCCAGTCCTTCCTCCCTGCATGGGAGACTGTCACTCTACTGTGATCGCTGCAACCACAGGGGCTCAGGAGTATCTCAGAAAACCATTTTCATTCAACAAAGTCTGCCTGAAAATGTATTACGCAAGGAGGAAGTCATCTATCAACTGTGCTACCTGAATAACAGCTCATCGCAGACGGACAGAAAGAAGATGGACATGTGTTCTGTGCTCAGATGAGTCCATGGTTCATATGAAAACTTGTTCTGTGTGCTGAACATGAGAAAGACCATCCAGGCTGTCACGGTAAGGGGCTGGGGGAACATCAGTGTGCATTGATGTAAAGGTGGATGCTGGAGAAATATGCAGCTATCAAGCTAATGTCCGATGTGCCATGCACAGTAAGACTAAATAACATGACATTACATTTCTTACATTTATACCAGTTAACTACTGATCATCCATCTCAGATTAATGGATCGTTTTCTTCTTTCATTAGTTTTGTTAATTTGACAGCTGAGATGCCTTTAAGGTCGCAGTGTCCATTAGCTAATGACTGAGATGTTGGTGAGTCTTACCATCTGGTCTGCTTAGAACACTGCATTGTGATGTCCAATGAATTTACAACATATTCTCAGCCTTTGTCGAACAGCATATTCTTACAGCACTGATCATCAACTTGATCTGATAAATCTTTTGTCCTTCTAGACTTTTTTTTTTTTGCTTCATTCAATTTGGAAAACCTGATGGACACATTTAGATTAGTAAATGTTCTCCTTAGATAGATGTTAAGATTTTTTTCCTACCAAAATGCATCTGAATCCACACAATTGTGAGAACCTTTCAGAACCAAAACTAGATTTTTTTCCCTTTATATAGAGAAAACTTAACTTAATAAATTAATCAAATAATTCTAAAGTAATGTAGTGTCCTCTACTTCAGCAAACCCCATTGCAGGATTAGATGCTGGTTTATGTGAATCCAAACCCAGCTAGCTAACTAGCATTTTTTTGCTGCTAGCTGAACTAGCTAGCAGGACAAATTGCTCACAAATATCAGAACAAAACACCACTCTGCACCCAGATCTCAGGAAAATACCTCTTTATTGCTTCCTGTCTTTTTTCCTGCATTTTTCCTTTTTTAATATAACTATCATCCCCAGTAGAACAACTTTACCTTCATGCCACAATGCTCTTTACCATCCACATCTTAAATATCTGGCAAAGTGGATACTTGTCAGAAATTCCAGTGTCAATGGAAGTTACTCAATCTGTGACAGAGAATTCCAACAATTTTGACTTAATCATGCCCAAAAAAAATCACCAACCAAAGCCAATATGTTTGCTTGCTTTATTTATTTTCAAATATAAAAAATAAAGACAATTAAATTTAAGTCTCCCTAGGTGAGCCTGGACATTCAGCTTTGGAGCCTTGTCAGGTCTCGTGGGGCTCTATGCATTTGCAAAGTCTGCATGTAGTGTGTGAAACTGCTCTGATGAGAATACACCAGAGCTAAGTGTACCATCATCTCAGCAGCAGATCAAACTAGTGGAGAAGTTGAGGATTTGTTTCCAGACACTGAGATTAGGTCTGACTAGATTCCTTCCCAACTTTGCAGTCGACGAAATGAGGTGTCATTACTCGATATTACAATAATACATTATGTTGAAGTTTTCGTCCTCAACGCTCAGGTTTTATTCAGTTCTCATCTAATTCTCATCAGTAAAAGTTGTTTATGAAGAAAACTCAGATGGAAACAGCGAGCCAAGAAATCAGAGTCAGCAGCACAGATCAGTCCTCTGGAAAATGCATGGTGAAGCTAGAAGAATACTGACGATGACCACAGCCGTTGGACAGCTGAATTCATTAGAATAAAGTTTGACATATTTTTACACTTCCTAATAAATGTCAAACATTCAATTGTGATGACTCCAAAACTATTCAAACAGACCTTGTGGTTTGTCAGTAGGAGTATATTGAATATGTCTCCAAGGTTTCAGTATCTTTCCTTCGTCTTTAAGCCGTCAACCCACAACAACCAGACAACAGTGTGTGCACATGTACCCATTAACACATTTCCACATGCACTTTTCCAGCTCACTCGTCGTTGGGTGAAAAATGGCCTGCATTGTGCTGTGATGAATCGCTGGTCACTAGCTTGCGTTCGCCAGTTGCAGTTGAAACTGTTGGGAATGCAACAGCACAGACAAGGCATCCCTGCTGCTTTTCCGTTGCTGTAAACTGGGATGTATCGTGTGAAATAGTCGTTATATGTCTGACAGACTTCTAACGAGACCATTACTTTCTTTCTCCATCTATTTTTCTATACCCTTTGTTCAAGTTGGAGCAGATACGGTAACCAGGCGAGGTACACCCTGGATGACTAAACTGCCGGTTCTGAAGCACCACAACGCCCCAGACAGTAATTCTATGTGGAATTGGGTCAAACAAAATTGGTAGATACTTGCTATTATACATTAGGCTGTTATAACTTCCAGGCATCTTCCCAGTGCTGGATATTATAAGCTCCAACAGGAACATATTTGGCATCAGGCAACAGGAAAGAAGAAGAAATGAGGCATTGAAATGGAACATTTATATTTGTCCTGACATGCTTGGAGAAGTTTGAGAGAGGACATTTGTTAGGTCTTTCTGACTTGTTAGACAGACTGAGGGAACAGTTCACAGAAGGATTTTCCCTATGAGACACAATACTCCAGAGCTTCTGCTGAATCTTTTTGTCAGTGTGATCAAAAGCATTGAAAGGAGAGCTGCAGTGCCTTACAAAAGAAAAAGCAATTCCTAGAAGAAAGTCCACTGAGTTCTCAGAATTCTTGATGTAAAACTGTGTGAAGGCAACAAGTGGTTTAAATATGTTTCTAAAGAAAACATAACTAAATTTCACATTATCTCCCAATGTGGCAGAAATTACTTTTGTGTTAAGATTTAGACGTATACACACATAAAGGACATATGGAAGTACAACAACAGAATATGTACGTTTTTCTCTTTTGCTGGTTACAGAATGGGCTAACGTTTAATTGCAGGGTTTCTATTACAAGTGTGAGATTACACTAAAACGTGTGAAACTGAAAAGTTGCACCTAATTTGCAATGTTTTTTATGCTGCAACAAAAACAAAAAAAGTACAGGTACTTACTTTATTACCAACTCCTGCAGAGTTTACATGATTAAATAACATCTGATGTAAATTATTTGTTTAATCCACATTAATATGTCCTACTTATTGTAAGCTGCATGTAAAGTGTGAACATGCTGGGTCATTTTTGCAGCAGGGTTGATGTAAGGGTGTGGCAGAGAACACCTGCAACAGCAACAAAAGGAAGTCTGAGATGTCAAGAACAGTTACGTGTGTCCACTACAAAACCGATGTAACCCAACAGCATCTCAGCAGAAAACAGCCAGTTTCCATGTCCAGTTTTCAGAGCAGAAAAAGCACTAGCTAGTGTTTGAAGTGAGCTATTTTATGTAAATGAGCTGTTAGCTATGAGGCTTCCAAAACTAAAAGAAAAAAGGAAGTCAGTGGACACACCTTTAATTGTCTCCATGTGCACATAATCTCAATTCAGCAGATAAATGCACAAAAACAAACACAGCAGATGTTTTGAATGTGCACCATGTCTTATTTATGCATAAAACACATAAAAACAATTTTTGGAAGAAAAGAACAAGAGAAAAGTACATCACATGACATATGACACAATGCAGGTAGGATGCTGATTTTCTCATAGATGTGCTCCCTAAGTGTAGTTTAAGGGACATGTTTTTTTCCTCTTTTAAAACACATTATTTAATTATTACTTATCTAATCACCTAATGAATCATTGAAAAAATTAATGGGCTATTTAACTGCACAAATAATATTTTGCTGCAATTTAAACGTCTTAACATACGGAGACGATGCAAATAAATGACACAAAATCGCTGATATTTTTGGAGGTTAAATATCAACATTTTGGTCTATACACAAAATGTGATTTGTAAACAAACAAATTATTCATCCATCCATCTACTACTTCTTATCTGGGGTCGGGTCGCGGGGGCAGCAGCCTAAGCAGGGACTTCCCTCTCCCCAGCCACCCAGCCACATTTGCCAACTCTGCGGGGGTGGGGGGGGGGATCCTAAGGCGTTCCCAGGCCAGCAGAGAGATATAATCCCTCCAGCATGTCCTGGGTCTTCCCCAGGGACTCCTCTCAGAGGGACGTGTCCAGAACACCTCACCAGGGAGGTCCAGGAGCCACCTCAACTGGTTCCTCTCGATGCGGAGGAGCAGCGGCTCTACTCTGTTCTCCTCCAGGATGACTGAGCTCCTCACCCTATCTCTAAGGGAGAGCCCGGCCACCCTGCGGAGGAAACTCATTTCAGCCGCCTGTATACGAGATCTCGTTCTTTCGGTCACGACCCACAGCTCATGGCCATAGGTGAGGGTAAAAATTGAGAGCTTCGCCTTCTGGCTCAGCTCCTTCTTCACCACGACAGACCGGTGCAGAGACCACATTACTGCAGACGCCACTCTGATCCGTCTGTCGATCTCACGCTCCATTCTTCCCTCACTCGTGAACAAGACCCCGAGATATTTAAACTCCTCCACTTGAGGCATAACCGCACTCCCAACCTGGAGAGGACAATTCACCCTATTCCTGCTGAGGACCATGGTCTCAGATTTGGAGGTGCTGATTCTCAACCCAGGCGCTTCACACTCTGCTGTGAATCGCTCAAGCGAGAACTGGAGATCCCGACCAGATGAAGCCAACAGGACCACGTCATCCGCAAAAAGCAAACAAATTATGAAAATCCTAAACCACAGCTGATCCTGGACTCCATGGGATAATTCCATCAGTTTCGGCAGCCAGCTGCTAGCTCAAACAAGCAGAGAAAGTTAAGACAACAAGATGCTCGGCCATGGTTTTAATAGTTTAAATGATGTGGCAGCAACAAAGTGACACTTTCACGGCTTGCAACTGGTTCTGGTGATGCCGTCAACATGCTTTCACTGATTGGCTAATTGACTTCAGTTCAAAATAAAAAAAAAAAAACTCACAAATTTCATCTTTTCTGTGAACATTCCTACTGACTTGGACAGATTATTCCCAGCAGGGGTGTAAAGGTCTCTTGTCTTCTCAATTATCAGCAAAGTTTTACATGAAGACCTTTCAGGAAGCTGAAAACAGGAGAAAATCTTTAAAAGAAATTGTTAAAAAATGAACAAAATAAGCAGCAGCAGATCAAATTAGCTTTAAGGGCAGGAGTCTGATCAGCGTGACAAAAGGCCAAAGTAAAGCTGGAAGCTCATTCCTGGGTCTCTGCGAAGGAATCTGCATCACTCCTCAGAGCCTAGCAACAAACTGATCTCTTGCTCTCCTCAATACGCTTTTCAGTAGGTAGTAATTACATTTCAAGCTGATGTCAGAATGAAACCAACCAGTAATCAACTTCTTTACCTTCAAGACCAAAAGAGTTCATTTCGGTGTAACATGGATAATATCTGTAATTAAATCACATTAAAACAATGTAATCTTTGTTTGATGGTACATGTTGGCTGAAACCTTCCAAAAAGTTGAAAAGGGAGCAGACACAATGTCAGCAATCATCATCATCATCATCATCATCATAACAGAAATGTTTTACTATGAGGCCAACAAGTGGACTGGAGTTTGCTGAGGGGTGTCCACCCCCCCTCTTAGAAGATGGATTGACGTAAAATATCTCATGTTTATCACTAAGATTCACATAAATGTGATAAAGATTCGATTTTGAGTTTGTTTTGTCACAAAGTTCTACTCAGTACACCGACTTAATGAAGACATGCCCTAACAAAGACAGACTGCAGCGTTTATCTTGCATCCCATCTCTTCTCTGAGCTCTCTCCACATGGTAAAAACCAGACCCATGTTAACTCGTCTCATCTTCCCTCATACTTCCTCCTGCAATACCTTCTTCTGTTCAATGCTGAATGCAGCAAACTGCACATTCTAATTGATATCCAGATTTCTCTTTCTCTCCACGGAGTTTTTCTGTTTTCTCTTCTTCTCAATTCTCTTTCTGTCCCTCTTTGGTCCTCTCCAGTCCGGTCCAGCAGTACAAACTTTGTAACACAAACAATTATGTGAAATAAATAGAAAAATAAAATAAGAATCCAGAAAATCAAGTTTCTGAACAAACAGAGTAGGAAAGATGGTGATGTGAATGTGCCCTAAATGGACTGAACAGACCCATGGGGAAAAGCAACCAACAAGCGCACACATACAATGTACCAGCAAGCACCAACTGAAACCAGGATGCAGAAATAAACAGAAAACCTAAGATACAGGTGTAACGGACAGTTCTGGGTTCAGTTCAACAATCAGAAAACAAGGCTAAACAGGAAACAAAAGGAAAACTATAAACTAAGACAGGAAACCAGAACTAACTAAACAAAACCAGCACACCATAACAGTTACGTAGTGTTGCTTTACAGCAGATAACGTGTTGCGACTCCATCTTTGGCTTTCTACAGTTCACTTCATGACCAATAGATTTGCTCATGATGAAATAAGTTTTGTAGAGAAAGTGCAAGAGCGAGACATTTCTAAGCACTCACAGCGCATACCTCTACCAAACTGCTTTAATTTCTTTTTTTTTTTTTTATCAATATTGTGGGTATTTTAGAATAAGAAGATTTCAGAATATGTATTATTTGTATACTATCTTCAGCATGGTTTAAAAATTTATTTGAAATAATATCTGGTGATCAATGATTAAAAGCAGGAGCCATTGTCCAGTAACTGGACAATGGAAAATATTAAACTTATTCATTATGGTTTTTCTGTAGTGGTGGAAATAAGTCAAAAATAAAGACCCCTAAAGATAAATCGGACACATTTCATCATCTATTGATGTTAAAATTAATCTGATTGTGTATCAGCGGAGCTTTAAGCTTCATGGGGCAGAGTTGTGTCGACACAAAGTCGTTTCCCAGCTGGTGAAGCTGAAGAACTGCAGTGTCTGAGCTGTCCAGACCACCGGAGCCACTGCACCCCCACAAGGTTTTCATTTTTTTAAGGTTTAAAAAGGCAGATTTTCAGTCATTAGTCATCCAGTCAGAGCTGCCTCATCTCACGTCATCTACCACTCACTAATTTCATCTTTCTGGCTTACAGGTTATGAGTCCCATTAACGCCACTGCAACGACACGAAGTGGTGTTGTCTCACTCACTCACACACACCCACACACACACACACACACACACACACACACAGAAACAACCCACTTCAGTAAATTAGCAACTCAATTCATTTACAAATATTTGATCACTTCGCCTCTTCTGGAAAATCCTCTGAATGCTAATGATGCTCATCACATTAGCCGCATTCCCGAAGTCTCTGCTGCTGCTGCTGCTGCTGCTGTTATTCCCTTCCAGCTCCCAGCCTGACTTCCAGTAAACCCTCCTTACCGGGAATTTTAATGATAAAATAACCGAAGTGCAGATACCGCTGCTCCACAACCAGCTCTAGGTATTACCTTCCACAAGTGACATATCGCCCTCTTTTCAGGAAAGTAATAGGTACTTCAACCAAAGCTGCTGAACTGTAAAGTGATATCAGTCCATTCATTCTTCAGTCCATATCCTCCTTCCATTTGTGGGGAGATTTTAGTGAGAGGATTAATATTCTGACGGAGAAACAGTTTTCAATTACATTGAGGGCTTTGGTCTGTAACTGAGGCCAACAGAATGTAATATACGTAGTTCCTCGACTCCACAGTGACGCAGATTGAATATTTTGGTCACACAGCTGCTACAGACTCAAAGAGGTGATATTTAAACAAAGAACCCTGAAAAGAAAAATAAAGCTTTTAATTGAGAATAAGCAGCAGTGGCTCATCTTGTCTTTTGTTTGGGAGAAGAACGTCTTAAGGACGAAAGTTTTGTGTAGTAATCGCAGAGCTTATCAATTACAAAAGACAACATGAACATTAAGCTACGACTGCTTGGAGCTATTCTGAACTGAATATACTCGCTTCTACAATCATTTACCAGGAGGTTAGTTCTTCCCTCCTGTCAGGGAATTAACTGCACTGGAATATAAAAAGCCTTGTTTTGCACCTCAAACAGAGAGTTGTAGAAAAGCTGTCCCCGTTTCGTTGCCTTTACCCAGTTTGGCCAACAGCTGCAGCACATCCAGCGCCTGGCTAGCAGGCTGATCAGGGACATCAGAAGAGGTTGAAGGCCATTTATTTTCTCATTCCACACAAACTGGCAGCTTGTTCCAGCTTTGCTTGGACTGTTTGCAAGGCTCAGTCCTTTCAACAACGCTTATTATGCTATATTTTAGAAGAAGTCTCAATGTGTGTAAACTATAAGTAATCATTTAATCCGCTTAAAACAGGAACCTGAGCATCTTGTGGAATTAAAATTCAACAGGAATAGAAGCTTAGAAAATATTGTCTCAGTTACACTGAAGTTCCACATCATTAAACCTCTCTCTCTCTCCTCATTTATGAGCATCCATCCATCTTCTGCAGGTTATCTGGGGTTGGGTCATGGGGTCAGCAGCCTAAGCAGAAAAGCCAACGCTTCTCAGTCCCAAGTCACTTAGGTCACATGTTCTGGGGGAATCCTGGGGCATTCCCATGCCAACTGAGAGACACAGCCATTCCACTTCATTCTGGATGTTCCCTAGGGCCTCCTCCCAGTGGGATGTGCCCAGAACATATCATTAGGGAGGCATCCTAACCAGCAACCGGAGCCACATCATCCATCTCCTCTGGATGTGGAGGAACAGTAGCTTTTCCTCTGATCCCCTCCTGGATGACCGAGCTTTTCATGCAATCTCTAAGGCAGAGCCCACACACAGCAGAGGAGACTTATTTCAGCTGCTTATATTTACAATCTCATTCTTTCACTGATGACCCGCAGCTCATGATCAGAAGTCAGTGTAGGAGAGTAGACTGAAGAATACATTTTTTCACCATGTTAAACCTTTAAAAATGACTTTTTCCTCACTGTTAACTTAAATAAACCACAATAGCAAAGTAATATGATCCAAGATATCTTTGACAAATCATTCAAAATAGACTTAATTTGACTGAAGCTCAACGAGTCATCTTCATGTGATTTTCCTTTTTAAAAACTTACCCAGTCAAGACATTGCAAATGGAAAAAAAAAAAAAAAAAAAAAACATAGCTCAGTAGAAATTATTTCATTAATACCAAGAAAAACAGCAAATTTAGTGCGGCAGGATGTCACGAACGTGGCATCATTCTAGTGATTCACATCAAGAAACATATTTAATCAAGCGCACAACAACAAACCTTGCAGTGAGACAATGTCACCAACAGGTTGGAGATCAGCCTGATGGTCTGAAGGGGCCAAATCTCTGTTAGGGGATTCTCACTTTCTGCTTTTATGGTTTCTGGTTATTTGGAGACATTTACAGATAGCTAAATGTCCAGTTCAATCAAAACAGCAAATTACAGTATTAAGTGTGTAAATAAAAACATTCAAATGATTACATTTAAAAACACGACATGGGAAAAAAAAAAAAAAAAAAAAAAAAGGACAAATGCAACTTGTTTAAATCAGAAAGCACAGCAGTTATGTACCATATTCTGGGTTAATTAAACCACAGTCAAAAACATCTTTATCACTTTCCATCACATATTTCTTCAAAATAAAAACAAACAAAAGAATTTAAAAAAGCCATTTACCTGCAAACACCTTATATTTGGGGAATAATTTTAATTAGTGATAAGACACTAATTAAAATAAAATATGAAACAGCAAAACACAATGAAAAATGTTGATAAGAAAACCATATCTCTACTGAATATTTATGAGTAAAAAAGATAAACAAAATAAGTAATTAAGCTTTTGACCTGAGTTTAATTCAGGGGATTTACACAGAGTATAATAATCCACAGGAGCGTTTAAGTGATTTTTCAGCCTGGAAAGGAATTGATGTGTGGTGGAAGGTACGCATACATTGACTATCAGCAAATGTTTTGTATATGCTTGCATCTGTGTGCGTGTATAGATGGAGCAGGAGTTTACTTGCACTCTGGCCTGCTAACTAATTACTAGCTGTAATCGGCCGGCTCACTCTAGGATCTTGGCTCTGAGGACACCTGGATCCCTGAGCACCGGCAACCACCTGCCCAGCCGTCTGCCTCCCCACCGACACACAGATGGTCTGGAGGAGAGCATCCTCTTCATTACCTGCTTGCTCAAAATAAGAAGAAACTTGACTCCATCATGAGGGAAATGACCCTGGTGTTACAATGTGCAATCTTTTCCTTAAGAGTACCTATACAGGCTTATATACGACTGATTTTGTAAAGAATGGCCAACTGTAAAGACACAAAGTATCTCCCAAACACTCAAAGGCCAGGTTTAGATCTAATACGAGTATGCATTACATGTTGGAGTCCATTTGTCTTACCAAAGTAAATGTCAACGAAGGATTCAGATGGCTTTTCAAGAGTTACACTAAGATTATATACCTTTCAGACACAAGGACACCATATAGCAGGGGTATCAAAATACCAGTCCTGGAGGGCCGGTATCCGGCAAGTTTTTGTTGTTTCTCTCTACCAACACAGCTGATTCAAATCAAATGGATCCAGCAGCTTCTTGTCAACCAATTTTTGAATTTTGGTCAGGTGTGTTGGAGCATGGAGACAACAAAAACCTGCAGGATAGCGGCCCTCCAGGATTGGAGTTTGACACCTGTGCCTTATAGGGACACCTTCAGGTTACTCTTTTGGTCTTAAAAATGCAGGACCACAATTGCATCAATATCAGAGTATTTTATATTGTTGGACTTCAAAGTTAATACTTAACTTCAAGACACTGATTAAATTGAATAATGTAGACATGAAGCATCATGCAGTTGCTGCACATCCATGTTGAGAAACTCCCGTTCATCTCATTGCAAAGCTGCTCCGTTGGAGTGAGATCTGGTGACTGAAGGGCGTTGGAGGACAGTGAACTTGTTGACGTGTATCAGAAATTGGTGCAAGTTGCTTCATCCTTGGTGCCATGGTGCGTCATCCTGCTGGAGCTATCGATCAGAAGCTGCTACATTGTGCTCATAGAGATATGGACATGGTCAGAAACAACACTGGAGGTGTCTGTGGTGGTTAAACCATGTAAAGATGGAACTAAGTGTTCCAAACCAAGGCAGAAAAAATTTTCCCCACAACAAATTACCACCAGCCAGAACGTTTGATACAAAGCAGAATGGATCAAAGTTCTCACATTGTTTTTTTTATGTATTGTTTTCACCATATCTTTGAATGTTGCCGCTGACGTCCAGACTCAAACCAGAAAATATTCTTCTGTCACTGGTTGTCCAGTTCTGGTGAGCCCATGGAGGTGTAGTCTCAGTTTCCTGTTAGCTGACAGGAGTGGCACACAGTGTGGTTTCCTGCTGCTGGAGACCATCAGCTTCAAAGCTGGATGTGGTTTTGTTCCAGCGATACTATTCTGGATACCTGAGTTGGAAGCAGTGCTTATTGACTTCCTGTTGCCTTTCTTTCAGAACATCTATTCAGACATTTTCTTCAAACACTCATGATGGTTGTGTGTGAAATCTTAGTCAATCAGCAGTTTCCCAAACAATGAGACCAATAACTATGTTCCATTCAAAGTCACTTAAAAGCCCTTTCTTCCTCACTCTGATGCTCCGTCTGAATTTCCTGCCTTAGTGCATTGAGTTTCTGCCATATGACTGGCTGATTATTAGCAAGTATTTCTTAACATCCCAAACAAATGTAGCCTTGTTGATATATGATGTAAAGATTAGGTGACTTCTCTGATTAGATCAATGTCATCTAACAGGCTAATCATCCGATTTACCAACCACTTCCCCTTCACCTGTGGTCACCATCTTTCGATGGAGAGCGAAAGAATGGAATTGCAGATACATGCAGCCACAATAAGGTACCTTGACATTGTGACTGGCTTTTTTTGAAAACTAGCAGTACAATAAGCAGGTACAGAAAATAGATGGATGTGTGGATGTCCAAGCTCTCCGTTAGTGATAGGGTGAGTAGCATAGCCAGCTGGGAGTAAGCCGCTACTCCAGGGAAGAATCAGGACACACAGAAGAGACTACACACCTCTCAGCTGACCTGGCAATGCCGCAGGGTCTCCCTAAATAAGCTAGCAGAAGTGGTCAGGGAGAGGTCAGTCTGGGCTTTCCTGCTTAAGGTGCTGCCCTACAACCTAAACACACACACACACAGCATAAGATGGATGGCAGAAGAATTTAACATTTAGTCTTTTTCAGCTCAGTACACAACATTATACTGTTGCTCAGTTCTTCCCATTGTAGTTCATGTTTCCTTTTGAGCTCTTCTGCACTCTGCAAAGTGAAATATTAGCTTTGTAGAGCCAAATACCTAGCGCACTCCACATGGCAGTGGACATTTGGTCAAGATAAAGGCTCACAGAGGGTTGAAAAATGCATAAAGTAAAGCAGCGATGAGTATTAGCTGATTAATAAGTGTAGTTTGCTTTCCACTACATATTTCTGACCCGTTGGTTAATGGAAAATAAAGGGTCAGCCAGTTAAAGCCATTTGTTGCTCATCATTCAGGGCTCATAGACATGTTCCAACTACATACTGGCAATTTTCTCCGTGCCTTGGCCAACGGCCCTCACTACAAAGAAAAAAATATATACCATGAAAAACTACTAAAAGAAATAAGTTTCGAGTCACGTGCAGAAAGAACAACTCCGGCATCTCCTGCTGCCTTGCCCAAACGATAGACTTTGAAATGTTCATTAATTGCAGATACTTCACATGATCAAGTTTGGAGCTGATTAACTATCTGTGGATTCATCAATAGCAACAAAATAAAACACCTATCTAAAAAAGCCACAGCTGCACCATGGATAAATTATTAATGCATGCAAAAGAGGTTCATTGTCCAACAAACTGTCGTTTCAACACCTTATTCATCCCCTGCAAGCAAATGAAGATATTCCCCATTAACTTCTGCTGCTTCTTTTGGACTGGAGGGTAAAAAAAGGAAAGAAAAAAACAAATGTCCAGTGTCTGCTGGATGTATACCTAACATCATATTTACAGGTTTAGTCAACACAAAAGAATCATGAATAAGGAAAAAGAAACAAAGAAACTGGATTGTCCTACATCATAACATTGCATTGATAAAAGTCAAAATCCTGCAAAATGATGCATTCCAAATGCAGCATGCACATTAGCAAGATAAGGTTGACATTAAGTTCAAAGCATCACCTTGCAATTTGCATGCTACAATATTCCTATGATATTACAAATACATAAGAACCAAAAGCCCTTCACTTCAACCCAATTTCATTCAAGGTAAAAACACTACAAAAATACTGAATAAACAAGCACTGAAAAACGGTACTTCAGCGTTAACCTCATGGTTGTTTCCCCAGAAACAAAACTGTATCCCATTGTTCAGCACTGACTGAACGTCTCTTGTAGTTTGATAAGTGGCACTTCAGTGGAGGACGTGAGGACTTGTAGAGTTGTGCAGTGAAGCAACATGGGTTAAAAATAAAATCACTCAAATTTTTTTAGTATGAGGATCAATAAAACATTTTTATTATTCGGAAAAATTGCTGTTAATAGCTCAAAGTACATGTTCTTCTTATTGGATTTGTATGCCAAAGGGCTAATGTTTAAATTCATGAATTTGGGCATAATATGGAAGTTTTTGTACAAAAAACTTTTTTATCTAATCTAGTTTCCACAATATTTCCATCAAGTCCAGCAATTATATTCCAGATGAATATTAGTAACAAATCATCTGTTTTGTCTTGTTAGTTGATAATAAAGTTTATCAGTAAATTAGAATTATAATTTATATTTATGAACATAAAAGATAAAATTAGAAATTGTCAAAAGACTTGATCAATTTCATGTAACAGCAAGCAATGGGTTATTTTTTTAAGTTTCTAAAAGCCATTTGGTTGTAAGAAAATGAATAGTTCATGTGACCTGTCTTGAGTTTTAGGCAGAACATTATGACCAAGGGCGTAGCCATCATGTTTAGAAGTGAGGGGGACAAATTGCTGAGATCTATTGAATGATTTACCATCCTCTCGCATTCAATCAAAACCTTATTCGTGGAGCACTTTCACATACCACGAGGTAACCAAAGTGCTGTACAGGGAAAATAAAATAAATCAACATTAATAGCATAAAAATAAAAACAATTAAAAGACAATAAAATAGTTCAAAAGACAAAAAAAGACAAAAGACCTTGTGGTCCTGCTCTCTGAGTTAAGAGTCAACGTAAAAAGATGAGTTTTTTAAAAGAGACTTCAGTTGCATCTATGCTTAGCGGCTACAGAACCACATCAATACAAACAGCACAGGACCCAGAAACCAACTTTAGCTCTTTAGGATGATATATGATCAAATTCTAAAGTCAAAATCTAAAATTTAAAGCTGCTAAACTGGTTGAGTTGACATAGAATGACCCTGGAGCGTCTAAAGGGAGAGTAGTCAGATTATTATGTGCCAAATGACAAAACTCAAAACAAAAAGTTTGGTAAAACACTGTGTTTAAATATATCAGTGTAAAATTATTCAGTTAAACAGAATATTATGACCAATGCCTGCTGCCTGATACAGCAGTCAAATTTTATTTGCAAATAAATGAAAAAACAAAAAGTGCTGTCTTTGAAATGACATTTAAACTTCAACTGTGTAAGTATTTCCTTCTTGAACTAAGGGAAGCAAAGACAACAGGCGCTCCTTAAAAAAAAAAAAAAAAAAAAAAACTATATTCGAAAATAACATCAGTAATAAAATAACAATAACATTTCATGTCAATGTTTGAGTGGGGGCTATCCATAAATGAATTAAAAATGTATTCACTACATACATACAGTAGTAAAAATGAAATTTTTCTAGAATGTTGATGCCATCAATATTTCGTCTTAGTCATTTATAACAGAGTCATTCTAAGGCAGGACTTTAGTTATAATTTCTCCTGCTGTGAACACCATCCATGTCCATCCCTGCTGCTGGTGTCTGGACCACTGTCTCCACCCTCATCCTGCTCCTTCCATTGTATAAAGATAAAAATAATGAAATGAAGAAGGAATGGGTTCATTCCTGGGGGAGTAAATTAGCTAAATTCAACAAGGGTATTGCTTCGTTAGAACAATGTTGCTTCCATAGAAGTAAAAAGTACCCATCCAAATAATTATTTGAGTAAGAGCAAAAAATGATCTTAAAAAAAAAAAAAAAAATACTGAAATGCAGTGTTGCCTGACATCTAATTTTATCAATCAAATAAAATTATTGAAATCATTCAATCAAAATAATAACCAGCATTCGTAAAACTCGTTTACTTTAAACTTTAACGACCACAAAACTTAATTAAATCTTTACAAATATAACAGTCAAAGGACGACAAATAAATTTATATTATTTTCTACCCAGAAGTGAGTAATGTCAGAGCAGCCTAAATAGTAGCCGAGCTTTACTTGAGTAAGAGCAGCTTATTATTACTTGAGAATACTCTCGTAAAAACATTTTTGCAACATAACTCCCAAGAGTACAACTTATCCAAAAAGTTATTAAAGTAAATGTAGATACTACTACCTCTGCCTTAACTAGCCAGCTTAGCTAATTTAATTGACATCTATGTGTCATCTTTTCAAATCCACATGGTGACAAACATTACAGAACGTCTGTTTCTGCTCAACAGCGTCTACATTCAGCAGCATGAATCATCTGACGCGGTTTGTTTAAAAGAAACTGTCTTAGTTTTTTGGTGAACATGTTAGAAGATGGGAATAACACCGAAGACAGACTCCTCTGTTACCACACGGTGTTTGTCGTTAGGCGCCATAGAGTCGCCTGCTCGCGATGCGTTTAGAAGCGGCTTGGAAAAACACGTTTCAGCATGTAAAAGTAATCAAGCGGTTATAATGGCCGTAAAAAGTGCGGGGGACAGAGGACAGAGATGTAGTAAGTGCGGGGGACATGTCCCCCATGTACCCCACGTCCGCTACACCCAGGATTATGACTAACTTCCAACACTAAGTGGCATCGCTCTACAGAGCTGTTCGCCAGCTGCCAGGAGGAGCACCTCACGCTTGCCAGGCTCTTGCAATAACAGCATGAAGTTCCAAGATTTGATGCTAATGGCAAACAAATATAAACATGCAGAGCCAAAGATAAACAACAAAAGCATTCTGTGTGAAAACTCTTAAAGAAAACAAATATTTTGTCCATCTATAACCTCCACCAGGTAATGCAAGCGTATCATAAGTCTTAACCTGACAATGCAGTTCAACAGAAGGTTCATCCATAAATTAGCAGTTAATGGCAGAAGAAGCCAGTTTGAAGTTAGACGTGAAGGGAATAGTAGAGCTCAGATTAAAGGTAGTTAAAGACGTGTCCCAACAGTTTTGTTGAAGTTTTATGGAATTAATTGAGTCTGAATTTTCAGTCCTATCAGTGAAAATAATAAGCGCCAAACTGACAAAGCTGTATGAAATAGACTGTGGGTGAGTTGTGTAGTAGTGTTTTATATATGTCTCTTACCACAGTTTCATGGATAAATCTAACAGTCTTTCTTCACGGTCGCATCTCATTTCATACTCAGCTGGAAAACACAGAGCTGTCCTGCAGACCAAAGCAAGGACCGAGCTGCACACGGCTTAGAGTAGGGGTGCCCAAGTCCAGTCCTGGAGATCTACCATCCTGCAACCTTTAGATCCCACCCCTGTCCAGCACAGCTGAGTCAAATAGCTGAATTCCTCTTCTGCATGTCCTTCAGCTCTACAGAGGCTGCTAACGAGCCACTTATTTGCTTCAGGTGTGTTGGAGAAGGGTTGCACCTAAAAACAGCAGGATGGTCGATCTCCAGGACCGGACCTGGGCACCCCTGCCTTAGAGGGTCATACCAGCATGTGTACATGCTAAATGCTAGGTAATACTGAAGAACCTGGACTGTTTTTCTGGACAAAAAGTTTCCTGAGAGAACTTTGCACAGTGCTGCAGTGAGATATGAAATATTTGTATGACTAAAAGTAAAGCCTAATTGTTTAGTCAGGGGTGTCCAAAGTCAGTCCTCGGGGGTTGATGTCCTGAGGGTTTTTGATGTATTCCTTTTCTGATGCACCTGGTTGACATCAACTAGATCCAACAGCCAATTAAAGTTCTACTCAGTGATTAATTTCAGTCAGGTGTGCTGGAACAGGGACGCATGGAAAACCTGCAGGATTGTGGCCCTCGAGGACCTGAGCTGGACACCACTGGTTTAGACCTTGAGATATGATTGACATACAGTGCATATCTTACCCTGATACAGACAGAAAAATAACATGTGTTTCCTTTTTATTTCTCATTAAACTGATTTTTAAAGGCCACCACAAGTACTGGACTGCTAAAAACCTTTTTTTTTAGCAAAATTCCCAGGATATAGTCCCCTCCAGCCTGGGCTGGCATGTTATGCTGCCTTTGCATAAATTTTTTAACTTTACTTTTGCAACTATATTTGCCAAAGCATAATTTCCATAACCACTATGTGACACTCCAGATTTCCCCACAGTCATATTACATAGGATGAAATTGGTTCTAAGTCCCCTGAGTAATATACAGTCTCCGAGTAATTTGGGCCCAAGCTCTCCCAATAACTCCAAGTGCAGACATAAATGCACACATAAGCACACACATAAACAACCGTAACACATCAACGCTTAACTCTCCTCTGAAGACACACCAAATAAGTCAGAATGAGTTCAGTTTCCCTGAGGTTCACTTTAAATCTCCCTACCTAATCTTAAAATGTACTTTGGACGAAAGTATAAAAAAAACAGATTGTTTAAACATTTAAAATGTTAAAACAATCTCAAACGTGCAAGTATTGCACATGAATTATTGTTAAATACCATTTTTCACACAATATAAACTGGGTTCAGATAATCATCCTTTAAAGTCCATAAATTAATTTCACCCACAAGACACCAGACTAAAGAATGTAATGCTGTGAATGTGTTTATATACAGTTTTAGGGCTTTTAAAATCCTGTGTGAGGTGTGAAGCACAGGCTGTGAAAAATGAAAGTGTGGTCTTCAGAGGGTGTTAAGATAAAGCCTTTACCACGTCAGATGAAAAACAAAGCCATGTAACATATTAAACCATGCCACTTCATTAAAATGGAGTGTTAATGCTGAAGCAGTGAGAAACAAAGATGTACATCTTCTGCTCAAACAAGTTAAAGAACAACTTTTAAATGCAATATCAGAAAGTAGCTCACCATCAGTGCTTGATGGTTTCACCGAAAAATTTTGGCAAACACTTTTACAAAATTGATTGAGCTCATTGACGTTTGTGGACCATCATTTATACATAGCTGTCTTGGGGAAGTTGCATTTCAATCAGGCTGATGTCTGGACTTTGACTGGACCATTGCAACACATTGATTTTCCTCTTTTTCAGTCATTCTGTTGCAGATTTACTGCCGTGTTTGGAATTATTGTCCTGTTGCAGGAGCCAATTAGATTTAGCTGTTGGACAGAGGGCCTTGCATACTGTAGAATACTAAATAACAGCAAGCTGCCGAGGTCCTTGGACTGCAAACTGGCCCAAATCATCACCTCACTTGAAAATTTGAGCTGAGATGCCGTTTGGTTTGCCCAAACAAAACTTTCATTGTAGCATTCACTTCTTATGAATTTACAGTTCCAATACTCATATGCACACATTAACCATAGGAACAATAAAGAATCTATGAGATCTTATACTAAAGCAAAGTGCTGTTGAACAAATCCATGTTTTACATTCTAGTGAAGTGAAACGGGGCAAGTTAAATGGCGTGGAAAAGGGTTGAATTAAGACTACTAAGCACATGATGGATCCAATTTATAGTTTTATTAGGCTATTACCACCAAAGCAGGTTGCTAATCTGAGAAAATTTGAGATTAAAATGGCAAAAAAAGGTAACTAAAAGTTCCATCTTAACACTACCTTTGGTCTAGACTCTACAGTAATTCAACATAAAAAGGGCTGTTTTGTTTTGTTTGTTAATTTTTAATAGTTTTTAGTTTGAAAAGCATCACACAGAGACTGACAAGCAGTTAAATCGTCCACTGCTTTAGTTACTAGCATGCCAAAGACAACTGGATTAGCTGCTGAACTAGCTCATATTACCTATTTAGCTGCAGGTTGTGTAGCACGCTACCGCTGTTACCTCAGTGTTAATGCAGTCTTTGTCTTCCACAAACCTGACTGCACCAACCTTTTCATGACTAACACATTAAGTTAGTAAATAATGGTTTTAACCAGAATCTGATTGTTTTGGAAAGGAATTGAAAGAAAAATTCATGTATTCCCTTAGGGAAATGCATTTCTACCGTCAGCCCGTCCATAGAAACAGAAGTAAAACATGTAGAGCAAAACAAACAAAAGCAACAGATACCATCCAAGATCTAGCATCATCACATGAACACAGCCATGACAGCACAGCAGTGCAGGATGTAAAATAATAAGGCAAGCAGATTACTGAAGAATTATGTGATCTGTTCAATCCATTATTCAATTGATACCATCTGCCCTGGGGCACATGACAGAAGCACGGCTGCTAATCCTCACCGACAGCCCCTCTGACCAGTATGACCAGTATGGATGGAAGCAGCGCTCGAAACTCCAACATTCAGGATATAGTAAATACACTTGTACTTATTGTGCTTTTCCAGTCATGCTGACCATTCAAAGTGCTTCACACAGATTCTCACACCCCAATCGGCACACCTGGGGGAGATGTAGGGTCCGGTGTCCTGCCCAAAGAGCTTAGTCATACAGTCACAGGAAGCCTGGAATCGATCCACCAACCTTACAGTTGAAACAACTGCTGCAGCCACCTACCTGCTCTTCCACCTGACCTACTGCTACTCCACTTTCTAGTACCTAGATGTTGAAATGAAACAAGCAAAAGAAGGAAAAAGCCTTCAAACAGTCTTCTCTGGCCAGCACTGGTGGTAAGGTGGTACAGCACTTTACCCAAAGTCACAAGGAAGTGTTGGTAAAACAGGTTCGAAACGTTAAACGTCTGCATCCTGATGCACCACATAAACTGCACCACCCAATTTCCCAGTTCATGAAAAGAAAATATACTGAAGACGTGACACACACATCATTTGATCCTAAATATGAATGTCAAACTCTCAGCACCGCTTATGAACCTTTTACTGCCTGACAAAGATAATTTACTTGATTATCAAGAACTGACCCTGTATCATCTATGCAGCACCTGTTGGAGACCAAATAGAAAGGCTTCTGGGAAACCTAAATTCCTGATCATAACTTAGTAGCCCCATTGGTTGGTAGGCTACTGTCATTTTAAATAAAGACATGCTCCAGCAAAGGGACAGAAACATCTTCAACCACATCACTCCCATCCATACCAACCCCTCTACTTACCCCCCTTCACATCCACCACATCTGTAGTTTTTTAGTGTAAGTAAAGTTTATTTATAAAGCTCTTTCACAGATAAAAAAATCACAAAGTGCTTTACATAAACTGGATGCAATAACTAAACATAATTTCATTAAAAAAAAATAATAAAAATAAAGCATCACCCAAAATCTTTCCAGGATAAAATAGTCTTTTATTAGGGGTGGGAAAAATGAATAGAAAAATCAAACATCAGGGTTTTTTCTTCACAATTTTAAAATCAATTTTTTTCCCTTCAAATAAATAATTCATAAAATGTCTTTTTTTTTTTTTTTTATTGATCTTTTTACTTGTCTTTTGGGCATTATAGCAGCAGAATGATGGTCTGGATAATGTGTTTTTCCTAAATGAAATCAAGAAAAATGATTAGCAAAAAAAAACAAAAACGTTTTGTACATTTTTTTTGTTTGTTTTTAATCTACAAAATGAGCAATATCAAAGAATTGTGAGAATCTCAATTTAAATCGAATTGGCACCAAAAAATCGGAATCGAATCGGGACAAGAGCATTTCGTCACAGCCTTATTTTATTTTTATTTTTTTTTTTTTTTATAGAGTCCAGAGTCAACCACAAGGTGGGACATGGGCAAGTCATTCCAGAGTCTGGTGGCTTCAGCCTGAGAAGCATCTTAAAATGCTCTTTGGGACCTTCAGGAGACTCTGGCCTGAAGCCTGAAGGGTGCACCATAAGTCTGGACACAGCCCCTCAGCAATATACAAGACAAGGTAATGCAGGTTTATTTGTTTGGGACATTTCATGTACAAGACAATTCAAAGTGCTCCACATAAAAACATGAAAGTGTTACAGCGAGGTGCAGAGAGCATTAAAACCAAACAAGTGAAATGTGTAAAATAAAGTGTTCAAAAACGAAGGAATAGAAATGGCAGTGTGAGGAATTTACAGTTACTTTGATAAGTTTATTTTGCATTAATTTATCTGAATGTAATTGGAAAAGAAACATTTCAATAGAATATAAAAAGTGAAACTCTGATTAAAAGAATATACCTGCATGTCGTCAGCGTAAAAGTGATGACATTTTCAAAATCGGCCAACCAAGAGGCATCAGGTAAAACCAAAACCATGGTCTTTTAATACTAATAATTGTCTCTCAAGGACTGTTTAAGCGTAGATATTAAAATATAGAGCACATTTCTAATTTAAAGGGAAAGTTTCTGATGCAACTTTAGGAAGTTTGACCTGTAATGAATGCCATTCTGGTTACTGCTAGACATCCATTTACGACTGAATGAAACCATTACAGCCAGCGGCTGCTGTCAAACAGGGGCCATTATTATTATGTTGCACACAGTTGTTAGTCACTGTCATTTTGCTCCCATGTCCTTCCCCAACCTTACTTGCCTCAGCAATATTTATTCTTTCAAAAAGTCTTTTTAATGGGTGCATCCACGAGTCCTCTGAAATCTGTATCTCATCAGATTTTGATCAAGCTTGATGGACATATGCCCTCTCCAACGCGCCACTCCCAATGAGACTTCCTGACAGACAGCACTTCCAGATGTGGTTTCAGCTCGCAGGAGAGCGCTCAACCCCTTGCAGCAGGTGCTCTAGACCTCAACCAAATGGACGCCGCTGCCCATATGGAGTCGGAAATGATTAATCAATCAACTTACTGACAAGTGAGAGGGGCCAGGTTGACAGCTGATGTCTCCCTTACCAAACATAAGCTGCTCAGCAGAGTTCAGCACAAAGGCAAGGACATCAAGCATCAACTACCCAGGGGTCACCATTACATCTGAGAACTAAATATAAACCCATGAATCTGGCTTCATTTATCTCCATGTCCTGCTCTATAGCTTTAGGGGAGTTTTAGTCAAAGTGGTTTAAAAATATGAAAACATATATACAAATACTAATTAAATATTACAAGTAATTTCCACTATAATAAATTATGGCTCGAGCAACTGTAAGTTGAAATGAATATATATCAAATTTAATACTTCATGCAAAAAGTTAAAACAGCACCTTAAGATGTACGACTCTTTCAAGGCTGAGAGGATTCATGCAGATGTTCACAGCCATCTTTCACTGCTGTTCAGAAATAATGATATTTCAAGCTCCTCAGAAAGCTCAGGGACATCCCAAATCATGCGTGTCAGTGTTCTGATGTCTCAGCATTATGAAAACAGACAGAGGAGAAGTTGAGCAAGCTGTGTTTGTTGTGTACTCAGTCTCCAGCATCGCTTTCCAATGCTGAAAAGTCAGAGCTGCAAAGGTCATAAACAACAGTGGAAGCAAGGAGTTTCAGTGTTCACACATCATTATGACAAACGCAGCGTTTGGGTTTGACCTTTGTCTGCGAGATAACACTTCATCACGGAGAATCTGTGCCGAGTTCTCCTCCGGGAGGTAAATTATCACGTTGAACAGCGATAGCCTATGTGTTCCAGCAATTAAACATTTCTTATTATACTGGGATTGATAATATGGAAATTACTGAGCAAGAAAAGAATAGTATTTTAAAATTCTACATTATAATCTTACAATCAGGGCTGAACAAGAGCAAGAACTTAATCCGTTTCTGGGGGGAAAGGACCTGCTGCTGCCATGATTTGCTTGCATGATACATTATAACATGCATAAATTGAAAATAATGACGTGAGAAAAGCGCATTTTAATTAAATTAAAGCAGTCGATAACATAACGAGAAGATCACATTCGCATCCAGTTAACAGTAACCTTTCTGCTCAACAGAAATGCAGAAAATGGGACATTTTCTACTTTAAATGGGATAAATGTCATGGCCAAAGACCATGAAAACAAACGGCATATACGTCAGTATCACCTCTGCAACGGACTCAGTGCCTTGTCACTCATCACATTAAGTGTTTGTAAAACTGAAGGTATGAATCCCAGAAGACTAGATCACAGGGTAGTGTTTTGAGAAGGAAGGTGATGTGTGAAGCTGTTTTACATGTAGAGAGCATGAGGATAAATATATTTAGTAAATAGATCACTGTTTATATTATTTACTGCAGTTTGCTGGTGTTTGGGGGGCTTTGGTTTTGTGAGTGTTTTACTGTATGGGTCATGGAAGGGTCATTAGTAAATAGTCAGTGATCAGTTTGATATTGAAGAGTAAAAATTCAGGCCATGGTTTGGAATGTTGAGGCTACAGGAGCGCAATGATTGTCATATGTTCATGAAACAAGTTTTGAGATGATGTGAGCTTCGTGATATGGTGCATCATCCTGCTGGAAGTTTCCATCACAAGATGCTACACTCATGTAGGCTGTGCTGGTTAAACAACAACCAGGAGGAATAACCTGAAGCTTGGATACAAAGTAGGTTCGAGCCGTGCATTCATGATGTTTCCAGCAGATTCTGATCCTACCATGTGAATGTGGAGCTGAACTGGAGACTCATCAGACCAGCAACGTTTCTCCATCTTCTATTGCCCAGTTCTGGTGGTCTTCTGCTGTGTAGCATATTATCATCAACGTTAACCTGTGATCCAATGTCTGAGCGACAGTGGGTGTTTTAATTATTAATTCGCTGTGTCCTTAGACAAGCGGACGATCTCGGGGCACCACCCAGCCCTAAAACGGTCAGGCAGGGAATACCGTAATATGACAATGATATTTGTCTAATAACAGATAACCATCAGTCTCAAATTACGCTTACTGTAAGTTCTCGTCAGAGGGAACAAATCACTTCCTTAAAGATCGATCACGCCACCACAACTTCTTAAAATATAACACACTTTATTAAAAACCACACCGGTTAAAATCATCAGGCACAAATGAAATTAATAATGTAAACCAGAAATAGCGTCAGCAAGCATCAAATACTGAATTAGCCAAGATGAGAGAGAGAGGGAAAGAGAGAGCGAGAGAGAAAGAATATGGAAGCTTGAGCCGAGCCAACAACCAAAAATGTCAAATAAAATAAAAGGTAAAGTTATGTAAGCAGCTTACATAACTTACACAACTAGGAAGGTTGGAAAGATGGCAAGTCTAATGAAGTTAACTATGTCAGGGTAGATTATCAGGAGGATACCGGGGGAATGGATTTAAAAAGGGCAGCTTCTGCCAAGACACCAGCTGGATCGGAGACAGTGGAATAATGGGTCGGCCTTACTTCAACACCTTGATGGTCGAGAACCCAAACCTTGGGTCCAGTAGGCAAGGATTCAGTGGTCGTCCTGATACTTGTCCAAAGGGGACCTCCACAGAAGTCAGGAGCTCGCCTGGAACCGCCTGGTTCGACGTCTTAAGCTGGACCCAACTCCGATTAGAATCCACGGGTCACGGGAACCGGCAGAGTCCTGGGATCAGCTGGAGCAGTAACGTTCAGGTCGTCCGCACGTTACTGGTCACAGTCTTCGTGGTCCGGGAGAGCAGCTTCGATGGTGTGTCAGAAGCTTAAATTGTTCAGCCAGAATTGGATGAGTTTTCTGGTGTTAAGCAGGAGCAAGCTTAATTACTTAATAAAAGCAAACATGATGCCAGACGGACAAAAACACGACTAAAGCAAACATCAAACGAAAACAAAAAGAAAAAAACAAGAGAAACAAAAGAAAACGAGAGGAAAAAACAAGAGCAGAAAAAAAGACAAAAAGGAAGATAAGAGGACAAAAGAGACAAGAGGGCGAGTTCCGGGAAGTCCCGCAGTTAAATTTGCCGGTGCTCTGGGGCGGACTTTAGATTATCCAATCAGAGCGCAGGGGTCAGGACATGGGGTCTGAAGGTTTGGTCAAAATATTAAGTTCTTGGGGAATTAAACTTAACATTTTTCCAACCTCAAAACATGTCTATAAAATCCATCTGTAAATGAGAAGAAGTATGAATGATCCTTATAAACATGAACCTTAAAACAGTTTTGCTGCTGTCGAAAGGGGAAAAGGTTTGTTAACAGGTACAAGACATTTCATCAAGACATTTCCAGACATTTCAATACACTTCATCAATGATCACTTTCCACGGACCTGGTGGGTCAAGAAATCATTTCTACACAACAAGTTCTTACTTTGAGTCAGAGTCATTAATAACAACATAATATAATGTTTAATCAGCCTGAAATGCATATCTCAACCTGTTTGAGGGTGTCTGCTAGATGGTGCCATTGCGCCATCCAAGGAATCACAGAAATTAACTAACTTGCTAACTTCTGTGGATTTCACATCTGAAAAATGGTTAAAGTCTTGGATTAATTTAGAAAGGAAGAAGAGTCCATTTATCCAGGTGTGCTGAGGATACATCCAGTATTTTATACAGTTTAGAATTCAGAGCTTAAAGGTTCTGCTCTGGAATTTGGTCCTTGTGTGCTGTGGATACAAAGGGACCTCCTGGGGTGACGGACAACAGGCTCTTACCAGGGTCCAACTTCAGAAGGGTGCCACAGTCTGTCTGTGTAGACATTTCCTACCAGGAACAAGATAAAACCAGCAGGGTTCCTGGTTTAAAGTGGAAGTCTGTCTACCCGGATCTGATTTTTAGGGCTTTCATTGAGCTCTGTTTTGGAGCTGTGTGGATGGACCTCCTCAGATAAGAACTTCCTGAGTTCTTATTCGAGTCGGGGGTTAACTCGGCCTTGGTAGGTTGCAACAGCTGCTGGAGACCATCTGCTTCCAGGGTGGATGTTTTTTTGTTTTTTTTTGTTTTTGTTTTTAACTAGGTCTGTTCCGATAAGCAGTAAGTCAATTAATCGAACAATAAGAAAAAATGTGCCCAATAAGTTTACTGGACACAATCATTTTCATTTGTCTCTCTTTTCTCTTGCCACATTTATTTTAAGACATATTAACTAAACACGGCAATGCAACAAGTTTCCATCTGCATTTTAAACAACCATCAACTGCAGGTTTCCCACCTGGGAAAAACAAAGACCTTGAGAAACAGGTTCTCTCTTTTTTCCCGACAGTCCATGATTACTGGCGTGTTTAACCGACAGATAAATACCAACAGGACAGGGCAACATGATGTGCACTCAGACAGCGTGGTTGGTAAAGACATGCTGCCATTTAATATTGTTAAAAAGGCAACTATTTGAAAAATGTTGCAAACATTTCACAGCCAGTATGAATCGCCTGGATGAACATATGTTTTTATAAACAATTCCACAACTTTATGACATGAAAAATTACAAACTGAAGGCGATCAAAGACATTTAATTTTACCATTCCACTCCTAGTTAAGTCCAAACATGTCCCCTTATATGAGCTTTACTATAGATTGTATAAGTTCTGCCTGGACCCTGAACTCCAAGTGTTTAGAGACCATCGTGTTCCAGATAACCACACTGCTAAAACTCCAGGAGAGATCCTGATCTGTTTCAGCAGACTGGAGACTGGATCAGCAGAAACTAGTCTGCACATCGAGCTAAATGTTCTGTAGAAACTAAAGTATGTTGATCTTTGAAAGAGTGTACTTGTATTATTATGATAGTTTTGTTTTTTTTTAGTTGAAAATGGTCTCAAAATGACAACAATAATTGTTCAGCGCAATATCTATCGCAATAATTTCTGAGACAGTAAATTGCATGACAAAATTTCTTACAGTCACAGGCCTATTTTTTTTTTTTTAAACTTTGTTTGAACCAGTGCCTTTTTTAGTTACCATTATCTCTCCATCTCCAACCAGACTTATTCACTGACACCAACAAGAGATTTTGGTCCTGACAACTGCTGCTTGCAAGATATTTTCTACTTCAGATCTTTGCTGTAAGCCCTTGAGATGGTGGTGTGTGAAAATCCCAGTAAATACCCAGACCAACAACCATGCCGCATTGAAAGTCACTGAAATCCCTTTTCTTCCTCAATCTGACGCTCAGGCTCAGCTTCAAGTCATTTTAATCATGCCTGACTATCTGCTTAAATGCACTGTCTTCTGTCTTATGACTGATATAATTGATATTATAAAGAAATTTAGCTTATTCTTTTATACATATTCTGTTAAGTTTCATGATTATGAGTGAAATGACGTCATTTTAAAAATATAGAAAATGACAGGAAGTATAGTCCAAATTAAATTCAGCCGCTTTTTGTACAATATATTTCTGATTTAGTATTAGTACTATGAACTAATGTTTGAGAAAAAGATTCAAAATGATAAAAATGAGCTTTTATTGCTTGTGAGAATAAGATGGCGTGTTTACAGCCACACTAAGATAAACCCGAGCCAGTTCATGTAGCAAGACCAGCAACACGTCTGTAAAAAGCCCTGAAATCCGCTGGGTCACCCTTTCTGACTTTGCCCAGTGCAGGATGTTCCTTTTTAAACAGCTATGACCTCATTGTTGCCTTGTGGAAGTCCGAGCAACCCCAACAGCAGTGACAGAGCGTTGAGAGGCCAGTGCCTTCACTGCTGAAGGCCAGATAACACAAAATGAGATGTGACAGCTGAAAGAGAAAAACAGGCCCAGCTGATGGGGCTAAAATGAGAACAGAAGGTCCTTTATATATTCTGCCTTGGTATTTTTTTATTTTTTATAGTTGCACTAAGGTAACAATACATACCAAACCATTCAAATCAAAGTATGTAAAGAACAGTTTTCTTTTTAATGTCAGCGTTTACTTTCCCTGCAGAGCATCGTATGCATGACAGATGATGTGTGCAGCGCTCAGCTGTTACTCCCCTTGAATGACCTTGTTGTCTGAAGCTGCAGAAACAAGCATTCAGCTCTGAGCTCATCTGTTTGCCAAAGATCTGAGCTTTCTCGGTGATATACGGGATGAGAGAAGGTAGGGGAGGGAGAGTCTCGCTAAAGTTGTTGTTTCATCAATAAATAATGGCAGAACTCTGATGGCCATGCATTGCCTCTGATCTATGATCAAACAGAAAGCACTGTTCTGCAGTCACATGCCATGCATCACACATGTGCTCTCTCACACACACACACACACACACACACAAGCACAAACTAAACATTCAGAAGAATTAGTTTCAATTTTCAAGTAGGATCAAATTTTCTCCATCACATTTTTGTAAGAATGATGCTCTTTATGGCTTTGTTTGCTTTTGTTCGGCTGATTAAAGTACTGACAAAGACTACTTTGAGCAGCTATATTTAAGAGCTAGAATCAATGTTTCTTCAGTAAGAAGCAAAATGAGTGTTTCAGCATATTTTGTTGTTGGTAGCAGTAACCTTGCTTTGCTCTTCACACTTGGTTCCTGGAGTCGCTGTAACCCTGCAGCATCCAGAGGCTGAGAAACCACAACCTTTTTTTTTCCCCCTCAGCCTTTGGGCATCATGTGACAGCTGCTTTTTGTTTTACAACAGCGCATCGGCGAACGGATATAATCACAATTAATGTTTTTAATCCACACCAGGGCTGATTCAGCAAAGAAACAAAACAGGACATTACTGGAAGAAACAGGGAATAGTGCCTTTCCATTACACCTAGAATTATTTAAAAATTAAATATTGCAATGAAAAATAACGCTAATGCAAACACTAATACTTAAAAAAAAAGTGTCAAACATTGCTAAAAAGTTTTCATACTCTCAGTAGGTGGTTTTTCAGATGTTTTAATAGAGAAATATTACAAAAGTGTGATGGAAACATTTTTTTCGCATTTACTTGACCCCAGATGTGACGTGGAGGTCTGTGACTGTTCATTTCCAGTACAGACGGCGTGGTATGGAACAAACAACAGTGAATTTGAGAGTTTTAGAAATTAAAATGAGGGAGAAAAGCTTTGAAAAGACTTAGCAAATTCTCCCCAGCAAGTCGAAAACACCAAAATAATGCTATGCAGTTACTTGGCATAAGTAGCCACGTAGCATAATAATTCTCGTAAAATCTCGTCAGTCTGACAAGATTTTCCAAGAACTGAAGCTTCTGGACGAAACAATGTTCAATGGAAACATCTGCAAATCGCAATATTTTTATGTTGAAACTCACAATTATAGCATTTATTTTTATTGAAAAAATGTAATGACTTTTAAAGGCAGAAAAATAGTCAAACTGACTTTTATTGTCTGGTGAGAGCTCAGAGATAAGACAGGATGAAAGACAGATGCTGCATTAGCCTTTAGTACGGAACACCAAAGAGTGAAAAATCTGCTTAAGTTCAGTAGAGTAGCATCAAACCGATTTTACAAACATATGAAATGATCTGATTACACTGTTCTTTTCAAACATTTCTAGACTCCACACCAGACACCAAACAGCATCACAGAGTTCAAGCTAAGCTTTACTTATTCTGATTGGGAACTCATTTAATTTTCCAGTAAACAAACTGATCCACTGCAATCAGAAAGAGCTCTGCAGCTGTTTCATCTGTTCACAAAACAAACATTCCAGAAAGGCTGCAGCTTCTCAACGGATAATACAACAAACAACAGAGTAAACAGATGGTAAACAAGGAGTGCAGTAAACTTTGCTCTTCTAAGATGGCCAAACTCAGTCCTGAAACATATTCAGTCTTTCAGTTGCTGGTCCATAACACAACAGCAAAACAACTGCTGTTGTTGCCATCAGAGTCTAATATTCGCACCACTGATGTGTCAGGGCACCACTGAGGGAGCATATTTCATAGGAGACAAAATAAAAGTTGGAAGTCTTTTGAAAGCGAACACGTTAGTTCTGACTGGTTTACTGAATGGAGACGATGCCGGTGAAAACAATCTGAAACTGCACCAGATGCTCTCTGTGTACTTGGCAAGGTATTTTACCCACAAACCATATCAATCTGTGTAAAACCAGTAAGTTTTACCACCCCACCTCCATTGCTGTAAAAAAAAAAAAAAAACCAACAAAAAAATAAATAAAAAAATGCAAATTATAATACTACATCCAACATGAACATAATGCACTATATTGTGAAGAACAGATCTTTATTTTATGGAAGCACAACAGAAATATTGGCCTTGGCAATAACACGCCTGACACAGAAGTCTCATATTACCAGGATTAACACCAATGTTGTAATTATCTGCTCCAGTCAGATTCATAAAATCTGTTTATGTACAGTTAACCATAGTATCTGAATTTCAGCAATTAGAAAGAATCTAATATTGCCATTTCTGAATGTGAGGAAGAAATTAAGCGTGAAGCAGTATTTGCCGCTATACACCTGAGTCTGGATATGCCATGTGTGCACCACAGAGAATTCATACCTCCACATGCTGACTCCACATACTGTATGCTCATGTGTGCACACTTCAATGCAGGTGGTAGGTCAGTGGAAGGACGTTTAAACCCTTCTTCTCTGTCCCAGTTCTTGTAAACTGGCCAAATCATCACCGGTGTGTGTTATGTTTAGCGTACCAGGATAAACAGAGCAAAGTTTGCATCTGGTGCCTCAAACACACAATGAGAATCAAATGCACAAGAACTTTAAAGAAAACAAAAGATTAAAGCAAAGCAATGCAGTGCTCAGCCATGGACACCATGCAGTTATCTATGGTCCTTTCATGGAAAGGCCTTCCTGGTTTGCTCTGTGCAGTTGTTCTTACATCAGGCTGGACAGTGTTATGGTTAGGATGTGAAATATTCTCTCTCCCATTAATTTATGAGGTACAATTAGTGAAAATCTGTTTATAAGCCAATCACAAAACAGTAATGGCACATTGATAAAGGTAAATATGACTTGCCGGAGAACAGACACCATTGGGATTTAAAGGCACATTCAGACCAGCCTTTGTGATGCGGACCCTGGTCAGTTTGCTTAGAAAGTCCACTTCTTTTGGGGAATACTGAACACGCAAACAAACTGATTCAGATCAAAGAAGCGGACCTGGTCAGCCTACAATTATCATCATCAGTCAGCTTCAAATGGACCAAACAAAGCACAGTGCATTGTAGGGTCAACATGACCGGTAAATGGAACCAACATTATGTAGATGTGGGGCAACAGGTGGCTCTAAACCGGGGAGATATGTCTCGCAGTCAATGGTGGAAGGACTCGGTAAGAGCTCTGATGGAACCCGAATCCATCCAAAACCACTAGGATCTGATGCAGCTTCATCTTTTACTCTGATGTGGTTGATAACAGAACCAACAGATGAACCAGTTTTCTTCTTTGTTTTGTTTTGTCTACTCCAGTACTTCTTGATACAGCGCCCCCTCTGATGGGGAGTGGAACAAGATATCTAAAAAAGTTCGGAGATTTCTCAACAGAAGGCAACTTCATTTCATCACAGCGGTTACAGACAAAACATTCCACAATCACCATTTTTCAGACACCATGCATTGTGTGTTAGACCAGGGGTGTCCAAAGGCGGCTCTCGATAGCCGTTTTTCTCTAGGTTTTGGATGTTTCCTGCTGCAGCGCGCGTAAATGAGATGGTTGAAGGTGCTTTGGCATAACTTGACATCAAGCTTTGAGGACAGCCATTTAATTTGAACCAGGTGTGTTTGATCTGCAAGACATCTTAAGCCCTGCAGGATTGTGGCTCTGGAGGACCGGAGATGGACATTCCTGAGTTAGAGGAATGCTTCAAGGTGGAGCCCTTACAAAAGGGGACAGGGCTCACTATTTGTGATCCATTGAAAGAGGGCAGCAGCTCTTCTTTAGACCCTATCAAACATGAGTGGGAGCCAGAATTGGGTATCTTAACAGAACGGAAGAGGGCAGTTAGCTGGATGTAAACTTCATCTATATGTATGAGACATGGACTGCTCCAGTTTAAGGTGCTTCGTAGACTCCATTGCTCCAATATCAAGCTCGTCAGACTGTTTCCAGGAACTGAGGAGACCTCTCCAAGGTAGAAATGTGACTCAGGAACCCTCACTCATATATTCTGGTCCTGCCCAGTGCTGAAGTTTCATCCATAACAAATTGGGGGTTGAACATGCTATTTTTACATTTCACATGCTGTTGCAGCATGACCATGTATGGCTGGAGGTTACAAAATTTTAGACAAACTGTAGGTCATTACCTGTTTGAACAAAAACAACCCATGGGGTTTTTTGGGGGGAGGAGGATAACGGTCTCATTCTTTCACCTGAAGAGATGTTTTATAACGAGACAATCACCACATCAGTTTGATTGTTTTTTCTTCTGCTTCGTCGGTAACTGAGAGGAACATGTGACGATCCTGTACACAGCATTCTTCTGTTAAACCTAACAACTTTAAAATGTCGCCTTTCTCCTGCCAGCTCCCTTACACTTTTAATTCCCTTATGGTTTGGCTCTGAGCAGTAAAGCTCTGGCTCATCTTGTTTGCACCTCCTGTATTGTGCTTTTTCGTCCCACTCTGCCTATTTTTACCTCTTTGCCTTTACCAGCTGTACAGCCATTGTTTGACATCTGTGTCGCAGCTGAGCAGAGGATCCTATATGCTTCCTGGAGGATCTATTAATAAATTTAAATATTATTTATCAAAGGATACAAAGGTCGTGACTACAGAGGTTGCAGTGCTGGTATTATCTGATACAAGATAACGTTGTGTCTTCAGTTTTCCATTTATCGCCGCAAATCTTTCACTGCGACACCAGTGGTGGGTAACTCAACTACCCATGTGCTGCCCTACATTTATTCCCTTTTTCTTGACTTTTTCCTTCTTTTTATTTCTGAAAGGTTCCTGAACTAAAGGAGTGTTTTTTCACATTGCGTTTAAACTTAAAGGATGATGTTCTTGACCTTTTAGATCCTTTAAGCTGCCGTGTGCACAACTGAAATGCACGCTGTGCTGCTGCTGTTTTGCTTAATCTTCAAAGTGTATTCAATCCATTTTTTGTTATTTCCTCTAAAAATAAAAAAGTGCATGGGCCAGCAACCACTTCAAATGAAAATGTTACTTTTCATTTAATTTGTTCACCCAACTTTGACCCATCTTCCTAAAGAACTGGAAGCACAGATTCTTTTTTTTTTTTTGTCTTTGTGCCATAGAAGATGATGTCCAGGATGTCAGGAGGATAATGAGATATACACAGGGAAAAGCAGAGATGGGGAAGAGTCAACATGAAGCTAATTGGCATCATGGGAAGTAAACTTCTGAGTAATATCAGGAACAACTGCAAGATTAAGTCCACATCAACAAAGTTTCAGTGTTTTTTTTTTTCTTGTGGGAGAACAACGAAGCAACGTTGTTTACTTAAATGACAAAAGAAAATCACAAAGAAACTGAGCTTCCTGCAGATGTTTTTGTTTACTCTTTGTAATGTCTGCAAAAAGAAGACATCCATATTAGATCTGTATTTATTGTGGGATATCATCATCATCATCAACTTTTCCACAGAAGCCCCCAAACTCTGAATTTTCTCCCTCTCTGTGAGGTGTGATGGACTTTAAGTGATTTTAAATTTCTTTTTAAAACATATCTTTTTACGCTGGCTTTTAACTCCAGAGGCGCAACCACTGCTAGTTTTTTTTCTTTTTTTCTCTTCTTTCTTGTATTTATTCCTTTGTTATATCCAACTGTTTTTATGCTTTGCATGTTGATTTATTTTATTTATCTGTACGGCACTTTGGTTACCTTGTAGTATAGGAAAGTGCTCTATAACGTTTTGATTGATTGACTAGTAAAGCTTTGAATTCAGAACTTTTCTGCTGAAAATGACTTCCAGTGTTATAGTGTAGAAATGCAGACACAGTTGGAGCCATAATCAGAATCCATGGCCAGCAATAATAAAACCAGTTGACCCTGGAAATCATGTTTGACCATAATACATCAACTCAACTGCTAAATCTACCAATATAATTTGTTTGGAATCATTTCAGGATCCAGCGACATGCATACAACAATATGATGTGCTTGATTTACCATCGTGGCCTCCACTCAGACGAAGGCAGAGGTTTTTTAACAACCTACACACGTGTAGTTTCAGGAAATGATACAGAAATAATGTGGTTCTTTGGCAGACATGGACACAGAACGGGAAGTTATGCAAGATGGTTCTCTGGACACGACTAATGTCATTTTTATCTGCTGTTGATGTTGAAGACGCATTAAGTAACTTTCTGACCTTAAAACTCTGCTTCCCAGACGTGTTCGATGACAAAGTGACATCTACCATTTGCTTTTCTTGAGCCGCTGCTGCCCAGCAGCGTACTGAGGCCGAGAAGTAATTATCCAACTTTTACATCCAGGGCACAATGTGACGTTTCGCTTCACAGTATAACAGAGAACTGGATGTTTTGAACATGCAACATTGCTGATTCAGCAAAAAAATTCAAGAAAATTAGTGAAAGAGACAAAACAAGAGTTATCATAAGATCGTCCTCTGCTGGCTGGAGGGAGCTAACAGGTCAGGTTGGATGCAAAATGGATGCTGGGGGCAAATTATGGGAAAATGCCAAAAGTTCTGTTGTGTGTTTTTAACTGAGTTACCAAGGTAGCAGTGGCGTCTCAAAAACCCCCTGCTGTGCAACACACAGCTGAACCAGAGAGCCCTCCTCTTCCTCCAGAGACAGTCTGTGATGAAGCTTCTATGGAGACGTTCTGATCATTCTGCAGCTGATCGGGATAAACTACAGTACTGGAGCCCTGCAGCATATTTACTCAAGTTTGTGTGTTTTTCTAAATGAAGGTGAAGCTGTCAGTTGTTGCATGAGTGAGTGTGTGTGTTACAGGGTCATGTGCGTGTGTGTGTGTGTGTGTGTGTGTGTGTGTTGGGGGGGGGCGTTCTGGGGTGTAATCCAATAGGCAAAGTGCTTTAATCTTTGACCGTGAGTGCATAACTGCTTACAAGAGTATTAGAAACATTATAAATGTCATGTTATGGTACATTTAGAAAGCAATAAAGAGATATTTCATCTCAATGAGTGTTGCTCACAACACTCATTGAGATGAAATATTCCAAGTGACTGACGACTAAATAAAACACAAAAGAAAGGAAAAGATAGAATTGAAATCCTAGTGAAAGCAAACATTAAAAGGAAAAACAACTTTGACACAATATCAGTTAATGCACCCACTGACTTATTCCCCACTTCTGATTACATTTACTTTTGTATGTTTCTGTTATTAGCTTTGAATTCAGTAACTTCACAACAGTACTCCTGTTGGGTTTTCACTTCCAGGACCATAAAAAGGTTATTTACTGATGATCTCATTATGAAGTCCTGTAGAACTTCTGTTGATCACGTTGAGTCTTTGAGCTAACAGCAAAAAAGGAAAAGTTGGCCAGCTGATTGATCTGAACCAGTGAAGTTAGTGGAAAATAGGTAAGATACGCATTAAGGAATCATTCATTAATCATTACTTATTTAATGATTCATCTGCAATTAATCCCTGATTAGGTTTCCAGTGATTTTATAGCTCACCATTAAGTAATTACTAGGTAATCAGTAAATGATTAGCTGGTGATTTATTTCTTAGTTGTTCAGTCACAAAGTAGATTTAATGGTCCTTTTTGTAAAATATCAGGTTTTAAAGAAATTTTTGCATAATGTGAACAATGCAGAGATCACAAAATGTTAAATGTGATAACTCAGGCATGAAAGGGTTAAAGATCAATTACAATTGATTACCACACATATGTTTGGTCAGTATTTTCAATCTTACTGTCTTACTGACTTTTGGAATAAAAATTATGTTTGTACACATCACTGGAGACTCAAAGGGGTTCTGCATGCATGAAAACAGAAGCGCACGGCTCCCCACCAATCAGAGGTCAGATTACATCCCAGCTTCACTCAGATCAACCTCATGACCACTAACTCCTGTAAAACTTTATTTCAAAAAAGTTTTCAAGTTCTGCAGTATCCATAATTTTCCAGTTTTGGGATTAATAAAGGTTTCTATTCATCTAAAATGTTGCAATATCCTCCAACATGACAGTTACTACGTTTCCCTCACATTTTTTAGCAAAATAAAAGCAACATTTGTTTTGACATAAGTTTTACGGGTGTTTCCATTAAACAGCATCAGCCTCAAGTCTCGTAAATCTCGTTATTCTCACGAGATTTTACAAAAATTGTGGTTGATGCAAAATAGTGTTTTCAACTTGCTGACAGGAATTTGCTGTTTTGTTTTTTTTTGTTTTTATTTATTTATTTTTTTAAGTTTTTGCTCATTTTATTTTCTAAAACTATTAAATTTGCCATTTTTTCTGCACCGCGCCATCTTTACTGGAAATCAACTCAAGTCATGTCTGGGGAAATGTAAATGCAAACAAAAGTGTTTGTTACACCTTTGTGATATATTTCCATATCAAAACATCTGAAAAACCATTTCATGAGAGCGTAAAAACTTTTTAGCGATATTCAAGACTTTTTTTTAAATTTCCATTAGAGGTTTTCTTATTGCAATATTTAGTTTTGTGCAATTATAAGTGTAATGGAAACGCGTCTAGTAACATTTTTTATAGAGCTACAAACTAAATTTGCTGAGTTTCTGATAAAGGGTTAGAGCTCTAACAGGCCAATTTAATCTGAAAATAACATGCTGACAGTTCAATAACCATCATCTACATCAGTGCTTCTCAGACTGCGTTTCAGACTGCGGGGCACCAGATAGTTGCAAAATAATATATAGCTATAGAATTTATATAGCTCCCTGTATTTATCTATAATTCAGGATGCTGTCAAAGTTAAATCATTATTGCAGCGATAAATCTGCAAAATTATCTCCAAATTTTTTAAAACACACATAAATCTCAAAGTTTGTATATGTGCAATATTAAAACCTGAGTCTCATATCTCCACGAGAAAAGCAGATTTTGGAAATGTAGTTGCCCTGTCTCAGCAGTGAAACACCAAACAGCATTTTATTCTTCTTCTTCATGAGGATTCAGATTCCAAACCTTTCATTCAGACCATCTCTGCAAAACCATTCATTTGATGTTATCAGGATGATAATCGACTTTTTCCAGTTGGTGTGTGGGGGTCCTGAACACCACTGTATGTTTCTCTGGAGCTGTGACTCAAAAAGTTTGAGAACCACTCATCTACATGAAGAAAAGTTCAGTGAAATCACTGCAGTTGAGCTTGAACAGCTGGAACACACATGAAAACAAGACAATTGCACCAACATGTAGCATCACAGTTGGGGGATTACTGTTACCATCCAGTTTCTGGTCTTGTCTTTCGGTCCTCTGCATTTCCTGGCTTATTTTGGAGAACATTCCAGTTGTGTTGTGTTATTGACAATAATGGATTAGATATATATTGTGATTTATTACTGATGACGCACAAAGTGCTTCCATTTGATCAATTAATCATCACGTCCTCATTCATACTTGGCAATAATAAGCTACATGAGGAGCCACGGCTGCCCTGCAGCATACTGATGGAAACATGGAATGCATGAAGGGTGAAGGTCTTGTCTTGGGAAATGGAGACTACAGGGAACTATTGGACTGACAGACCCATTTCATTTCCAGTAATCTTGTTTTTACTAGTTAGTTTTTCAGTTTTCCTGACTTCACCTGCATCTTTTATTCTATTATTTCATCTATTATTTAATCTTAGTTTATGCACAATTAGAGCTGATCCTTGTGAGACCTGCAGTCAGGTTTTACATCCTTTGCTTTTGGAAGCCAGAAGACACACTGAAGTTGTGGCAAATTGTGCAACAAAAAACAAACATGTAATTGCATGGTGTTTTCATTTCATTGTCTACCAGTAATAAAATAATAAAAAAGTATATTTTTCTCAAACAAAACCCCTGCGCTTCAGGGACACTCATCAAATTCAGGGTACATAGTCAAATACTTGAGAAACACTTCATATTCAGCACAAGTTCTCCATGTCTAAGGCTAAAATAAATGAATAGTTAGGTCTGATGGGAATTTGCTTCTCTTTAGTAATTGTCTCAGAACATCCATGCAGAAGTAACAGGCAGTGAAAAGGACAACAGCTGAAACTGGAAAAGGTAGAACAACAGAAAAGCTCCATCTCTGCAGGAAGCCCTTTACATAATGTTTTCAGACACTTAAGACTCTGCAGGAGATGACTGAATTTCAGGAGCAACCGAGCCGTTGTCTGATGGGAACGTAACATTAATGGGTTCATCAATCTGTCGAAGCGATGGCGCTCAGGTACCCACCACATTCCTGACAGCTTCATTCAAATATTCATATGGAGGTGATGAAAAGAGTTAGATTGCACGTGATAATTTGCAATTGAAGTGATGTGGAAGTGTCCATAAAGTGAGATAGAAAGTGCGTCTTTAGAGAATGTCACATGTGCTTTCGCCTCATTGTTTCACATCAGCAGGCCCAGCGCCTGGTGGTTGCATGGACTGTGATGAAAAAACAACACCTTCCACATTTATGTTAACTGAAAACACAGATATTGATATAAAACGGCTGATGAACTTAAAGTGATATTTGATTCACCTGTGGAAACATCTGAACATTGCTGATTTTTGCCAAATGACAAGCAAACAAACCACTGTGTTGAATGAAACGGATTAGTTCCTGCAGTGGCCTTCCAAAAGATGTCAACGAAAACTCAAAGAATTATGATCTATGCAGACAATTTTCACAATTCATGCATAAGTCACACATGCACATAACTATAGGAGGCCAGAAGAGTTTGTTTTTATTTTTTTCCCCATTCAGAGCTGATTATTTTTAGCTTATTTGAAGAAAATAAAGAGAATTAGTCATTGCCAAAGGATATTCTAACCTGCCCAAGAAACCTCTAAAACATCTTTAATCACAGTTTTGTCAGCGAAGCCACCCCATCCAGCAGATAATCAAGATGCTGCAGGTCATGGGGTTCTTTGCTGTTGAAGATGATGATGAATACGACGTCGGTACTGTTGAGGTGGCTTTATTCCCCAAAAGCAGCGATATGCACAATGAATCAAACCAAATATGTACAATTTGTACAATATTTACAAAGTTGTCCACGCTAAATTCACTCAATGCCAGTTTTTCTAAATTCATCCAACCTACTCTCCACGAATGCTTAGCTCATAATGAGCTGCTTATAAACCTGTCGCTTCTCCCTACTACAGGACGGTTCCCTATTTAGCATCAATTAACTTAAATTTCTTCACCATTCATTTGTCTGCATAACAATCATTCAGGAATAAACATTCCACACAGAATACCCATAGAAACAATGTCCCCATCACGATGATAACCAACGTATAATGAAAAATAATCTCAATAATATGCTGTAAGGTGGCGTTTCTGGGAATCCTGTGACGGTGACGTCAACAACGCATTGTGCGACACATTCGCGTCTTAAGCGCGGCTCCAACGTGGCTTCAGTTTCCCCCAGCCCCTAGTAAACATTGCGACATCCGGTAAGTACACACCCCGTCTTTGTACTCATAACCAAACTACCAAGTGTGCACCCTCAGTAATCTTAGGCTGCTACGAACGGGAATGCGGCTGGTACGAGTCGATGCGGGGATTTCCGTCAGGGAAACAGTCTGGTAAGTGTGCGTATGACAGGATGTAATGACTTGGTCTGCGTAGCAAGTGACAAGGTCTCCATCTCACACTGCAAAGCAGGGCGACGGTTCAAGCATCGGCCATCTTCAAGTGGATTTAAAAGATCCCTCTTTGGTATTTTGAACAATGAATAACTGCAATCCCCATCCTGTGTCCAATTTCACATTTCCAGAAAAATACCCCCATTTCCTTGGCAGTGATCAGGTCATCGGGACCTCTTGATCGAGCTGTCAAACTTCAGTGAAGGATGTCATGGACCTACAGTTCTCTTCTGAAAGTAGCCACGTCTTCTTCTGATAACAGACTGAAAATCTGTTTCCATTCCTTTGATGTGGATTGGATAAAATATTTGTTGTTTTTCACTCATGGAAAATCAGGCACAAACTGGCAGAAAGCAGTCCCGCACAGAAAAAAAGTTAGCCAATTTAACTCCATCCACGCCCATCGGGAAGCCATGTGGCATGCCGTGCATTTTCCTCACAGTCTGATGTGTTTTTATCCACCTTACTGGTTAACCAGCCTCACAAATCCAGACTGCTTGCTGGTGGAAAACCAAAGTAAAACTTGTTCCCAACAACTTTTCTCCTCATTAAAAGTCAAACATGTAAAAACTCTGATAATGTTCTAATTTTCCTGATATGGACAACTTTTTGGCGATTTCAATGGTAATCCAATTTTCAATTGGCCAACGACACAAATGCCAGATAAGCCAATTGCCAGGCAACAACCCAGTGCAGCTAGCTCTGTGTACATAGTCAAAATGACTGAAGTTTAATGTGAGGATGAAATTAAAGAAAGACCACATGGATCAAACTCTGGAATATTTCCAACACCTTGTTTACTATTCATCAAGATTTAAGGCAGTTCTGAAGGAAAAAGTGGGAAGCACTTGAAACCAGCAAGGTGGACCTGTGTGAGTGAATATGTGTGTCTTTGACTCCTTCCTGATCATCACTGTTGCAGATTGAGCATCAGTCTCTGGGCTTACTATGTCTATGTTGCTTTTTTTGTAGGATTTGATGCCCTTTTTTTTTTAATAATTTTTTTTTTTTTTTTTTAAATAATTTTTTTAAAATCTTTGCAGGTTGCTCTTTTAAACAGTTTATGACTTATGTTTCCCTTTTTTCTCTTAAGTCCTTTTTAATTCCAGTTAAGACTCCAGAAGTGAAATATCCTCATATAAAAGTCATGTATGACATGAATCTTTACTGGTGGTTTAGTTGGCCTTGTTTCTTACTGGTAGTTGTGAAAAACAATATTTAGATACACAAATGAAAGGTTATAGTAATATCTGTGTCTAATTATGGATAAAAATTAAAATGAAACATGGTCTCACTATGGACACAAACATTTATAACAGACCCAAAACATTCAAGGTCCAAACACTGAACATTCAGATTATTTCCTTTTATAAATAAAATCTGATTTAAAGACAGGACAACATGATGCCTAATGTTGCCTGAGTCATTAACACGTGTATTCACCCAGCATAAAATAGGGTTATGTGTCCGCAGGGAGGTGCTGATGAATGTCTCAGCCATTTGCAAACCCACTGCCCAGATATCCTGCTAAGCTGTGCAACCAACAGCACTTTTTGGCAGGCAACATATGAAGTAGGATTACAAAATATTAAATTATTCATTAAAAATAATGATTGCTTTTTCTTATCAGCATAGACTGAAGGAACTCATCCGTGAATTTACACATAAATTTGTTCACTTTACTACGATTAGTAAGTTCCAGGACTTGTGCAAACAGGGACAGTCATGACCCTACAGTGATTCCTCTCAGAAACTCACTGCTTGCTAAGAATGAATTCTTTCTGAAAAGGAAACCGGACTTTTTATTGATTTATTTTTAAATGATACGGCACATGAACACAATGGGAGAAAACTCCAGGAGACTGTGCAGTACTGGGCTCGCTGCCTCAGCTGCTGGTCTCCGTATGTCTGGTGACAGACAGTAAGATGGGAAAGATTTTCAATCTTGAATCTTGTTTAATCATTAGGAAAGACCCAAAAAAGATTCACTTATGTAAAGTTTTATTAAAAGAATGCAGGATTACTGTTTAAAAAAAAAAAAAAAAAAAAAAAATCAGTGCAGTGGTCCCTCACCATATCACGGTTCATCTTCTGCAATCTCGTTATTTTGCAGATATTTTTAATGCAGCACTGCACATTTAGGTATATGTAAATACTATTTCAACCACTCTACGTCTAAATTGTACTGTCTAATCAGCCCGACTGTGCTTAGTTTCCTGATTGGGTCGGTAATTTATTTCTGTGAAAATGACATTGCAGATGAGGGTGGGGACGCAGCACCAGCAGACAAGCTGGAATATAATTTTCAGGGTGAGTAATTATTACGAAATTACTGTTGTTAAATATCTGTAGTTTTTTGAAAGTGTGAAAAGTGTGTGAAAATGCTTAAAAAAAAAAAAAAAGCGTATTACAGTTTAGGAAAGGTCTATAAACACTGAGGGATAATTAAAGCCTGTTCCATCCTCCATGAGAAGCGAGAACTTTTTTCTTGTTCTCGAGGCTCCGAGAAGAAAATGACGTCATTTTGTTCTCGCGGACGTCTTGCAGGACAGTTCTCAACACATCGGGCTGGCAGAACTTTTCTCTTGCGGGGCTGCGCGAAGTATCGTGTGATTGGTCGGACATTGGAGGTGGGCGTGGTTAACGCAGAGAAAGTATGAAGCGGACTTGCTGCTTCCGTGTGTTTGCTGTTGCAGGTAAATGGATTGTTTTGATAAAAACAGCTGATCGAGGTGGTGAGAAAGTACGAACATTTTTACATGTGGCATTAAAACACCCTGCACGACCCGCCCTGCCGCGGACGAAGTTGCTCGTTAATATGAAACTAGAAAAGCATGCGGAGAGCGGAAACCTCCGCCAAGCACAATGTTAAAGAATCCTTTTAAAACATTCCTGGATCCAAACGGTGATCTCGATCACCACCAAAATTTAATCAGTTTTTCATTTTTACATTTGCAACAACTCTTGAATTTTTTATAAAAATCCACCCGTAATCTTTTAAGTTATTTTGAGCAAAAAGACGCCAGGAAACGCATAACCTGGCGGAGGTAACAACCGGGTTCATGGCACAGGAAAGCAGACATCAACCCCCGCAGTGATCCCTCCCCGCAGCAGACCTGCTTCTCGTGGAGTATGGAACAAGCTTAAGCCTTATCATGCTTCTCAAATGTGAAAAATGAATAGTCATTTTACGGATTTCATTTATCACGGGATGTTTTCAGAACGTAACACCCCCTCATAAAAATGAGGGACCACTGTACTCAGGTACTGCATCTTATATCAGAGTTTTCAAACAATAAAACAAATGTTTAATATCTTAACTCTTCAACACTGTAACACTGTTTTATGTCTGCCTAAAAATGGCATAATCATAATGGAATGTACATATCAATTACTACACAGCAGACCTTGTGGTTGCAGAAAAAACAAACACTTGAGAAGATGTTGAAGCATCAGTGGAATAAATGAAGACATTGCACAAATGAAAAGATTTATAGGCTTGTGTTAACCCTTGTATCATGTTGAAAAAAATCCCATTGATTATGTTGCGGGTTATTTTGACCCAAACTGTGTAAATCTACTCACAACATTAAAAAAAAAATCTAGCTAAACCAAGAATAACTTTTTTCAGATTATGTAAACATTTAGAAAAGAGACATTCAATACAATCTTTTAACTACAACACCATATTTTAAGAACTATTTATGTTTTTCCCTCTTCACAAACACTTTTAACTTGCCCCATTTTCTCTGATGTTCTCAGATTGAATATGTCCAGTGTCCTCCAGATGATGGACAGACAGTAACTGTGTGTTTTCTGCAGATGTAAATCAAATGTAAGTTCTGGCTTATATTTTTTCTAACTGTTACAAACATATAGCTTTGTCTTTAGAAGTTCATCTCCAAGGCAGTAGGATGTAAAGAAGCCGTCACGTGATGTTATGCACCTCCAGGTGGCTGTCCAGTGTACACTAACATATTTTATGCATAGCTAGATTTTGAATCACACATCACTATGCATATTTTCAAGCCATACTTGGCAGGATTGTTGGGCATGTACTGTTGGAAAGGACAGCACCGCCTGAATTAAATAAGGCGCTCATCGACAGTAACGTGCAAATCAAGATTGTACAACAAGGTAGAATATCAAACCATTTATCTCATACATCTGATTGTAGCTAGCTTGTCTCTTTCATGTCAATTCACTCTGGTATCATGGTTGTCAAATCAGATGACTCAAGATTTTATGTCAAATGTCTCCAGAGACATTGTTGCTGGAAAGATCTTCATTCCACAGACTTACAGTCCCGGGGCCAGAAAGTTTATCCCCGAGACACACCTGAGTGTCTGTATATGAATGTCTATTCTAAAGCATTAAAAATATAAATAAGCAATAAAATTTAAGTACATTAAAGAGACTTTTTTTTTTTTTTTTTTTTTTTTTTAACTCTAATCAGCAACTTACCCACACTAAAGTGTCAAAATGACCCCCAACATCATCTTTGTATACAAACCATGCACAGATGTTTGACGACACATCAAAGTCTCCAAATTTCAGTCAAAAGTTCACGAGCCCAGAAGAGGAAAAGTCAATTTATGAAGAAAAAGAAAGATTAAGCAGTAGTTTGTTCATTACAAAAACTGAAATGGGTCAATTTGACCCTCAACATAAAGGTTAAAAAGAATGATAAATAATTGAATATCCATTTGGAATGATGCACTTGCTCTAAACCTCTAGTCATAGAACAATATGTGAATATCATCTCTGCAAAGTTCAGTTCTGATAAGTGTCTGAATGAAATAAGATGTTTTAACAGGAACGATCTGTTCCCAACGTCCCACTTTTGAGTGATATCCAGTCTTAAAAGGTTGAAAGAAAAAGGAAAAACAAAAATGCGGAGGCTGTGAAGTCTGCTCGTCTTCTGCCTTCGGCTAAATATAGCCATTTAGCCTCTGCAGAGAGTTGATCTACTGGCTGTCTGATTTCGAAAAACTGCATGACTGAATGAAAGGAAATAAAGTAAAAAAAAAAATCAAAACCATTCTTTGAATTCTTTTTAAATTATGTACGCCAACTTATGACCCTTCAGATCCAACATGAATTAGTGCATAGATTAGTAAAAAATGCCTACAATGACAACTGCCACTAATAGGAAATCAATAATTCCTGCAGCTGTGCCCCATGGGACGTGCACAGTTTCACTGTGTGCACAGCATAGATCCAACTGCTCTGCTGTTTAATCAAGTCAAACTAAAGAAGGTGACAGAAATGTACTTTTCTTCAGTGCACGAGTGACTGAAAGATGTGAAACCTTGTGAGTTGGACCAGCTGCAGATCAGACGGAGATGGGCTGAAGCGGTGCGTGCAGGGCACAATTACATCATCAGGTTGTCACGGGTACGCTTTAACCCTCAAAACTGACATATTTACTGACACATTTGAAGCTTTTCTTCTGATGTGGGATGGTTTTTGTTTTTTTTGTTTTTTTTTTACATCAGTGAGCCTTGAACTTCTGATTTTATTTCAGATTTTACTCGTTTGATTCCACAAAAAAGAAAAGTGCAACTGTCAGTTTCATCGTGCCGTGTCCCAGAAACATCAAGGTCTGCAACGAGGCAGAGCAAAGTCCAAGGAAAAGGATGTTATAAAGTTAACATTAAAGGACATAGTAATTTGAAACACACTTTATGAACATATGTGATAAAGTTCTTGAAAAGTTTAGGCCCATTCCCTTCATGATGGGAAACTGCTTGTCAGATTAACTTGTGACTAAACAGGTCAGTTGGCTTTATTTAAGCATGTGTGGCTGTTTGTCTCATTTGTCTGTGTGTAGGCCCTGTAATAAACAGGTGATATGTCCAGGTTGTACACCACCTCGCACCCGACCGCAGAAGGAATACACTCCTGCTTCACTAACCCTAAACTAATTGGTTTTAAAGAGGAGGAATGGATGGAACATATAAACTGGCAGAAATGCAGTTTATGTACTGGCAACAGAAAGATCTGATATTTTTTCACACTCCTGGACCAATATAAAATGATTCACAAGGTAAACTGCAGCAAAAAAAGTGTCTAAGTGATGTATAAACAAGGAAAAGATGACAAAAATCGAGAAGCACAGAAGACATTGAAAGACCACTTCCATGCAGACGGGAAAATATCCACCATCATTTTTCATATTTGACAAGAACCGACTATGCTGAATAGATTAGACATTGATCTTGAATCAGTCAATATTCCCTTAAAGTCATTTAATCATACTTTTTTTTTTCTTTCTTACTTTTCCACCTGTAAACGGAGAGGACTGCTGTACACCGCCTGGTAAAAACGCAACAAATTGCATCAGTGATGTGATTATTTTGAGCTTTGCATCCAGGTATTATCCAGCAAGTCGCCTCCACAAGCAGCAAGTAAAAAGCAAACGTTACTCAGTGAGAGGATATCATCACAAAACCTTCAGAAACCATTTAGAAAGTCGGGTTAATCTGTCAGTAAGGAACGAAGGACCGACATCGACCTTAGGTTCAACAGTTAAAGTCTTTTAAATATCCTCGACTTGAGGTATGCCAACTTCATTGTAAGTTAGGAGAGCCTGGAAATCTGTTCAAGCAAGCTACATTTTGAAAATACACAACTCAGAAGTCCAAACAGCTTTCTTCAAACTCCCCCCTCGAAGCCACGCCTCCAGAAATGTGACAGTAAGTAGCATTGATTCGCTAACAGTTCACCAACGTATTCTTTGTGGCTCATTGAAAGGTAAATAATAGACAATATGATGATGAATCTAAAGAACAAATATGATTACTTATTATTATAATTATTATTGTGTTGCATCATGAGGTGGTCCAGCCCCCAGAGCCTGCGGCGTGTCCCGGAAGACGGGCATGTGCAGAGGGGTTGAGGCGGATGGACAAAGGCAGTTGGGTTGATCGACATCTCCATTCAACGGTCGTTTAAAATGATTGGATGGTGGTTTTTTCCCTTCCTGTTTGTTCCACAGTGACTAATTGTTTTTATTTTTTTGTTTGAGTATTTAAGTAATTGGATGCAATCAGGGTGTCAAAGGGATTTTAAACAATGTAGTAAAATTTAAAAAATAAATAAATAAAAAAGATTGACCTTACAAGTAACCATCACATGGATAGTTGCCAAACTGGTCCAAACAGGCGTTAACAAGCATTTTAAATTACTTAGTCCGATGCATCAAATCAAACAACAGGTGAAAACTACACAACATGAGCCAAACAATGCAGGATTTATTATCGTTGCTGCACAAAATACTGGTTTCAGTTGCTTGATGGAACATTTACCATTTAGTACTACATAAGATTGTTTTTGATCCTTTGTTTTCTCTGGTCCACTTGCAGCCTTGTAATGAACGGTTCATAGCTTGGAGATTGAAGATATCTGGTCTACATGACAAGACACTGAACACAAAATGGGAAAAATAAGGAATCCATGAGGAGGTGCTTCATTCATCTATCACCTCAGGCTAATTTAGTGTTGATATGTCCACATTTTCCATCACCGACAAGCATCTGCAGGCCAAAATCATTAGTTTTACTGAAACAGCTCTTATCAGTGCTTCCTGCTATCATCATTCAAGATTTAATACAACTTTATCGATCCCAACAAGGGAACTCATTAGCAGATCCCCCACATCAAAATCCAGAATCATTCAAGAAACCAAGACAAAACAATCAAATTGATCATTTTCATCCTTTTCCAAAACTTACTGAAGATGCACTTATCAGAACTAAACATGTCTGTCTCTTCAGAACCAGCATTCTCGGTTTGAGTTTCATAAACTGATTAGTCTTAAAAGCTCAGATTCTTTTCTCGTTTTCTCTCTTTTTTTTCTTTTCTCTCATGTATCATCCTTTTCCTCCACTGTCTCTTTCCTTCCAGTCCGGTCCAGGTTCAGGGGTTAGGGTTAGAATAGCCTCATATCCACAGGTTCCTCTTGGAAGAGAACATCTACTCAGCTCAACGCCGCAGCCAGACCACCGTTCTGCTGTCAGGATGCTGGACAGCTTTTTAAATAAAATTGTGGTGCATCATCTTATTATTATGATTATTATTCATCTCCACTGAAAAAAACAAACCAACAGAGTCAGCCGTAATGGTAGCAAATTAGCATGTGGCTAATTAGCCTACTGGAGCCATTTCTCAAGCCTGTAGGTACATTTCTACGTATGTGCAGTGCAGCTTTTATCAAACCCTTTCAGATGCTTTATTCATGTGCAGAAACTCACTAACACTCCTGAATCATCAGGAGAGGGAAGTTGTTGCGTTCGCCAGTCACTTAAACATGCAAGCTAACAACTTTATTGTATAGCTTGTTTATTTAAGGTTTCATTTTACCTTTTCCCTTTGTTTTTCCTTGTTCCAGTTTAAACAAGCATTGGAGAATCAATTCTCCAGACCAACAGAACTCAAAAGACAAAACTAGCTTAAAGATCAGGACAACAGGTAAAGTTTTACATACCCTTACTTGAAATTGATATTTATTTTACAGACGACAAAAAGCAGAGTGTGGAAATTACATGAGAATGAACAGTTCCCAATATGACCAAATACATTTGTTACTGTATAACTGTATTGCTTTTTACATTACATTCATGCATTTTGCATCCTCTTCATCCACAGTGTCAGTAAAGCTGCTGTGCACATCACCGAAAATATGACGAATCATTTTGTTGGGGACAAAATGATTCCCCATATTTTCCGTGGTGTGCACAGCAGCTTATTATGCTATAAAAAATGATTATTTTTGTTTAAAAAGTCACCCATCCTTTGACTGGGTGCAACTTATATAATCAAGTCATGTTCCCCCATTAAAGTCTAATATCTAAGATGGTTTTAACTTGACTAAAATCAGGGACTTTGTTGAAAGGCCGACTCTGCAGGATCTATCAACCGATTGGTGAGACTGCAGATATCACTCGCTTTATTACTGCCTGTTAGAAATAACACTAAATGCAACAAAAGATAAAAGTATTGATCTGCTTTGCATCAGTTTAATGCAAGTAAAAATGTAACTTCAGTTTTTGACAACATAACTGGTCGAGTGGTTACAGAGCTCCTGTACATCCATAAACCGCCGTCTCTGATCCTCCTTCATGCCTCTTTGCTTTTACCTTTCCTGTGTTGTCATCTTTACTGCTGAATATTTCTATCCCTTCTGTCATGCAGCCATCAGCCAAACGCTTTGATGAATTAATCTGTGGTTTCTTCAACATTCTCAGAACAGTTCTGACAGTTCAGTAAAGCAACAAGAGTGTTTGGCTTTGCTGAACTGCAGCATCTCAGTAGAAGTTCATGCCCCAAGGCATCCGCAGACATGACACTGATTGCTATTTATTTCCAAATACATATCATATTTCATCTGCACTGTGGCATTTCTCACTTCTCATTAATGAAATGACGCTAAGTTAGTATTTCTGGGTCCCAAAACACTGGTTCCACATAAATGAAACACTGAATGATTAAAAAAATAAACAAATTGTGCAAATATAACAACTAGTCTGTGTGCACATAGCACTAAATTTAAATCACATTGGCTGGAAATAAACAGCCTCTGGGCTATGTTGGATGTACGGATGGATGTACGTCTGGATGGATGGATGGATCTATCTACTGGTAATGGCTTTAAGCTTGACTGATACAACAAACTCACTGACATGAAACTAAAATAAAAAAAAGAAACCCTGCTGATAATGACACATTTTTTTACATACATGCAGAAATACATTAATCAGATCATCCTGATATAAATACAGTTTGTCCCAGCATACTAAAAAGTAGCATTTAAACAGACGTGAAAGGAAATATAGTGGAGATGGTTCACTCAAATAAATCTAGAAGAATGCAAATAATTTCAATTAATGTTATCTCGATAAAACCATCTCTAGAATCTATTTAATAATGTCCATGGAGGCAGTTATTATCAAACCCCTGCAAACTGATTTCCCTCTCCTACAAGCCATTTCGGTTCAGCGCATAATGGATAAATGAATTAATGAAGGTCTGATGTGAATGTAAATAGTCCTTGATGAAACTGAGCACATTTGTCTGCAACAGGAACACTGTCATACTGTAGTTTCAGTAGCTTCAGTACCAGCTGGATTCTGGTTTTCCAGTCCCATCTGTGCAGCCTTATGACACTTGCATGTTTGTTCTTGACACTGGCGGCCCATTCAGTGACAATTAAAGATCACAATGCTTTCCTTTGCTTGCAAATGCGTGCAGGGGATTGTTGGCTCATGCCAGCAGATACCATGTTCCTGCAAATTTACCCCCCTCAGATGACAGCCCGCGTTCACTACTGCCACAATGTTAAGGCTGTGTGGAAGCAGTGACTCACTGTCAGTGATTGTTACACTGTAATTGCTGGCGACAGTACTCCCACTGTCCCAATAAAATATAAAAGTGGATCATGTAATCTGACTGGGATATATTGGCTTTTTAAATGACAGATGGGACTGCGTCTGAATTGGCTTTTCTGGTCTTGTTAAAATCAAAAAAGCATAACCTGTTGTACGTCCTGAGCCGCAGCTGCTCTGTGATTAGCATGATTTATAGTCCCAATTAAGGCTCAGTGACATTAGATAGCATAAATATTAAGTTGAAGCGGATGTGCGCTGATCATCAACAACTAATAAAGCAAAGCTTCATTTTCACAAGCAGTTTGACTCGCTGATCATTATAATCCATCATTTTCAGGCTTTGAGATCAGTGGGCAGAATAAAACAGTGATACTGTCTATAGCTGCTTATAGCTGTGCCGTTATGATTAATGGTTCAATCAGCAGACTTTGAGGAGGCCGTACTCTTCCAGACTCACTCAGAGCAGGAAGTTAAAGGAGTTTTGGACTCAAAATTATCATGTTCTCACATCATTTTTGATAAATAGTCAACCTAATGAGACGCTTTGGCTGTAACGAAGGCAGTTTTTGTTTTAGGGTTGATGCGAATAAAAGTCTAGAACCTACATGGTTCTAGTTCAAAGTGGTTTGCAGCATGACTATCACATGTAGAACATTGTTTTACACACATGTAGACTGACAAACAGCTCCATCTGGGTACAAACGATGCTGATCTTCAAAACAGCATTCACGTAGGCATCACATTGTTGCTGCAGACAAGTTCATTACAGTTGGGAGATTTTAATTTCTTTAAACATTAAACAGGAGATTGAGATTTGTCATAAGGCGCCACAATAGCTTGTCTCTTTATGGATGCATTCCCTCATTTTTCCTGCAAAATGTTCTTGACTTGAAACCAAACCATGGATACGTTCAGAGATCTGGGTATCAGCAGCAGCTGTGGTGCTGTTAGAGTTTACACTCAGTAAAACACCAAGGGAACAAGCTTTACATATTTTATTTTCCTTGGGATGATAAGAATCTATGCTGTTTAGAGTTATAATATATTCAGTTAGTTAAATGGTGAGACATATAAATAGTAATAAGATGACATGTACACACCAAATGGTTAAAAAAAGGCTGTTTTTTTAACATGTGGGGTTAAAGTTTGCATTTAACCAGCTCTGTTAAGTGTAATTGCTCACTCTTTCCAGTGTATTATGACTTTACTTCACCAACCCTGTAATTTTCCAACCCATCACATCATTCCTTCATTGTTCCTCACATACTGCAATTTACAAACAAAGCATTCATTTCTGAGGACGTGCACAAAATGACGGGTCAAATAATGACAAAGACAAGAGGTTGCCATTATAAATTTGCATACGTGTCATTAGAAGCAACTATTTTCATCACCAAAATAAAATTGGCTTAAACTTTAAGATCTGAAACAAAACATTTCACAGCTTTTCTAGGTCTTGTTACTCCTCACTTCCAACCAATACTATTCCAACCAAAGTGAAGAGGAAGGCTCTCCCACCAATCCTCCACCTGCAGGAAGCTTATTAGCACAGAAGATACAGATATTTGGGACGTTCCTATTGGTTCACCCAAATACATTTACAGTTGAACTGGTTTACCAGGAATATCATGCAGTCATGTCAGCCCTGCACTAAACTGGCCCAACTTCAACCTTTTCCTTCACCTCATCCCACCTTCTGCAATCTTTTTCATCTCATACTGTTACTTCCACCATAGTCCACTCATCTTTGTGATCTGTATTAAATTGGTAGGCTGCTGCTTGTTCTCAATTTATTCTACCTGTTAAAATAAAGATTAAATAAAAAAACAACAACTCTAAAGTAAAAGGCCAAATCTCACCCTAAAATACCCTTAGACAACAGGATTATAAGACTATAATCAGCAGCATGTTTACTACCTGTAGCTGTAATTTGAAACACATTATAAATCATTCTTGATTAAGACAGTAAAACAAAGATTCTATCAAAAAGAGTATGTCAGCTATGAATCGCCCCCCTTTAGACTGGTGACACTTCTGTTGGACCAAATGGGCTCCACTGGATCAAACTGTTTGCTGTCAGTTTTGTTTTTCCTGTTCATGTTTTGAGCCGTCCCAGGTGGGCGGCGTGCTTTTTGTTTGCTGGCATCAGCAAACTTCATTCCAAAGCCAGTAGCTAATTTTGCAAACTGCTGGTGCTGTAGAGAGATGGAGGCATTCTGGCGTGACCTCATTTTCAAAGTTACTTTTCAGTCTGTTTGCACGTTGGAATTAGAAAAACCGATCCAGAAACGCATACAAATAACTTCCTAATCTATCATAAAGCCCACGTACGGCTTCGAGTAAAGAGCCGAATCTACTTGACTGTACATATGTACAATGTCCAATATGTGTAGCATTTTCTCAGTTTTGTTTTATTATAATTACTTTTTTTTTTTTTTTTTACAACTGAGGGGGTAGTCAGATTTACATGAGCAGAAATTTAACCTTCAGTGGCTTCAGTTTTGATAAATTGGGAGGGAAAGTTATTTAGTAAAACTTTAGATCTAAGTGTCAGGCATTAATTAAAGCTACAAAAACAAATGCAGAAACAAATGTAAATTCAGGGATTAACTAAAGAAATAAACACTTTGTCATCATACTAGTGCGTGTAAAGCAAGGCGTTGGAAGCATAGATCAGGTCTGCTTTTTTTTTTTTTTTTTTTTTCCCCCTGCTTTTGCATGTATCCATAATTTTCATTATGAGCCTAATAAAGGAACACTAAACAGAAAGTCAACATAGGTAAAAATGGAGCTTCACCACAGTGATCGAGCTCTGAATGCCACATTTTCTTTTCACACATTCAGGTTTATTCTTAATTTCATATTGGCCAATAAAGTGTTTTATGAAGGCAATAGCGGTTCAGTTAAAAAGGTCAAAAGTTCAGTCCAAAGTAAAGCCCCATCGCCACAATGTTTTTAAAAGGTGACTAAAGCAGTGTCATACCTTAATGGACAACAGAAGTCAGTATATGAACTGCTGAGCCGCTACCCTCACTATAAGAGTGTTTACAAAACAGAGCACAGCTCTCTGCCTTGCTCATCTACCTGCTGAATGAATTAAAGCCAATAGATGTAAAATGAACAAAGCTTTCCTCTTATTTTCTTTGGTTAGTGAGCAGGTTAAGTGCACTCCAATGATCAAGCCTTGTTTATTTACTAGATTTATTGAAGCCCTACAAAGTCTGGGTTCCTCTGATCAGGAGATGTCGTCCTTCAATCTTGGCTCAATTCCCTTATTGGGAAACTTTCTCCCACTGGACTTAAATTGGCAACACGATTGACGCCACACACGAGCACCGCAAGATCCTTTTGTGTAAACTTGCTTTAACTTGTTCATGTTGTCTTTGTTTATAGATTTATATTCTATCACAATCTTTGTTTTTATAACTGAAACACTGTGCAACATGTCCCTCCAGTCATTTCCGAAGGAAACATCTATATATACAGTATGAGCAGCTTCGCAGGAGGCATTAACATTAAAGCTGTTGTGAGCAATCATGACAAGAAATTTGGGGGTGTTTATATAAATGTCAAGTTTCAGTGACTTCGGGTCTTACTGAAAGTAATTTGTTAATTATCAATGCAGCCTTTTTACACAAGGACACTGGAAGCAGCCTGACATGTTCTCTTTGTACCGATTCTGGTGCCAGCGGCTCCAGAGGGAGCAGCTGCAGCTACAACAGCTTTGTGTCAAATGACGGCGGTGTTCTTCAGACTAATAATAAATAAATAAGCAAATATGGCTGATAGCTGATCTGTCTGTAAACCGAAAGATTCATTTTTAAAATATCACAGAACTTAATTTCTGAGGGGAAAATCAGTGCTGTTTTTTCCCTTTTTCAGATACCTAAATGATAATCTGGACCTTGTGGACAGTTACAATTACATGTTGATGGAGCTTGCAGTGTGATGTTTATTGATCTGATTGGGTGAATAATTCATACCAAAACTGACAATTAAAGAGGAAAAAACTTTTTATAATTTGAGGGGAAAAAAACTTGCAAAACATTAAAAATAACATGCAAACATTTTTACTTCAAAATGCAGCTACAGTTCAAACTAGCAAAACTGATACTTTTTGTGACATTTGGCTTGTTTTGTATTAATTTGTAAGATTTTCACAGGTCAAACATTTAAAGAAATTTTAATTTCCTTTTACAAGCTCACTACTTACTGCAAGGAGGAAATCACTTTTTTTTTTTAATGACTAAAAGATGCTAAACATTTCTAAACACCCAAAAGCTAAAAATAAAAAATTGCAGAAACCAATGTGACTACAGAGCACACTACTACATAAAATTATGCAATCTTCTGGGTGTGATGTTTCAGAATTGTAATGAACTCCCTTTCGTTTACATGGCAACAGTGGAATAACAGCTAGCTAAGGCAGCACGGATGCTACTGCTGCTAATGTCACACTCATAAGTTAGTTCTTGTCCGAACAATTGTGGCCAAAGATTCAAGTAAACTGCATTAGCATTATTAAAAGCAGTGCTAAATAAATAAACCACCAAAGACACATAACTCAGCACCACACGGAGGATTTTGGACCATGACTAGCTCATGTTCTTTACATTTCTCCCTATTAGGTGACTTTTCCAAAGAATTATAAAACATATTCAGGACATAACAGTTACATTCTACTGAACCAATTCATCCATGAAAACATGAATGCTACATAAATGAAGAATTTATTAGTTGTAATCATGAATTTAAGCATTTACGACAAAGATGCTCTAAAAGGAAATGTCATTAAGCTAACAGCAACCAGCTGATGCAGTTAAGGTCGATTAAGATGCTGTGTGTGTACATCAAATTTCTCTTTGCATTAGTTGTGCGTAATCATATGTTCTCCTCATAACCAGTGAGTTAGTTTTACATAATTAAATAATGACATTTTCATGGCTACAAGACTCATTCTGAATTTATTATGGTTTTACTCTTTCATCTGACTAAAAGGCAACACTTCTTCATTATGGTGCCAAGTTAATAAAAATGAAACCGATAAAATGATTCTATTGGACTTTCTGCTGAAATGTGTTATAATATCCACACTTTCAGCAATTCCTATTAAATGAAGTGGCTTCTGCTAATCAAGTACATTCATAATGACACTTTGCCCACATTAATGATGAAGAAAAGACTAATTGGAAGCAAAAGTTCAACCTGAAAAAAAATCCTCCTCTCACCAGCTGAGGAAAACTAACACTGCAAACAAGTCAGAATCTTGATTACTTTTTATAATTTGGCATAGATTTTCTGCAATTCTTTACTTATATTTCTGCAAAGCAAAATCTTCTAAATTAAACATTTATTGAACATTACGAAATTTAAATAAGACAGAAAAACAGTCACAATGACAAAAGTAGCCATGTTATTCTGTAAATGTTTTCATCAACCCTCTGTCATGAGTGCGCACACATGCCCGAACACACAGTACGGGCGAAATGACCTTGTGACCACAGAATGGCGCTTTAATCATCCAGGTGGCTCCTGCCAAACACCAGCAGGTATGCAGCTATTGCTCAGTCAGAGGATGTCAGATAAACTGCTGTACTTAACTGTTACCAGGTGTGAAGGTACAATCTGAAAAAATGGATGAATGTGAAGCAGAGCATCACTGAAAAATAATGTGAAACAGGTTAATAAAAATTAAGATACCTTTATGTTTATAATATAGAAAAATGATCAAAATGACAAAATATCCATGTACAGGTTGTGAATTCGTATGTGTTCCTATCATAGATATCATATGTATGTAAATTAAAAAGGACAGAGCTTCCATGATGTCAGCTGTAGGTTTCTAAAAAGCTGAATTGAACCTCACTGGATGGTTCCGACCATCGCCATCTTGGCATCAACACGAGTGTCGTCTCTCCTGGAAAATACAATAATGGGCAAAGAGGTAAAGCTGAGAGGGGGCTGTGAGTGTGAGGGTGGATGATTGACATCTAGTGAACTTTGACCTGCTTTAGTTAAGTGCTATTTGAGCTAACAGGAGCTCGACAGCTAATGGAGGTAAACAGGCAAAAGCCAAGTCAAACTGTTAACCAGCTAAAAACCACGGTTGTTCTACATTCCTTCTCCTTGAAGCGAGATATCAGCAACCTGTCAATCAAAAGAACATGTCCTAAATTATCTTAAATTTCTAAATTAAATTACTTCTAAACAGGAGTCAGAAAGAAATTATCTCCCCGCAAGATGGTAAAAATGTGAAAAAGAAATTAATCTCTGCTGCATTAAGTGTCACCAGGGCCAATCATTCATGAGAAATATGAGCGAGCATCTGCTGAATGATGAAACATGACGCTTTCTAACAGGGACAGTGCAAATCCTTCACGAGGCCTTTTCACACCAAAACTTTGAAACGATTTAAAGATGGTAACTTAATGTTTTTCTCCAGTTACTGCTCACATATGCATGTCACACAGACTGTTTTGCAGGTTGGAGGTTTCTCAGAGCTGGAAATTCTGCCTGGAGGACACAGGAGGCAGGACATGACGCAACAGCTACTGTAGGAATTGCATAGTCTCACTTACAGCCTGTCAACAGCGGTAGACAGGAATTAGGTAATAATGGCTTCCTGTTGGATCAGTTGAATCTTAAGCAGGAACATGTCATGCTTTGAGTAATATTTTGGTATAGACTTTGATTAAAAAGGTTGCTGAAAATGTATTTATTCTTTATGTAAAGTGACCTTTTATTCATTTATTTATTGATTTCCTTTATTTCAACAGGAAATTCCCATTGAACTCAACCTCTTTTTCAAGGGGGTCCTTTAAAATAAAAGTAAAGAAAAAAACTTCCATTTTAAAACAGAAAATATTAAATGTGATATTTTAGACTTAACCTGATTAAAAAATATATTAAAATGCAAAGTTATCATTGAAACTTAATGGGTATATGGACTTCAATTTCAATTTAATTTTTAAAATATTAAAACAAAGTTCCATTGAAAAGTGAAAATGTAGAATAAAAATAAAAAGAGCAATCTCTCTAAATTTACTTTTGAATAAAATATTGAAAAATTAACTTAGTAATTTCACTTTTTTTTTAAAGTTAAATTTAAAAATCAAATCAAAATGAAAATTTACTTAATTAACTTTGATTTAACTTGAAATTTTACATTTAAATGAAAATTTACTTTTTTAAATTAACCTTTATTTAAAATCTAAATTTTAAAGTGAACACTTCCAGCTTGTTTCTATCATTTTGGTATTTTCTTTTTCAAAGTGCATTCACTTTCTATTTTCAAAATAAAAGTCTTACATATCTTTACATTTTTAACCATCTACCTTCTATTTCTATTACATATTTCTACACTACCAATGCTTCTATACAGAAAGGAGGTGATGTAATAGGAGGAAAGCTGCAGAAGTTTTGCATCGACTTGATGTTTCTTTATAGGCTACATCTTTATTCAGCATGACGCTGCACCAATGTGCAGCTTATTTCCCTGTCAGACTGTCCCTTGCATAACACCTGAAGGAATATCTCTTCAAATGCAGAAACACATTCTTTTTAAAGCATGAGGACAATGTTGTGTTGCAGCATCATGCTTCCCTGTGACATTACTGTGAAAGTAGGTCGGCCTGACCTCGTCCATAACACGCGGTCATGAGCATCCTGAGAGAAGATACTGAAAGTAATAGTTTAAAAGAGAATGGCTCCATCTGCGAGTTGGAAACTTTGTCATAGTGCTGCTGCTACAAATCCCAACTCTTCGCTCAATGCGATTTCTGCTGACCTCCAAGACTGACCTCTGCACAGTCTAAAGATCAATTGTTTAACACTTCTTTCTGGCAGCTTATAGAAAGTCAATTTAAAGTCACAACCCAACATCCTTTTATTCATGTGCTTTAGTAGAACAAGATATTTTGCAGAAACTTCTTGGTAAAACATCTAAAGTCTGTGTGAGCTGAAAGGAACTTTTTTTTTTTTTTTCCCCCCAAAGAACTTAATCTGAAAGCATTTGCACACCTGATCCTGCTTAAAATGAAGTCTCACATGTGATACAGTGACACTTGATCATGAGGCAATGCCTCAACAGTGCACCCCCGTCCCCCCTATCAGTGTGTTCACAGGAGCTGAAGAGCCACAAGAGAAAGATATAAACATGAGCGAACAACAAGCAGTGACATGAGACAAGAGGAAGTCTTACCTGGGAACACAAGCACAGCAAACACCCACGACAGGATGACGAAACATACTGAATTACACATGCTTCCCAAGCAGCGCTGATTCTGATCTGCCGTTTGTTTTACAGATGCTCTTTTAGTATCTTCCACACAGCAGGGCTTTGACAGAGCTGCCCAGTTATCTTTTCCCTCTCTCTGCCTTTTTCTCTCACTGTCAGTTAGCACAGCTTTTCATCCCCACTTGCAGGATCCTGAAGAAGCTTTCAATCCAGTGCAAGCAGAAGTTGGCAGCTCACACGCAGACGATTTCTCACGCAGCGTTCGATTTCCCTCTCTTCCACGTACTACAGCACAGGGACCAGCACTCTGCAAGATTCAGGGGAGAGTCGGGGGGAGGGCAGCCTCTGCTCAGCACACATTGGCTGATGTTTCTGCCAGTGAGGAGTGAGGACAGTCTTCACTCTGTTTTTTTTTTTCTCCTCTTTCTGCCTGCTTTGGATCCAAAGGCTTCTTTCCTTTCTCTGCTCTCTGACGGAACAAGAGGATTAATAAAATGATCAAGGGCTGATACTTTGTTCCAGTTTAAAGAAGTTTCACACTCGGCAGCTGTAGTTAAGGAAGAAAAACCGTCGTCTCCCAGCTTGATTCCAGGGTTCCCCTGACTACATGCAGACATGTCTTTGGACAAGACACTAAGCCAGAGTCGCCCCCGATGCCTTTATCAGGCTGTGAATTATTGTGATAAATGGAAAAAAAAAGCACTTCACTTATATATTTATATACAAGTGTTGGAGGAGTTTGTGTGAATGTGATGCTTTAAGCGGTCAACAAACACCTGAAAAGTGCTATAAAAAGTACAGTGTAGTTAGCATTTTACTGCTCAGTGAGGAGTAGATAGTCAGGGATTCATTTTAGAACTTAAGTAATGCAGTACTATTTAATTATTCCTGCAGTCTGAAGTAGAAGTGTTTCCAGACAACGCTGGACAAGTCTTTCAGAAAGGCATCAGCTTTTGGAAACACTGTAACAGATCATACATGCATGATCTGTTTCTGTAAGAAACATTTTAATTTACTACAACTCTTCCACAAACATCAGAACTCAGAAGAAGTCATGAACAATGCAGGGTCCTCCATCTTTTACGTGGTTCAGCATTTTTGGGCAACTGACCAGACGGACTTGGCACATGAACATCTCCTCCAGAACTCTAGAGTAAAACCATATGATAAATCTGGGTGCATTTTATTTGGTCTTATTTGGATGGTCTCCATGGAAACAAGCTCCTATGCTATTTAAATCATATAAAAAAAAAAAAAAAAAAAAATACGAACCTTTCAGTACCGACATTGTTCTGTTGAATGGACAGATGGTTTCACACTGTACAATACTTTGTGTTCAGCAGTTTTATTGGTCAGCTTTAAGACGGCATAATGTCCAGGTCCTGTGGCTGTAAAATGATCCGAAATCATCTATGCTTGATGGTTACTGCTTGCAATGATAAGCTGTCATGTTTTCTCCAAGCATCTTCACTTTGGTGTCCTCTGTCCAAATAACATTGTCCCAGAGATGTAGGCAAATCCACGCAACAGCAATACATTCAATCGTAATCTTTAAATAGTTTTGTTTTCAAAACTATTTACTTTGTCATTCATGAAAATGCCAAACATTTTCTCAAGTCTTTTCCGGCAAGGAATAAAGTAACATTTTCTCCTAAAGATGTACCAAAGATATACACTTAAAGATCCAAACAATGATAAATGATAACTCACTGTTAATGGGAACACTGTAATTGGCCAAAGCAGTCAGTAGGTTTTAAACCATACAAGCTGAATTTCAATCTTTCACATCCACAGCTCTAAAAGTATCTGAGCTAATCTGATGATGAAACCACAGGATAAATTGTACACACCAACCTGAGTTCTTAAATTAAAGGTCAAACTAATCACTGCTCTTAGAATAACATGGTTATGAATAATTACATAGGAAAAAAAAAACTTCTACAAAAGTGGCCACTTATTTCATATGTACTTATAAAAGAACACACAGAACCAAAGATTAAAAAAAAACAAAAAAAAAAAAAACGGACTCAGCTCAGTCTCTCCGCTTGGTTTGCTGGCAGATAAAAGCTTCATTTACTTGGACTTAGTATGAGCTCAAACACCAACTCTTTACATGACGTTAAACTAAACATGCAACAGAAAAGAGCAAAGCCAACTCTCCTCTCTGGACAGTTCAGCTCACAGGCGGATGTAAAGTAAAGGTAAATCTGAAAGGACACTCAAGCCAATTCAGACTTTTGAGACAAAGTCTCAAACTATTCCTGAACAGAAACATGATAAAAGTTGAACAGGGGCTGATTTATCTTCCCCTGGACATCAGACGTGGATCTACAGATTTACAGTTAAGATTTTAGAGTTCATTAAATGGGACAATGTTTTTAGGATGCATTCACACCAAGATAGACCGTTTGATTCAGTGGGAATTTACTTTATATTGGCTTTCTTCTCTCAAGCAGACCAAACTGCTTGAGTGAACAGAAGAATTAGAAGAAAAACTGGCTGATTTGTTGGCAAGGACTCCAAACAGCTGATTAACCACAAGAATAGATTTGCCGTCTTGGGGTTTGTTTTTACGTTGATGTTTAAATATGATGCAGTTTTCACATGTGGACCAAACACCAGTGTTAATTCCCTTTAAAATAAAAATTTACCTGCTTCGGGTAGAAAAACAGAGGCGATTAGGAATAATCCACAAGAATGGAGGAGCTTCATGAGGTTACACGGGTGAAGGACACAGGATTGCAGGAGGGATTAAACTGGGATTTACTAAAACCTGAAAAGAAAGAAAAAGATACAGCTTCCTGTCACACACACACACAAAAAAAAAAATCCAATGCATTAGGAAGTGCTGTAAACGTTCATTTTGTCTTATGCATTCAGAAGATCACTGCTCTTCACTTGGTCTGTGACCTCAGTAAAGATTTTCCTAATGACTTCATAACTCCTAATCACCATTTCACATCTCATTAAATTGAGAATGGTGTTGACTGTGTGAATTATGGTGTCGCTGGGAGTGAAACAGACGACAGATCAGGGTACGCGTCGTACATTAGGGTGCAGCTCAGCTGTGATTGACATTTACCAAAATAAAAAGCAAAAGTTGACGTTTAACTTTGATCAAATGCAGTTTATACAGCAATCCAGGAGAAAAGTGTGCATTTTGTATGAAGAATCAAACATGTTTATTTAGCATCCCTGTAACTTGGTCATTTGTTAAACTGAAAGCGCGCGCGCACACACACACACACACACACACACACACACACACACACACGCACGCACTCACACAACCACCACCGGCACAGCAGGAGTCCTACAGAACACAATTGTGGTGTTCAACACCAAGCTAGCAATATAGAATAATAAACCCAATTCAAAAGACTTGATGACCATATTGGTCATGGTGGGAGTTAACTGGTATTTCAGAATTAGAATTAAAATCAGCTTTATTTGTCATTGAGCCAGCATGCCGGCATAATGAAATGATTCCAGTACAACCTGTCCAAGTTTAGACAAAAGATACATGTGACAAACCGGGTCAGGCGGACTGAGGCAGCAGCCACCAAGCGGCATGATGAACGAGCTACAATAACTTTTTTGGGTCATTTAGAAGTCTGTGGACATAAACATACCTTTAAACTGCGGCTTTCGTTCTTTAAATGCACAATAAATAGTAGAAAAACATCAACATTCTCACAACTGTAAGGCCATAAAAAGTTGTTTTGCTAGCTTGACAAAACATAGGTTGTCCAGTTGTTGACAGGGTACTAGACTGGACGAAAAGTGGCCCAAATACAACTTTCAACCCCATGTAACCCAAATATGACTTTTTTTTTAATGACAATCTGACTTGTTAAAATAAAACAAAATAGTGCTGCTGTGTAATCTGGATAGCATCAACTTTGCTTCCACTACCAACACGAGGAACTAGTTATGGAATTATGAATCCCCATTAGTCCCTTTGACTCACTAATGAATTTAAGACCATCTTTTTTCACTTGTGTAGTATTACTAAAATAAGAGACACCACATCTCAGAGTGAAACAGAATATTTAGTCCATGGAGTTTCTTATCATTGGATTGTCCCAAATATGCCATGAAAAATCTCCAGCTCATTCATAACGCTGCAGTGAGGGGTCTGATGAGAACTAGGAGAGGTCATTTCTGCAGTTTTAGTTTCTCCACTGGCTCCCAGTAAATCCAGAATAGAATTAAAAATTCTTGTCACAGATAAAACTCTTCCTGATCAGTATCATTTGTGTACTTTTTACATTAAATGTCTCATTTTCCCCAACAGAGCATATTAGTCTCAGGCTGCAGGTTTGTATGTGGTTCTTTGAGTGTTAGGAGTAAACTGGGAGGAAGAGCCGTCAGCTAATAGGGTTAGTCTCTTCGGAACCAGCTCCCAACCAAAGTTTGGTTTTAGGAGGCAGACATCCTTTACCTTTAAGATTAAGCCTAATCTTTCTTCAATATATTTTATGGGTGGTAAGCCTTCCCTTAGTCGCTCAGACGTCTCCTGACTGAGCACCTCCTTCCCTTTTGTCTCAGCTCCATATTTTCTACATATAAATTTGACACGATTAGTGTTGTTGACTTGTATTTCTCTCTCTATAGGTCTCCCTTGTTAAAAGTTGCGATGCTTGTTAAACTTTGTTTCCTGTCCTTTCCACTCCAGATGAGAGATGGTTGGCCTCTCTGATCTGAGTTCTGCTGAAGGTTTTCCCCTTTCCTGTTAAAAAAGGAATTATTTTCCATTCCTGTTGCAGACCATCCTGTGCATGGCGCGGATGGGAAATCAAATTTAAGACAAGTTTCAATTGGATTGGAGAATCCAATCAAAAAAGCAAATATCAGGATTTTTTAGCTTTTCAATTTTAAAATGGATTTTTTTGTAAATTTTTTTTCTAAATTAAAAAAAAAAAATATATATATATATATATATATATATATATTTTTTTTTTTATTTTTTTTTTTTTTTGCGCACCATTTTCATTATTTTTAATGATCTTTTTACTTTTCTTATTGGGCAGTTTAGCAGCAGCATGATGGTCTGGCTGCTGTGTTGTTTTTTCCTAATTGAAATCAAGAAAAATGACAAGCAAAACCAAGTTTTGTACATTTTTTGTTGTTTTTAAGCAATACAGAAGAATTCTGAGAATCACAATTTAAATCAAATCGGCACCCAAAAAATTGGACTTGAATCAGGACTAAAGCATACCGTCACAGCCCTACTGTCTATTTATTTAAAAGGGCTATATTTTGTTTGAATTGACTTGACTGCTGATTGTAAACAAATCCTGCTTCAACTTATGTCAGCAAAATGTCCTAATGCATAAGAACCCCGTGTGACATATTGCATGGTTTCTGAAACATTTGGCATAACTTTATGCTACAAAATTTACTTAAAGTTGTGCAGAAAACAAAAATCATTGTCTTCTGCCACCAGAAAGCAAAATAATCTATTAAAAAACATAGATGGTAATAAATAGGAAATATCCCTAAAAAAAAATTGTTTTTTAATTTACATTTTGTTAAATGTACAAATAAAGTTAAGTTGAACTGAGATCAAGGAAAAACAAATGAGCTTATAAAAGTTTAAGAGTTAAGAGTAATCAGATGAAAAGTCCTACAGAAGCTTAGATGTGTTTTTTATCCTGAACAGGAGCAGGAAACTGGGAAGGACTTGATATCACACCAAACTCACCAGTGATTGAGAAAATGCTTGTTATTGTTATGTTTCATAATGGATGACTAAAGCTTTAGCATCTGCCTCTAAGATTCTGTTTACTTTGGATGCATAATCAGTTTTATTCAGATGCACAAATTGATCCAACTGATTGAAAGCTGTGCATTGACACAGTCGCCTAATCTCTGTCTAATTTGCTATTGATGGCTTGATTATTAATGTAAAGGAAGTTTGTGTTTGTTTCCTAGCAACATAACAACTATGACACCACACAAATGAAAGCTGAGATTAATCCGACACAGGCAGAATGCAACATCCAGACATTCTCAGACAGATCACTGAGACATTATGAGGCATGGGAAGATTTACATTAAACTAACTCAACTGTGAAGAATAAAATTTATATTTATTCTGGTTGCCACTAGCTTTTATAAACAGCTAGTCTTCCTGGAGTCTATTGCTGCCATATCATCTATTTACAATGTTTTAACTGTTTTACAGTTATCACGTGTAACAAAAAAAAAGAGAAAAGAGAGTTAAGAAAAAAATTTCATATGAGAAATAAGAGTTGTGGCAAATATAATGGATGGAAAATGAGGTCTATTCCACTGGGTCTAACTATCTGGAAGAAACACTGAAGGAGAGTCAGGATCAGGAACATAGTTAGCTCTCTACTGTCAAAGTTCAAGGAAGTTTTTTTTTTTTTTTTTCTTTTAGACAGAAAAAAATGAAATCAGAGCAGAGATTTGGAAGTGCACAGAAAAAGGCTTAGAGGTGCTGAATTAGAACAAGTCTTCAGGGCCAGATGGTGCCAGCTACAAGGTCCTGAAGGCTTCCACAGGCTCGATGTGGTGGATTCATCACCCCCCTAACATTAGTCTGATCCCAGAGATCACGGTCACAGCAGGGCAAGGTTACCAGAGCACAGAGGTGCCACCCAGAGGGTAAAGAGATTCAGTTCGACATCATGAAACAAGGGGATTCTTTTGTAAAAATGTGAAAGGTAAAACACTGATACAATCTATAGTTAGACTCGAAGCAATCTATACAGAGACATGTTACACAGCTTGGGAGTCAACACCTTTTTACAAAGATCTGATAAAAGTTTAGGCAGAAACATTTCAGCTCATGTTGTCAAGGGTTAACTATTATAGTCTGATTCATGACCTGTACACACAGTATGACTGTGGAACAGTAATTAGCAACATGGTATATCATCTACCTGCTTGCAAGAATACTGTGTGTGTGTGTTTTTACTACTTGTTAATTTGTTGTACTAGTTACGCTGCAAGCTCTAGCCGCATTCAGAAAACTACACATATGCACCATGGGAGACTAAAGATGCCAGAATAACGACGTGGTCCTGTCTAGTTTAAAGGTGAATCATCCAAGGTTTAACAGCAGAATCTCTTCGTTTCCCAGTCTAGTATGAAGTGCAACAGAATCAGGTCCTGTAAATCAGATACTGATCTACTTCAGCACACCATTTCCTCAAAGACAAACAGTAATACCCCTACATTTTTTTTGGCATCTTTTTATAATTAAAGTATCATAAATTATGTTATAAGTTAAGGTATTTTTGTTTGTTTTTCTCTTTGAGTGGTAGCTCTAAGGTTCCGTACAATATACCCCCCTGCAACAAAATGTTGCTAGGCAACGTATCTTGCTACGTTGCCAAAGGAATAACATTCAGCTTTTTAGCAAGGAATGGTTATCCTAAATATTGCACTGAGTAATGGCATCTCAGCCCCGTGTCTGGGTTCACCACAGGGATCCTCCAGAAGCTGCGAGCTGATCGCTCTGATTGGTTGACGCCCTGCGTCAAGCGGCAAAAGTTCAGCTTTGCACATCTCTGGCTTTTGACACGCGTTCTGCGCGGAACACAGACGCTCAAAACGTGACGCGAGAAAGCTCGACACCCCCTTGCCGCGCCTCCACATAGACTTTACATGGAAACCTGCCGCTCTTGACGCTCAAAATGCGTATGGTCTGAACACACAGTTAAGCTGAACAAATATATCTGGATGAACAAAATGGCAACCACAAAAAGCTGAATACCTACTAAATCATCTGCTTCTTTGGTTACAAGCAAGTCAAAGTTAATTAGATCAATAGCTTGGTTTGCAGAATGTATGATACTCTCCTGTTTGATGCTGCAGTCGATGGTTCCCACCATAAACTACAAATCTGTGGTCACATCGCTCTTTAATTTAATTGTGAAAAACACAAAGTACTTTACACATTTAAAAGCACCCCATTGCTTTGTTCATCCATAACCTTCCAACCCTACTGCATAAGAATGAACACACACACACATACAACCATTGATAGTGTACAAACCTGTAAAAACTTGTGGCTGAAAACACAAGAGCCAGGTAGGAAACACCATCCGAAGAGGTCGTCTGCACCATGTGCCACTCATGACCCAAGACCAGAACCCCTCAACCTGGGTGGCCACCTTTCTACAGGTCAGCGAGGGGCCTACAGCACCAAAGCACTGCCTCAGAACCCCCACCAGGCTAAGCTGATGCCCACCACAAGACAGACATTCAGCAACAACTAATTGTAGCCCCCAGCACTGGTGACACCCACTGAGGAAACACTGGAGATATAGAATAAAAAACATAAAACTATATAGGCCAAGAACAAACCAATAACTAAAATATAAAATTAAATAAGACTAGAAATAAATTGAATAGGTGGGTCTTCACCCCGACTTTACAGTTTTTACCAGCCTGCAGGTCTTGCCATAGACTGTAGATAAAAGATGGATTTAGCCTCCAAGACGTCACCTGTAGCTTTCTGAAGAGGTGAATTGAAGCTCATTGGGCAGTTCCCACCATAACCATCTTGGTAAAGTCACACGTGTCCTTTTTTGCGGAAAATTAAAAAATGGGCAAAGAGGTAGAGCCGAAAGGGGGCTCTGAGTGTCGTGGTGGATGACTGACATCTGATCTGTTTGCAGGTAAGAGCTAACCAAGCAAACTGGGAGCTAACATGAGCTAACAGAAGCTAACCAGCTAACGGAGGAAGGTGGGCTCAAGCTAAATCATGCTGTTAACTGGCTAAAAACCATGGTTATTCTACAGTCTGCCTTCCTGCAGCAGGATATTGGGTACCTGCCAATCAAAAGGACACGCTCTTAATTGTTCCAAATTTCAAGATTAAATTAGTTCTAAATGGAGTTATTTAAAAAAAAAAAAAAAAAAAAAAAAAATTCACTCCCCTCAGAGTTGACCTATTAACCCCTAAACTTGTTTTTGTACCAGGCTGTAAACATGTTTATTTCTGCTGTGAAGTCTTTTTTTTTTTTTTTTTTTTTTTAACATTGATCTCTATGGGAATTTGCTCTGTTTTGGAGCCCCTAGTGGATGAGGAGTTAACTGCAATTATTTGCACTTCCACATGGGATTTACTTTTTACCACCGGAGGTTTCTGCTTGGGTCCTCTGAAAGACCATTCCATCATTTAATGACTGGAAAGATGCCTCACCGTAGGTCTGTTTTCTAACTTTAGGGATTATTAAAAGCCTGATGCCAGAGGATATCAGAGTCCACAGCGCTGCATGTAGTAAAAGTGATTCTGAATCACAAGACCACTGAGACATCATAAAACCATTATAATAACCCTAAAATCAACCCTTAAAAACACACAGGGAGCTAATGCAGCAATTTTAGAAAAGGAATTTGATCTCAGTTGGATTTCTAGGTCCTCAGGACTGCTCTGGGGTCTCCGAAGCCAGAAGCTGGGGCTCCAAAGAAACTAAAGATGTTTAATGAATTGGACAAAACTACACTATAATGTCAGAGTATCTTCTCTCAAAGGCCAAACTGTAATAACAGACACAAGGAGCAATTTCTTCTGGATCAGGAGAGGCTATTTAAAATCTGAATATCTGAAATGCAAAAGCATCTGCATATTTATATTTGGCAAGCAGAACCATGTACATACATGAGCACCAGGGATATTCAGGAGCATGTGCTGACTATTTGCTCACATCTTTTCCCACAACTGCTGTTGCAACAATGACCTGACAGTGAGATTTGTGCTAAAGAATCATTGTTTCAGCTGAAAATGTGAGGGAAGGGCTTCAGGCAAGTGATTTTCTGAAGGGAGGGCTAGTCAGCTCCAACCCTGAGGGGACCAATGTCCTGCAGCATGTAGAGGTTTTTCTGCACAACATGACAAGCTATTGAATCCATTTAACTTGAATCAGGTGTGTTGGAGCACTGCCATGCCCAGTAGGGATGATTTCACAACAGAGCATGGTAGAAATTCTCCCCAGGCCTCTGAAGCTAAATTTTCTTCAGAGGATGGAAGTGTTGATGATCTAACACCAAATTGGATTGGAAATGGCACAGATGCAAACACTGCAACAACACAGTTTGCACATTTTAGAATTTGTCTGATTGAAGCAGGCATCCTTAACGGCACCTTTTATTTTAACATGTCTTCTGTAGGACTGTCAAAGCTCCTCTGCATATCTACCATTCTGGACAAAAGCCTTGAGTTTTCTCTGTCTGCAAATGGAGTTTCTATGTCTTGCACAAAGGATGGTTTTCAGCAACCTAAATTGTATATATATGAAGTTGGAAGAATAAAAATAAAGTACAGGTGGAAGCTCTGACCATTTGTTTGCTTATTTGTTCCTCACACATAGTGATGTGCACAGCAGGAGGTTGGAATACAAAACTTGAAAAAGCTCAGTGCCACATGTTTGATGCTTCTGCCATTTAATTACAGATAGGAAACTTAATACTCCTCTAGAATCTTTCCTTTTCTATGAAAACTTGTCATGTCTAGGCAGATAAAGCCAAACAATGAATTTCACATTTTCTGATGTTTTTCTAATTAAAATTTGTGCTGATAACATCCTGATAAGATTTAATTTCCGTCAGATAAAGTGACCTCAGCAGGTGACATTCCGGTTCTGCCACTGTGGAAAGACGGATTCTTCCATGTGAAGGGTGGGGCAGAAGTGCAGTCCTATCGAAATGCTTTCGCAAACACAGGAGTTATAAAATATCAGCTCTGGAGGAGCCGATAGCCTCACCCAGACTTGAAAGGAAACAAAACCACATGTAGCTAAAGAGATATGGAGATTTAAAGGGACTAAGGGGAGATGGAAAAAGACAACCGGTCAGTTTTGGGGAGGGGGAGAGAGAAAATCTTTGCATTGAAGAGTCAGAAGACTTCATAAGTCCTTAAACAGTTTTTTTTTTCCTGGTCCATGATTTCACCTCTCATCCAAAAGACTTCTCACAACTAAAGTGGGCTATAAAAAATTGTGCAGCTGTCTATCCCAGCACTCAGGATGTGAGAGGAAGGGGACACCATTTGAACTGGATGCCTGTTTCATCAGAGGTGTATAATCCAGGTAGCAAAGTAAAAACCCTTTTCAAGCAGCTGTTCCAACCAGTCATAATACAAACTGAATTTAATTAGCTCAGCTCTGCAGCAAGGTAGATGAGCCTGTTCATAAAAACACCTGTCTAAATGCCAAGGTAGATCCAAAAACTTGGCAGGACTTCTACTTTATGGCACCTGGACTATACACATCTGTGTTTCACTAATACACAGCAGATCATTCGCTTCAGCTGAAGAGTCAGAAAATGTTTCTTCTCCAACTTGTAAAGATTCGAAAACTTGTTGAGGTGCTGGATTTTGGGTTTTATTGGTGCAGATATTCAAAAGCTGTCCACTCTAATGGATATGTTCATCTCAAATGAGGTTAAAATGATTGTTTCTTGGCTGAATAGCATGTCAGAGTGATTCACCAATCAGAACCCTGGTGAATCACTGATTCTCCATATTTGACTGACTAGTCAAATATGCTAAACGGACTGGATTACATGTAAATGCAAGATAGGTGCACGGCATATATGTAAATTAATGAAAAGTCTAAAGTCAAATAAATGTGTTAAAAAGTGACATGTTCATATAAAATAATTGGTTTGAAGTAATTTACCCCCCCAAACAGAAACTGATCAGAACCTGATTGTATTAATCGTGTATCCAATACAAACTATAAAAAGCAGCCAGGTGTGACAGTGGTGGTCAAGTTGCATGGATGGCAGAGTGTGTGTAAACACCTGTTCTGTAGGCATCTAGCAGTGATACTTTCATTTCATTTACTTCACAGTTGAAAATTACTGAACGTTTTTGATTGCAGAGTTAAAAATGTTTCGACTGAGTTGTTCCCAGCTTTAAAATATTGATTTTATTGAGTGGAAAATTTTCCACCTTAGTGAACAGAAGAAGCATAACTTTCAGTGTTTCTTTAGTATTGCAAGAAAAGCGCAGCGATGTGTGCCGTTTTTCAGCCAAATGAGGGAGACACGGACATGAGGCGCTGAAGTCACATCTAATTCAGTTTCAAAAGCTGTCCACGTTGAATTAAAGTGTAGACAGCAAGCTGCATTAAAACAGCTTGCTCTCTAATTCTGTTACTTTACGCTTAATCAGTGGTCATGTGGAGCAAGCCAATCGGCTCGGCCATGACCTGCGTAGGATAATTCTGCAGCTTTTTTGTCGTCTTGCCTCATAGCTCAGCGCTGATGCTGGGAAAAGCCAGCAGATGTGAGATAGCAAAGCTTTAACACTCGCAAAGCAGTGCCAGCAGATAAAAGCTGAAGTGTTTTGGGGAAAGTGGGAAGCGCAACTACGACTGCACTGGGAGGAAAATTGAGTTGGACGGATCATTTGATGGAAAGTTCTTTTGTGACTGAAGCCATTTTCAGAAGTGATTCTCAATGATAACACTTATGTATCAGTGTCGAGAAGACTAAAAGAAGGCAGATCAAAGCACAGTGATGAGCGCAGCTTAAAACGGTTGGCGAGGAGGGACACCCGGCTTTAATTCCATCATCTTTGTGGAAAACCTATTTGACATAATACAGTCCTTAAGTTCATCGTTTTGAAAGGATTGATTTTTATCACCTGAAATAAAGATTTTAATCCAGCCCAACACTGGAATCGATTTTAAAATGCTTTGGTTAGCTAGCTCTTAAAGGTGGAGTATGTAAGATTTTCAATATTTAAAAAAAAAAAAAAAACAAAAACAAAATAACTACAAACATAATTAGAAAGTTTTTTTTAACATGTAGGTTCCAGTCTGTCCATATTTGATGCATTATTAAATTACAAGTTTAATTAATGACAAGTGACAAAAAGCACTTTTTTTTTTACTGGTACGCAAACATTTAAGAAGGGTCTTTGTCATTAATTAAACTTGTAATTTAATAACATCAAATATGGACAGACTGGAACCTACATGTTTTTAAAAAAAACTAGATTATTTTTTTAGTTAATTTTTTTTTTTAGATATTGAAAATTTTACATACTCCACCTTTAAAGATTTTAGGCTGAGGTATTTCTCAGACTTGCTTTTGGTTTACAAACCTCCTGTAACCTCCCAGGTTCTCAGGTCGTCTGGAACTGACCTCTTGTTTATCTCAGGACATGTGGAGAAGCATCTTTTAGTGTTTATGGTCCACGCTTGTGAATCAGCCTTCCAGACGGCCTGATGGCAGCAGGGAGTTGATTTTAAGAGGCAGCTTAAGACTGACTTTTTTTTTTTTTTTTCTTCCCTGTAGGACTATTTTTTCTTTAGATTTTTATTTCTTATAACATAATATCTTGCATTTGCTATATATTTATTTTTATCGTAATTTTTTCTATCTTTTTTTCACCTGAAGATCTGATCTTTCTAGTGTCTCAGCTTCCTCAATGCGTTATTGAGGGTTAGGAAAATGCTTCTAGAGACGTGTGTGATCATGTGTATGCTTGTGTTTTATGTTATGCGATTTGTTGCTTTGTCATCCGGAGAGTTTGATGGATAAAAATGTCTTGTTTAATATATTCTTTTAATGTAAAACTTTGAATTGCATTGTTTGTGTAAAAAGTACGGTGGCTGACAGGTTCAAACGTGCTTCATATAGAAAAATAGCTGCATTTAGGAAATGAAATGCAAGCGGGAAACGCTGCATGTATAGAAGAGCGCTGCAAATCCAACAACGTAATGCAAAAGAAGAAAAATGTGCCGCAAATAAAGAAATGAACTGCAAATACAGAAAAGTGCTGCATAAAGAAAAACAGCTACAAAATGAAAACGCTGCACATTCAGTCAACAACGGAAGAGCTCCGGCAAGTTTCTACCAGAGACAATTAAAGGGACACAAACAGCGATTCTGTAGGAAGTTTGTGCGCTGGTGTCTCTTCACCTGCATGCGATAAGAGGGGAGGAGTGGGATGACAAATTCATATGATTTATACTGTGGTCACTCAAAGTTCATTCATTCATTATCTGTCCCATTTAGTCCGATTATGGGTTGCGGGGAGCTCGAGCCGATCCCAGCAGTCTTTGAACAGGAGTCAGTAATAGTTGGGCAAGTTAAATTACCGTCCTGTCATTCAGTTATGGGCGTTACCATAGCAACATGTCAATCAAATGACTTGACAGGTGAATGAGAGAAACTTGCAGTAGCTTGAGTCCAACATAAAGTTTCTATACTTAAGCATATTTTATTTAAAGAAAAAAAATAGTTATAAAACGTTTACTGCGTGGGACCATGATGGAACGCTGCGTATCGTGCCGTGATATGCTGCTCCTCGTTGTTTAATCCTTACACTTTGTACTGTATTTGTTTGTTGTTTGTCTCGTAATTTGAAGGGAAGTCATGTTATAACAGTTTAACACATTAATAAAATAATTCACTGCACAGCACACAGGCGCAGAGGGGAGGAGGCTGGACCTGAGCGGATTCTGAAAAGACGTTTTCACTGGCTGCTGTATTTTTTGTGTTTCATTTCGTAATTTCATCCATCCATCCATCTTCTGCTGCTTATCTGGGGTTGGGTGGGAGCAGCAGCCTAAGCAGGGAAGCCCAGACTTCCCTCTACCCAGTCACATTTTCCAACACTGCGGGGGGATCCTGAGGCGTTCCCAGGCCAGCCAAAAGATATAATCCCTCCAGCGTGTCCTGGGTCTTCCCCGGGATCTCTTCCCAGAGGGACGTGACTGGAACACCTCACCAGGGAGGCGTCCAGGAGGCATCCTGACCAGATGCCCGAGCCACCTCAACTGGTTCCTCTCGATGCGGAGGAGCAGCGGCTCTACTCTGAGCCCCTCCCGGATGACCGAGCTCCTCACCCTATCTCTAAGGGTGAGCCCGGCCACCCTGCGGAGGAAACCCATTTCAGCTGCCTGTATACGAGATGGTGGACCAGAATCGAGAGCTTCGCCTTCTGGCTCAGCTCCTTCTTCACCACGACAGACCGGCGCAGAGTCCGCATTACTGCAGACGCCGCACCGATCCGTCTGTCGATCTTGCGCTCCATCCTTCCCTGACTCGTGAACAAGACCCCGAGATATTTAAACTCCTCCACTTGAGGCAGGACCTCACTCCCGACCCGGAGAGGGCAATCCACCCTATTCCGGCTGAGGACCATGGTCTCAGATTTGGAGGTGCTGATTCCCATCCCAGCCGCTTCACACTCGGCTGCGAATCGCTCAAGTGAGAGCTGGAGATCACGACCAGATGAAGCCAACAGGACCACGTCATCCGCAAAAAGCAGGGACCCAATCCTGATGCCACCAAGTCGGATCCCCTCAACACCTCGGCTGCGCCTAGAAATTCTGTCCACATAAGTTATGAACAGAATCGGTGATAAAGGGCAGCCTTGGTGGAGTCCAACCCCCACCGGAAACGAATCCGACTTACTACCGGCAATGCGGACCAAGCTCTGACACCTGTCGTACAGGGACCGGACAGCTCGTACAAGGGGATCCAGTACCCCATACTCCTGGAGTACCCCCCACAGGAACCCCCGGGGGACACGGTCGAACGCCTTCTTCAGGTCCACAAAGCACATGTAGACTGGTTGGGCAAACTCCCATGCCCCCTCCAGGACCCCAAAGAGGGTAAAGAGCTGGTCCACTGTACTGCGACCAGGATGAAAACCACACTGCTCCTCCTCAATCCGATTCGACTATCCGGCGGACCCTCCTCTCCAGGACCCCTGAGTAGACCTTACCAGGGAGGCTGAGGAGTGTGATTCCCCTGTAATTGGAACACACCCTCTGGTCCCCCTTCTTAAAAAGGGGGACCACCACCCCAGTCTGCCAATCCAGCGGTACTGCCCCCAATGTCCACGCGATGCTGCAGAGGCGTGTCAGCCAGGACAGCCCCACAGCATCCAGAACCTTAAGGAACTCCGGGTGGATCTCATCCACCCCAGGGGCCTTGCCGCCAAGGAGCTTTTTGACCACCTCAGCGACTTCAGCCCCAGAGATAGGAGAGTCCACCCCTGAGTCCACTAGCTCTGCTTCCTCATCGGAAGACGTGTTGGTAGGATTGAGGAGGTCTTCGAAGTATTCCCCCCACCGACCCACAACGTCCCGAGTTGAGGTCAGCAGCTCCCCACCTCCACTGTACACAGTATTGATGGAGCACTGCTTCCCCCCCCCTGAGCCGCCGGATGGTGGACCAGAATCTCCTCGAAGCCGTCCGGAAGTCTTTCTCCATGGTCTCGCCGAACTCCTCCCATGCCCGAGTTTTTGCCTCGGCATCAGCTGAAGCCGCATGCCGCTTAGCCCGCCGGTACCCATCAGCTGCCTCCGTAGTCCCACAGGCCAAGAAGGCCTGATAGGACGACTTCTTCAGCTTGACGGCATCCCTCACTGCTGGTGTCCAACGAGTCCTGGGATTACCGCCACGACAGGCACCAACAACCTTACAGCCACAGCTCTGGCTGGCCGCCTCAGCAATAGAGGCACGGAACACAGCCATTCAGACTCAATGTCCCCCGCCTCACCTGGGACATGTTTGAAGCTCTGCTGAAGGTGGGAGTCAGGGGGACTCAGCCAGACGTTCCCAGCAGACCCTCACAACACATTTGGGCCTGCCAGATCTGACCGGCTTCCTCCCCCACCATCTGAGCCAACTCACCACCAGGTGGTGATCAGTTGACAGCTCCGCCCCCCTCTTCACCCGAGTGTCCAAGGCATGTGGCCGCAGGTCCGACGATACGACTACAAAATCGATCATCGAACTGCGGCCCAGGGAATCCTGATGCCAGGTGTACATATGGACACTCTTATGTTGGAACATGGTGTTCGTTATGGACAATCCATGACGAGCACAGAAGTCCAATAACAAAACACCATTTGGGTTCAGAGGGGGGGGACCATGCCTCCCAATCACTCCCCTCCAGGTCTCACTGTCATTGCCCACGTGAGCATTGAAGTCCCCCAGCAGAACAATGGAGTCCCCAGAAGGAGCACCCTCCAGCACTCCCTCCAAGGACCCCAGAAAGGGTGGGTACTCTGAACTGCTGTTCGGTGCATAAGCACAGACAACATTCAGGACCCGTCCCCCCACCCGGAGGCGGAGGGAAACTACCCTTTCATCCACCGGGGTAAACCCCAACGTGCAGGCACCAAGCTGGGGGCTGATGAGAATGCCCACACCTGCTTGGCGCCTCTCACCATGAGCAACTCCAGAGAGGAAGAAAGTCCAGCCCCTTTTGAGGGTACTGGTTCCAGAGCCCAAGCCATGCATCGAGGTGAGTCGAACTATATCTAACCGGAACCGCTCAACCTCGCGCACAAGCTCAGGCTCCTTCCCCACCAGAGAGGTGACGTTCCATGTCCCTAGAGCCAGCTTCTGCAGCCGGGGATCGGACCGCCAGGGTCCCCGCCCCTTGCTGCCGCCCAGCTCACATTGCACCCAACCCCTACGGCTCCTCCCGCAGATGGTGAGCCCACGGGAGGATTAAAGAAGCTGCATCATTTAAATAAAAGGAAAACAACCTGCACAGGAACTAGAAGAAGAAACTGTGTTTTCCATTAGTTAGATCATGGATAGCGTTAGAACAATTTGAAGAGTTATGTTGTAAAACAAGTCTAATTTCTGGACAATGGTAGATGAACTGAGGGTTACAGTGTGTGTATCGAGGTAGAAGGTAATTAGAAAGCAGCAGAAACACACTAAAGCTAAAGATAAGAAAAACCATCCTGAAGCCATCAGATGGAAAATAATGAGGCACGAGGAAGTGGGTGAAAAACCAGAAATCTTTTTCAGCTTCGCTCTAACCAGAACAGTCCCATGTTAAAATCAGAGACATGGATGTCATGAAGACCCAGCATTCAGCACAACTCAGCGTCTATCTCAGTTTTTGAGTCAGGAAATTCTCCCACTTCTTCTCATGCACTGTGTATTCTGCTGTACTGAAGAGAAAAAAATCTTGACTTATAATGTCAAACGCAGTGACTCTCAAACTGAAAAGGGAGGGGGGCATGTGGGGGGCAGTCTGCTCCACACTCCATGTGATCTGACACAAGTGGTAAAGTAGCTCTACCTGACTTTATCGTGTGTTGGGTTTTTTTTGTAATAAACGGTTGAGTTGCAGTTTGAACTTTGTGCATGTAAACTGGCCGCCCTCACGCCGTCAACCACTTAACTTCTCACCTCAATGCAGTCAGCACACCTGGGGACAGGACAAATGGAACGAAACTGGGGAGTTTGTAAACAGCAAAATGAAGACCGGAAAGAAATAAACACACCACAGTCACGTTGGCTCTGCGAACATTAAAACCAGTTCATACTCACGTAGCATCAGTCATATTGGGTCTGTGTAGATGACACAGATGGAGTGTAATGGAAAAGCATTGTGTTGCAGTTTCTCATCTGGATCTGCAGGTGGCAGTAAAGCTGACAGCTGGGAAACTCCACTGCGTGGAGCTTTTAATGCCATTGACTGCCAAGTATCTATTCAGCAACAAGACCCAAAGATCTGGACTTGTAATCACACTGACCAATTACAGAGGAGTAATTCCACACTTTGTGTAGCTGGGATGCATACAGGTGCATATCGAGTTACTGCCTAGGTCTGCATTTCAATATTTATGGCGTTTTTTGGGCCAGAGGCAACTCAAAGTACTTTTACATGATAAAACACAAGCAAATTAAAGTAAAACATTGATGATGTAACATTTGAAAATAATTAAAAACGGTCTCAGCTTTTCTTTCATGCAGGCAAACATACAGAAGGAGAGAGTAATTTCTGTCCTGTCGTGGACTGCAGGGCAAATTCTAGTTTTATCTGCAAAAACCTGGCTGTTTCATGTTTCACGCTGTCTGAGTGGGCATCGATGTGTGTGGGGGGGGGAGGGGGGGTGTCCATATCTATGGATGTCACATGTTTGGTTCACATTAAGTATTTTCACTGCCTCGATCAGCTGTTCATTAAACTATTCATTCAAGCTCGCATCAGCACAAGTGTGGAAGCAGCAAATTTCTACTTCAAGCTTTTCCATGTTAACCCCGCCCACCTAAAACATCTGACCAATCACAAAATACGGCTGAGAGGAAGCCAATTAAACAAATGAAAGACATCTTGAGACATTTTACCCCCTGACATCAGTTGGGTACTTGAGTTCAAGAAATTTGATGGTTACACCTGAACCAAACAGAAGCACCCAGAACAAAACGAGGTTATGAATTATATTATAAAGTGGTTAAAATAATCAAAATAATCAACACAAAACCCGAGTGTTCAGCTGTTCGTACATTTTCTGAGTGGGTGGGAGTGATACACTAGGCTGTGAAGCCAACAGCGAAGCTCTGAGGAGGTATGTCTGAGCTCCGACAGGCAAGTCAGGTGTGTGGAGGCGCAATGCACGTTTGAACTTTAAGCCAAGTTTACTGAGAAGCAGTTTGCAGTGAAATTGGCTGATATGTGTGATCTATTTACTCTGCTGGAGATTAAATTTATCTTTACAGAGTCCTGCAAGTCCCTCTTATCTCCCTCTCAATTCTGGAAATCTCCTGACACACTGACACAAGGATTCTTGAGTGGGTGATTTTAAGCTGCAAACATCCATCCATCCAGTTTCCTAACCGCTTGTTCTAATTAAAGAAGCCGGACCCAATCCCAGCAATCATGAGGCGAGAGGCAGGGTACACCCTGAACTGGTCATCAGTCGTCTCCTACCATACTTCATTGAAGTTGCATTGCCTTGTACTGAGTCATGTAACCTGACATGTTGATGCTCATGGCTGGCATTATTTATATAAAACTACACATGTATGAACGTATGGATGGAAACATTTAATACATCACTATAACATGTTATATAGACTCAACTCTTCCTGCTCAGGCTGCTCCTCCTGTGAGTCGGTCCAGGCCTGACAGTGTTAAACCCAAAAAACCCTCCAACACTACCTCTAGGTCAGGGGTCTGCAACCTCAAGACCCCTGAGCTCTGGATTGCATCAAGCTCTGGAGCTGCAAGTGGCTCTTTGGACCTTCCACAATGAATTTCTAAAACTGACTAAAAACTTAGAACAAACTCATGTTTTTAAATATACCAAATAACAAATGGAGTACTTTTCACCCCTCCAATAGAATAATTATACGGGATTTTCACAGGATGACGACGCTACAGGCCAATTTCCACCGGGTGTATGTGCACGCTTCCCATATGTACTGCCTTCATTTTAGTCACACCGGGTGCATCACATCCATAACTACTAAACACATCTGTCTACACAGTATATGACCTAAAGCACTGCTCAAACTCTGAAGAAAAAGTGACAGCCCTAATGCAATACAATATCTTCACATAGCAAGCGGTTTTCTGCTTTTTTAAAGGTAAACAATGTATACTGGAACTTCAAAACGTAGCCTTCAGTCTTAATGAGATGATTAGTGGAAAAGCAGCTGAATTCAGACACAGATGCTTTATTTAACTCTTCTGAAGAAAGCTGCATAAATCCAACATGGTCCTTTATAACAGTCAAGCATTTTATGCCTGCAGGAGCACTTTTTAGCTACATCAGGTGTCGATCTTTCATTTACAAGTTTCAGTTCAGCTACTCTGTATTTAAGGAGGATCAGCGAATTAGCACGCATCATTAGATGAGTGTAGGTAATTGTATAATTGGAGTTCGTTTTTCCAGAACAACCAGAGCTATTAGCTCAAATAGTTTTTATTCCATCTGCTTCAGAAGAGATTGTTTTAGTCAATGTTTAAAGTGGCTCTATATGCACACTTCATGTCTTATTTATTTTAATATGCAAGTCCAGAAGTGCAAGTAAAATAATCAAGCATTTTTCATAAACGCCTTCATTCTTTTTTGTAATGATCCCATAGACTGTATATAGAAAGATGGATGGAGCCTCCATGACGTCACCCATAGGTTTCTGAAGAACTGAATTGAAGCTCGATGGACGGTTCCTACCATCACCATCTTGGCAGCGTCATGCCTGTTGTCTCGCCCGGAAAATACAAATATGGGCAAAAAGGTGGAGCTGAGAAGGGGGTTGTGAGCGTCATGGTGGATGGTTGACATCTAGCGAACTCCGAGCTTTCTGTAGCTAAAAGCTAACCGAGCTAACTCAGAGATAACAGGAGCTAACCAGCTAACTGAGGTAAGCGGCTAAAACTTAGTCACATTGTTAACCGTCTTTAAACCGCAGTTCTACGGTCTTCTGACATGAAGCGGGAGATCAGGTACCTGTCAATCAAAAGGACATGCCCCTAAATATGCCGAACTTCAAGATTAAAAACTTTCAAATGCGGGAGTTAGAAAAAAAAATTCTCCTCCCCCACAGTTGTCATGAAGGTAAACCTGACCTATAAACCGAAAATGGATTTTTGAGCCAGGCTGTAAACATGTTTATTTCTGCTGTGAAGTTGGTCTTTTTAACATGGGAGTCTATGGGGATTTGATCTGTTTTGCAGCCCCTAGTGGATGAATGGGGAACTGCAGTTTTATGTACTTCCGCATAGGCTTCACTTTTAACCGCCGGAGGTTGCCGCTTGAATCATCTTCTCAGAGCAGCCTCTGCCAGAAAGAAGCTAACAGAGAAAGCTCCGCCCTATGTCCTGCGGGCTGCGTCTGATTGGTCATCTGCTAGGAGTAGTTATCCTGAGCAGTGAAGGTAGGCGTGGCTTTCTTGTGAACATTCACAACCTAGATAAGATTACCAAGAAACTGAGTCCCATCCTCAGGACATCACTAAAAACTCTAAAACCCTGGAGTGCTGGAAAACCCTGGAGTGCTGGAAAACTCAAACATGCGTTTAGGTGATAAAAAAAAACAAAAAAAAACAGCACCGCTCATATGTCTGATTATTCAACACTATTACACCGCAGAAAGCTTAGAAACTATAAATAGCATAAAAGAGCCCCTTTAAACTTTTATTTATTTAAATTCAAATTAAAAAAGGTTACTTTCAGTAAATACAAGGAGAAAAAGTATTAGCAAAATATTTGTAATATTTATGTGTGCATGTTTTCTAATCCAATCCTGATTCCATGACTTCAGTTCCTGCAAAAGACTAAACTGACAGGTAAATTTGTTGCAAAAATACTGATGATTAATGAGATGTGTTTTCTTTTGTTACTCAGAATTGCATCATAGCTGTTCAGTCAAACAATATTTTCAGCCGAAGCTTCATTCAGCATGTACAGAAATCACCACAACTCCTTTACAGCTGCGACAGTAGTAGAGTTTGCCGTTTCCAAAATGAGTTTTTGGGCTTCATTCTTCTTGCATTTATCTGGACAGATATTATCAAGCTGACTTTGCTGGGTTACATAATACAGAAATGTGGAATGACCTTGACTCAACACCACATGACTTGGTCGACTCGGACGCATGTTAAGCTGCAAGCTCTGCAGGTAACCGTCAACGGCACCGCTCCTGTTCAGGTTGCAGATACACTCATGCTGAAGATTTCTAGCATATTTTCATGTGATTTCAGGCGACATCAATTTTGCCATCAGTGTTTCTGGTGCCCACAGTTGCTCATGCAGTTTTGCCCCTCCAAACAAAACCAACTTTAAAGCTCCAACTGTGATTCTGATAGAAATTTAACTAGCGATAAACTTGAGGCTACAGAAACTAAATGAATATTTTGTTAAAATTGCTCACATTGGAATCTGTCAATGTTTGGCACAAACACTTTTTTTTTTGTAGTTATACAAAGTAGAGGAGTCATGTTTCCAAGTCACACAGGGCAGGTGGTTTTGTTGTTGTTGCTCACATGCATTTCTGTCATCACCTTAAATTCTGCTTATTTAAGTCTGTAGCCTCCAAAATCCTGCGCTATTGAGGGAATAAGATTGTATGATTAGTTTGAGTTGAACTGAGCCAGACGCTTGGTGGAGTGCATTCACATTATCGATATCACAGGTTTCAATAAAAACGGTTGGCAGCCAGATAATTAAGTGAGCAGAACTCTGTCGGCATACGTTGGGGTTGGGGGTTATTATTAAAGATGAGAGGGGAAGAAACAGGGGAAAACCTCCTCTCTAACAAAGCCTGTCAAGTCTACAAGATAATTTCAACAAGCTTATATTCACATTGAAAGCTTTGAACTGTCACCTGCAGCCGTGCAGAATTTAACAGCAGCTTGTTTCCACATACGGCCGGCGACAACCAGTTCTTTCATTTTTTGACTCATTCTTGGCTGGCTCACTGCATTTCCACTAAATGACTGTCTTTAGATAGTCCAGAGAACCAAATGTTCTGCTACTTCAGAATACAAACATTTGAAAGAGGAAAATGTAACAGCAAATACAAAAATAGCACAGCTCAATACATTTTCTGTATGTTTTTTCTGTGCGCCAAGATTTTAAGCATTTCTTTTCAGTACTGCTATTTATGCAATGTTTTCCATGTTGCAGCGGCTTATGGGACTAAGACCCAAGTTTTAAAACAGTCTTTGAGTCAATAAGTAAAAAACACAAACATCCCAGGAATCCATTCTGTCTGTGATTCAACGTTAAGCTTACGTTAAATTAAATTACCAGACATCGATGAAGCTCAATTTAAGCATTTCTCCTCCTAAACTCCCCTAGGTCGTTACTTTTAGTGTTGGGGCAACATTCACACAACTATCACATTTTCTTTCTCTTTAATTCTTGTATAATGCCAGATATCAGCTTTGGACCTGAAAGACGTAACTCCAAATATACCAAGTTTTCTATAAAACTGCCCTTTGTCAAACAAACCCTTTTCATTATACTGTTAATATTTAATCATTTTAATTATGTATTCTACTCTCTGCCCGAGGCGGTGCTGCACCAAGAATTACTAAAGGTGCAATACAAATAAAAATCGCTCATCCATTGATTATTATTGGTCAACTTCAGTTTTTACCACAGTAAAAACAAAACCTTTGTTTTAGACCAGAGTTCACTTCTTTGACCTGCAGTTTGGATGTATATTCATATGTCTCCAAAAATTGGACTTTAAGAAGATAAACAATAGTTAAAGGAAAACAAAAGTCTGAGGGGGTTCTTATTCAAGTTTTTTCCTTTAAACCAGTGGTCCCCGAGATCTACCATCTATCATGCGCTTCCCTGCAGGAACACAAATCAGTGGCTCGTAAACAGGTTGTGTGAAAGTTGACAAGTTGTTGGAGAACCTTTTGATTTCAATCAAGTGTGTACTACCAGGGAAACACAAACCTGCAGGACGGTAGCTCGAGGACTGAAGTTAGAGGCGATTGCTTTAAACTGTGGATAACTTCTGGAACTTCACCTGAACTGTAATGTTATGCTTCACTTTATCAAATCATTGAACAAAATGTGAACATTGTCTCTGCAAAGACCAACTCCAACACGTTAAGAGAAATAGCTGCATTACTCAGTGGATCCCAGACTGGGGGGCAGGACCCCCGGGGGGGCCCCAGAGATATCACAGGGGGGCACTGCAAGGTTAAATAAAACTTGGGAGTTTTTACACTGGATGAGTTTGTAAAAGTACTCACAGGAAATGATGATAAATGTACAGGAGAGACTTCAAGTAATAAAAAAGAACAAACTATGATGAAGCATATCTGTCCCAGCTTGACCAGTAATAACCAATGGTGGGTAATAATGAGAACAGGCTTTTGCATGTACCAAAATATGATCATCTAATATGATGACGTATCAAGCCAAACAAGTTACACCACTTAGAGACTTTTCATCCTGAACACACACGCACAAAAAAAAAAAGGCTGCAGGTTACTTTAGAAATAAACTATCCAACCATCATATGTAGCAAAGTGGTTTTACTGAAGCAGCTTTGTCTCATAGAAAACCCACCTGAAGCAGGTTGCAGAGATTCCTGGTTTAAAATGTTTCACACTGAAGCAGAGGAATGGATCATAATACTGACACAGTTTTAATTATAGTTACCTACAATACATCTACTAAAACTAAAGATGCATTTCTTAGTATGTTTCTGTGGTTCATGTGACGGGAGGGGGGGGGGGGGGGGGGGTCGACATTGTCGTCGATGAAAAGGGGGACCTGCAGAAAAAGTTTGGAAACCACTGCTCTAAGGGGATAATCACATTCATTTTCAAACTGTTTTTTTTTTCCTGTCAAATCTAACTTGTTCCAGTTGTGCAATCTTTCATTCTTTACCAGTAAGACATTTCTTAATGACACCAATCTGTGTTGCCTTTACTAGGACAGAACTATGCAAAGAGACTCAACATTTCACTCAAAATTAAGTGCAGTTTTGAAAAAATTTTTACTGAATCTATGATACAATATTTTAATTTGTCTGCAGGTTTTATATGTCACAGTCTATTCTGATCCATTCGTCTCATTGATTAGTTGCTCATAGAAAAGGTTCATCCATCTGCTGAAGCAACACCTCGTCCTTCCTCTCCACATGAAGACCAGTGAAGTTTTGTTCTTTGGTGATGAACTACCTTTCCTCCCACTGCACAGATGGAAGTGGCCACCTCATGTTTCACTTGGACACAATGGAAGGCTGGATGACAACTAAATGAAGGGAAGTGGAGGTGTACTTGCCTTTGTGCGTCACCTTTGACATCGCAGATTAATCCACACAGATGGGAACCTTTCCAAGACATTGATTAAGAACAGGAAGCAAATATAGACTGTTAAGAGTGGATCCATCATGTTATTGATGCTGTGAGCTTTCCTGTATGCCACTCCATCTGTGCTTGGAATATCTTATTAGCTTCACAAAGTACACCTCAACTTTGGCTTTGTCATTTTACAGCATCTGCAACAGCAGCTTTCAGTGCAAAACTACAAAGAATTAGCATATCAGTTCTGATGCGCATTAGTTATTTCTGAACCCTCGAGCTAATAAATGGTTTTTAAATATTCTAGTCATTTAGTTGTCAGAGTTTGTTTATGCCGCCATCATCTCAATATGCAACTGTCTTGTTTAAAGCAGCTGCTGTAGTAATACATAGTAATACATTTGTCATTGAAAAACAAGGTTGTGTAGACTCTTTACTGGCTGGAGGGGAAGATGTTCCATTTTACAAAAGCCCAGCAACGTGTGGATAGGCCATAAATTCATGGACCACACTACCTACCATCATGTCATTATGTACTCAGTCTCAAAATGCACAGTACTCTGCTGAATACCAAAGCTACGCCAGTGTGGCATGCAACTGAAAACCTCCCGTTTTGCTTTACAGCTGCTGAACACCAACAAGACACTTTATAAAGCACTTTCCACACAACTAAGGAAACTAAAGGGCTGTATCTCAGTGATAAAATGTAGAAAGACACAAACATAAAACACGGCCTTACAATAAACTAACTGTAGGATAAAATCAATGTTTCATACTGAGGTCAAAAGCCAATGAATAAAAGTGGGTTTTACAATGCATATTTAAAGTGGAAAACATTCAAAAGACATGTTTCACGTGCAGCAGTTAAAACTCTCAGATCTTCCCTTCAGACTTTGGTACAAAGACCAGCTGACCTGAGAGACTGAGCAGAAGTACACAGAAGGAGCAGTTCAGGAAGATGGGGTCAAGTCATTTAAGCATTTAAAAACCAAAAAGGCTTTTAAAATGAACACTTAAAAGCACAAGCAGCCAGTGGAGCGAGGCTGGAATGGCTTTATTACGATTTCACAGAGTTGAAAAGCTGTGCTGCAGTATTTTGAAGCAAATGGAGACATGAGAGGAATGACAGCTTCCTCTGAAATAAAGCCCATTACATTAATAAAGGTACAGATTAGCATTTCAAACTCATTACGTTAAAGAATGGACTTCACCTTCCTCAGCTGCCTCAATTGGCAGTCCAGGTTACTGTCCATCTGAAGCCTCAGTTTGTGACTGCTGGCTGAGTATAGACATATCAACAAGCAAACAATTTATAAAAATGTCCATGAGTAGAATTGATTTGATCTTCTATCATATGATGCCGACCTTACAGGGAGCAACAGCTTGCAGGTACATTATCTCACAGTGTAACCAGAGAAAATGAGGCAGCTATGCTTTGGACATGTGGAGAAATTTACACAACACAGGACTTGGCTGCTCAATTACCATCAAAGTTTAACAGCAATGCTGCTTCATTCCAACGCAGCACCTCTCACGAGACTCTGGGTTGAGAATCCAGTGCAGCTGTTCAGGTAAGCCTCCCTGCAGTTAATTGCAATCATTACGGTCATTTATTCATAGGTTAACTCATTCAGTCGCGTTATGTTTGCGATTAACATAGCTTAAGTACTCCTGTGTTGATGTGAGACGATGGAGGACTTTGACTAAGGAAGTGCTTTGGGAGGTTATGCCCGTTTTCTGAACACTTTGCTCCAGGATTTACCCCGAGAGCTTCCTTCTCTTTGAACAAAAGAATCTGTGCTGCACTGACTTTCTTGTTTTCAGCCACGGCGACGTTAATCCCTGAAACAATATGATCCTTTCCTCACAAACTCAAGAGGTAAGCCCCCATCCCATGATCCTCTTCAAAGTGTCGTGCCGTGATTGCCTGTGCTTAATACTGCTTTCTTTTTCCAATTTTCGTATGAAAAGGGAATACATTAAAAACAAGTCATTTCAGCAGCTTGTTTGTTGGAATTTCATGGGTATAGACATTAAGCTCATTTACTCGAAAATAAGTGAACTGAGTGTTGCGTGGAGATTCTCATAGGGTTGGTACCATGCACCACAACAAGTATTAATTACTGCAGCCACATGGCCAAACAGATTAGACTTGTGTTGTCTTAAAAACACAGAACATCTTCGACTTTACTGGCAGAGGAGCCGAGGGGTTTGTTCAGAGATGTCTCCAACAAATTCCTGACTCCCTTAAGCTTGTAACTAATGATTCATATTCATCTTCACTGTGACTCATTTCCAATAATACAGCTCAGCTCTTGGATTCCAACAGATAGCCTCGCTTATTAGAGCCTGCCACAGCCTTCAGCAAGCACAATGCAATTGGATTATTTTACATATGCTATGATTTTACTTTTTGCCACTTCGCTGCAGCTTCAGTCCTTTGGAAGTCTGACAAATTGGAAGGCGAGACCAATCTAGCCTAGATGAACATGGACACATAAAAACAAGTTAAAGTGCTGGTTTGTATATTTCCATGGCGGTGTCTATGTGACCCTTTTTGCTCAAAATTAGTCTCAGATGCAGTAGCACACAGTTACAGAGACAGTATCTGATATTTGGATTTATTAGATTAATTTGAAGCCGTATTGGTTCCATTCGACTTGAATTCAATGCTCCAATTCCAGGTTTTACTGCTGTACAAGAAATCTATTGTTAAAGTGAAAAACAACCTGCTGGTTATAAATTAAAAAGTAACACTGACATTCCCACTACAGCGCCTGAATCACAGCACCATGTAATTGACCTTGTCTTCTCAATGGAGCTTGGAACCCTCTTCTGCAGCAAATGTGTGGTGGAGTGCATTTAGAGGGATCTTTACATAATTGCATGGAGGTTCTCAAACCAGTGAAAAGCTATACGAAATCCCAGACTATCCGTTATTAATTTGGACACAGAACAATGGGCAGATGGATCGGGTAATTGTAAGGAGTTGCTGAGCAGACAGCAGAGTGTTTAATAGAATTAAATTGTGATTTTTACCCCACAGGCAATAAATCTTATCTGGTTTCCAGAATATTCCTTTCTCGCTGCAGCTGCAGGGATTGTGCATGTTGATGTGCATACACCTCTGTTTGTTCCTCAGGCAAAAACATTTAACTGAACTCATTTTTTAACTCTTATAAACGCCGTTAAGCTGAGCATTCATTTGTTCACTCAATAAGTATATATACACATTCATGCAGCTTTTGTTACAATCAAAGTACGTTCTAGACAAAAAAGTGATCTACATATAAACACACAATTAAATATAATCTTTTTCAGATACACACACACACACACACACACACACACACACACACACACACACACACACACACACACACACACACACACACACACACACACACACACACACACACACACACACACACACACACACACACACACACACACACACACACACACACACACACACACTGCATTCACCCCCCGCCCTTCTGGCTTTTTAACTGAATATTATTATCGAAATGAACATCTGGCTTGACACTGCAGTGAGGAAACATCCAGGGAATCTGTTCGTACCAGGAGACAGCCCATTCAGAAACGACCCAGATCAGGACAGGTAGAGGTCCCGCACCACAGAACCTCCACCATCCAGACAAGGGCGATACCCATGGCAAAGACCCTGCAGACTGAGCATAGCCCCAAGCATGAAGGGTCCCAATGAGGAGAACATGAGTTAAGAAAAAAAAAAATGGCCTAATTTTTTTAAACCTGCTCAAATCTTTTCCACGACAAGTAGTGAATGAGCAAATCATACTGGAGTAACTCAATGCATATATGCTCCTTTTACACTGCAGTTCAATTACGATTAATGGCCAAATTTTACCCATATTGGATCATTTAGTGACACCTAAAGCCATAAATCTGTGCCGGGGAGGCAGGACATGGCGATAATGGAGAAAATGGCTAAAACTGTTAAAAATCAGAATCTGACTCCACGACAACTCTTAAACTGACACACAGCCTTCAGAGTGTGCTGTGTGACTGTCTTCCTCAGCATGCGTGTCATTTCAGGGTCACATACTCTTCACTCTTTAATGTTAAATGTGGTTAAGATTGCACTGAAGAGAATGAAACATAACTCAAAGATCATATTTCAGCAGAAAGTCCTGCTGGGTGAACATAACTTTAGACATGTGGTCAAGACAACATGCTGAAGTGCAAACAGAGCATCCAGCAACCTAAATGACTTGATTACATCTGTACATGTACACACTACCATCTGACTGCACAACATGTCTAACCTGGAAGCAGATGGTCTCCAGCAGCAGAAGACCACAGCGGGTTCCCTCCTGTCAGTAAGAACAGGAAACTGAGGCTACAATTCACACAGACTCACCAGAACTGGACAATAGAAGATGGAGAAACGTTGCTGGTCTGATGAGTCTCCAGTTCTGCAACCGTTCGGGTTCTACATGGTGGTGTAATGCTGGGGGAACATTTTCTTGGCACACCTAAGTAGGCTGTGGTGTTAAACCATGACACTAAAACTTGTTGCTGGTCATGTGCATCTGATTATGACCACGGCATATTAATCCATCTTTGTGGTTAAATGCACACATGTGGTTAAAAAAAAATGTTTGAAGCAGTTGATAAAATGTCCAGTCTGTCAATGAACGGTTCTCTGAAAGTAGCGTTGGTAATGTGTATGCTATACAGTCTGGTGTCATTATACCACATTTTTTACTCGTTTCTTTTACAGCTACAGTTTGGCTGTGACACATTCGAGTTTATAATGATAGAATATTCTGCACTAAAATATTAATTTTCTCATCCAATAATCTTAATCCATCAGGACGACAGTGTAGAGAACATGGCGGATATGAAATGCATGAGGAAAATTAGCATGCATCACCATCTCCAATTAGCACATTAAGCTCATGTCCAAATACTTCCTCTCTCATTTGGGGGATTGTTTAAGCTGAGTCAAATGTCTGGACCAATGAGGCAATGTGCTGCTTTAATGGGAAATAGAGATGTGAGGTTCATGAACAAATCCATTCTGAAGAACACTTCTTTGATTTTTTTTTTTTATTAAAATATAAAAAAAGAACAGTTCTTTTAAATAAATGAGTCACAGTTGCAAGCTATTCCTTTTTATGTACAAATAATCCACGCTGCCTTTAAGTGACACGTCGTGCCATCATAGGAGTCTGATGTCCAACATACTCCGTTCATGTTAATGCATCTAATGGCAGAAAGTATTTATAACAATCTTATTTTTATCCAAAATGTTTACTAAAATTTGCAGTCGCCGCTTTTATTACCACTTTTTCCAACATTTCACTTAAAATTGTGTATATTTTAATTAAGAAAACATTCGTTATACTTGGATATTGTGAGTTTGTTGCATTAAACATTCCCTGCATGGAAAATTTAGTGTAAGTCTTAATTTGTGTGAAAGATAATTGTAGCCTGCTTAGTTTTTATTGTGAGAAAATCCAAACTAGCGATCTCACTGTTAAAGAATGGAGATATGGAGCTGCCTTATAGAATGGTTACAATAAAAACAAGCCAAAATATATTCTAACATTTTTAAATAATTCCCACCAATACACACACACACACACACACAAATTGCTATTGTGCTTTTTTGTTTTTCACTGAAAGGTTTTCTAATGTCCAGTTGAACTCCTTGAACCAGTGCAAGGTTTTCATTAAATGAACACACACACACACACACACACACACACTAGCTGATGGACCCAACTAATCAAATCAGAGTATTTCTCTAAAAGATTATAACTTCTGAAGAAGATATAAAAGAGGTGAGGTCCATTAATGCCTTACAGCTGGGACCACTAAACACATCCTGCACATAATTTGTTTCTGAGAGAGATCCAATTATATCCAATAACCTGCTCCAGACAACGCAGCACTGCATACACACTGCATGAAATAAATTTACATTAGGCTTGAGGATGCAACGCAGCATTCAGAAAGGCCACATTCATTTATTGGGAGTCTTTGACTATTTAAGCGCACAAGCAAAGCGTAATGCACCTTAACGTGTCCTGCATGATGGTTTCCAGTTCTGTTTAGAGACAGAAGCCATGACTGAGAAAGACTGAGTGGGAAGATGAAGCAACTCCAAACCAGCTCCCCTACTACAGCAAAAAAGATGAAACCAAAACAAAAATTTAGTTTGCAGGTGCATCAAATTCACGCTTGGACATGAAAGCCCTGTGTCATACGATCAGCTGGCAAACCAGAGCGCAGCTGCAAATTAACAGCAGAGCGCTGACTAAACATGATAATAAGATCCGTTTTCTTTGAAGAGGAGAAATAATGACCGACCGCCCTGTCCCATCAGTTAAATAAAAGCTTACAAACCCAATTAGAGCTGACTTTTATGATAGATGAAAGCCTCACACTGTAATGGTTTGGTAATATGTGGAACTTCCCCTTTGCACAACAATAGTCTAATTAAAAAGGAGACTGTTGAGATGTGACCCATTTGTAGAAAACATCTGCAGCCATTCGCAATCATTGCAATTCACAGATGTCTAAAGAGTCCAAACGGTGACACAACACGAGATGATGGTATCAGAGCGGCCGTCTGACCGGGTGCTGTATGTGTGTAGGCGGACATGCTACGTGTGGGTGGAAATGGTCCCAACACGCCACAGATACTCTAAGAGAAGACTAGACTATAAAAACTAATTGGACTTTTTAGTGGTATCAATATGCTGCTTATCAAGACTAATGTCCATTTAGTCAACACATGGAAAAACATTTAGTTTTTATTAATTCATTATCCTAACCACTTAGTCCGATTAAGGGTCTCGGGGAAGCTGGAGCCTATCCCAGCAGTCTGTGGAAGAAAGGCAGGGTACACCCTGGACAGCTTGCCAGTCCATCGCAGGGCCATTTATTTTCATGCATTATAAATCCCATGCATCCCATGAATCCTAATATATATGGAAATATGATAGCAATGCATTGCAGAGCTTATTGCAGGATTTTAGACTGCACTCAGAAAAGAGGGAAATGGTAAATTTCCCTTTATTATTTAGCTTCCAATCAGCCAGACTTAGCTGTAATCCTTATAAGCACTCTTTAAGTTGTCCAGCATTTTCACTATTTTTTCTGAGGGCTGTGGCTTCTTTATCCACCCATTTTCAGTCCACTTCATTCACCTGGTTTGTTGAGCAAGTGATTATTCAAGCTTACCTGCTTCTTCAACTGAAGAGATGAAGCACAGTTGTGTCAACGCATAACTTAGCTACCACTGTGCTAACATCTTCATTTCCATTAAAAAGGCTAAAATTAGAATTTTTTCCAGGAATACATCTCAACTTCCAGTATTACACACATGCATTATTGCACAGCAGCACAGGTTAAAAAAGATTATTGTCCATAGTATCCTGGTACCACTACATGGAGCGGTTTTCTATCAGAAACATTAGAAAAAAAAAGAAGAAAAAAAAATGCAGCATATTAAGTTGTCACTGTTTGGTTGGCAAACAGTGACAACACAAATATTAACACTAAGAATTATTTAACTTTATAAATATTAAAATATGTGAGATATATTATAGAATGAGGCCTATGAGAAAATGCAGGAATAAAAGCAATTTTTACCTGCATGAATTAGACTCAGTAAATAAATAAAAGACCTCGTGGTTTCAAAAGGAGAAGTCAGAGGCACTTTTTTCTTCTGACTAACTGGTGGGAGGAAAGCACCTGAACCTATGTTTATGGTCAATTTAATGCAATGCAAGCCACATTTCTGATTTCCAGAACAGACGCCACAGCTGCAACTAAACGTTTTCTTAGAAAAAGGGTCAAAGTGTTTCTGCTGGTGGAAGAAAAAAAACTTATTTGTGTGGGAGAAGTGTTTAGAGAGTAAATAAAACCAAACTTAAGTGGAAAAGCAAATGTTAATCATGCACACACAGAGCAGAGCCAAGAGATAATTCAAATCTAATCAAGTAGATTTTTTTTAATTAAATGGCTATTGTGTTGTGCAGACCTAATGAGCCTGATAAGGATTTTAAACCAACACATCATACCTCCCATCTCTGAGCTAATGAGGCATTCAAAGCAACAGCACATTCAGAGAGACTTCCTATTATTCGCAGGCGCTTAGAAGGAAATAAATATGGTGTGGCACTCTGCCCAGGGAAAGTTACACCACTAAAACACTACCCAATTATAATCAAATACATTTATTTCCTACATAAGAATGCAGCTTAGCCAATAATAAATATTGAATTGCAAATTAATAAGTTTGGCTTTTTAATTGGCACTAGAGCTTCATTGTGGAACGCAAACAGGTCGTTATGCAGCATCCTACTGCAGTGAAAGCTGCAATTTCTTTAGATTTGTTTTTAAACTGAGTGACATTTTGATGTTATGATGGAACCTCCGTAATAAAACTGCACCGTCCTGCAGTTCCATTAATTCCATTGATCACAATAGTTCGTTAGACATCCCGTTAGTGTCCATGACCTATTACTCTGGTCTTTAGGTTAATGTCAAATCTGGATTCATGTGCTTTTGGTGAGCATACATCATGTGGAAAGGAGGATAGCATGTGTTACATTGGCTCTACGCTGTCCTTTTTATCTATGCTATGAAACGGAACATCACAGGATTTATTGCATATTTTAAGCCAAGGTGTATCATGACGAAAATACAAATGTGGTGCTCAAAGTTTAACATAACTTAACACCAAAGGATCAAGTTTAGACTGTTGGAACAAAGCTGCACAGCACATCGGCACAGCACCAGCTAGTTTGTATTACTGCCTTAACAAAGGCAAGAAAATGTAACTTTTTCCTTTCTCCAATTACATCTACCATTCGTTTATCTAGAAGAAGAAAGCCGACTATGACACCTGGCTGTGACTCGGTAAGAAATAAATATGATGCCACATTCAACTCTTGAAGTTGGTTTGAGCCGTTGCCCTTTGTAATGATCTTGATCCAAGGTGGTAGCATTGTCTGGACACGTTCCTCGTCATGAGTCACACCATGGGAGCAAACCATCACTGACTTTTATAACTCCTGTTGAGGATGAAGCCTCAAACTTACCTGTGTGATAAGGTTTACAGTTAGAGCTGGCCTGGTGACTCAGACTGACTTGCCGGCAGGTGGACAGAGAGTTTTGGCCGTCTCCTGCTTCGGTTACTCACGTAATTTGGTCTGTATTAAAAGGTGCTTAGATATCCATGACTTAATGTAGATAACAGCGTCAATACCATGAGAAATCACAGCTGCAGTGTTGAGTTGTACAGCTGACACACAACCAGCACAAGGAACAAACCAGAGAAGAGGAAGCTGAATAAAAAGCACCAGGAGGAGACATGCCGGCGTGTGTCAATGCTTTTAAAGAGGTGTTTCATTTACGCACTTAAGGAAGGATAAATAGGTCTTTAAGCTGTTTCCGATAGATATCCCATGATGCACTTGGCTCTCTCTGCTCCATATACTTATGCATGAATATGTGACATTGTAGTTCATTTATGCTTCTGTCTCAGCAGGTGTCCTGACCTTAGAGTTATGGCAGAGTTCGAAGTATTTGACTCCCCAGTCAAAGCAGACGGTTTTTCTCCCTGGTTCTGGTCCTGCTGGAGGTTTTACTTCCTTTTAAAAAGGGATTGTTTCCCTCTCCACAGTCACTCTGTGCATGCTCAGGATGGAGGACTAAATTATAGAGAAGATTTGTTGTAATACACTGGTATCCTTAAATCTGCAATTATTTTTATGAAATAAACACACCACTGCTATTTTGTTGTTTGCATATTGCATTTGTTTTTAATTATAGCTTAACTATAATGAGTTGGAATAAATCCATGAGGGAGCTTTTCAAAAAAATTTAGATGAAATTACCCCCAGGCTGTTGGTTATACTACTTCAGCATCCCTGGATCTACCCTGGTGATGCATTTTAACCAGAGCAGTCCGTCATGTTGTCCTCTTACAGGCGTTGCATATCCGTACACCACACCTTGTGAGTGAACAGACCATTTTTTACAATGGGGAGTTTGTCTGTAGAGCATTTCACGCAAAGCTGACAGGAGGGGCAGATGTCAAGTCAGTATTGCCCTTTTCGAATACAGATCAGTCGGTTCAACTGAAACAGTCCTGCAGCTGCTCAGAAGTCCCCTTTGGTCACTCATACTGGTCTCTCAGTTTGTTTTACTGTGTTAAGTGGTTTGTATGCTGGAGTCAAACAAAGATGAGGTCGGAGACCATTCCAGATGGAGAAGTACCATTTCCAACCCAAGCAAGAGGTTGCGACATGCCCTCATTCTCTTGTGGAACACGAGTTTGATGAAGCGATGACCCCGGAGTGATGAACTTGCTTCATTATACAGGTCTCTGGACTCTCTGGGGACTGAACCATCTGTTGCACAACTTGATAGCCAAATTAAATGATTGTTTTACAGCACTAAGAATTGCTACAACCAACATTTCCAAGATTAGATTAGAATAATTTCTGTTTATAAGATGTGTGTTTCCTGTGGAATCTGTTTAAATTAAAAGGAAGATGCGTGTTTCTGATGGTTGTTAAAGACACATAACGTAACCTTGACCTTAAAATTCTGCGTCCTTGACTTGTTCGATGACACCGGGACATTGTGTTTTACTCAAGCCACTGCTACCCAGCAGCGTCCAGAGGCTGAGAAACCGCAGTATACAACTTTTACATCCCGGACTTGACGGTGCCGCAGAGTTTTGCTTCAAGGTACAATAAGGAACTGGCTGTTTTAAACACACATCATCTCTGATTCAGCAAAGAAATACAAAAGAGAGGAGATGACACGATGTGTGGTGGTGTGGACCCAAATGCAGAAAGAGAATGGCAGGAGGCATACGAGCTCAGTCCCAATGCTGGCAGGTGGGGCACCCACAGCAGTGGTTGGTTTGCTAGTCTCTTAAGTAGCCTAAAGGAGTGATAAAAGTAATTTATCAAAATTAAAGATTGAAATGCTTTATATGTTTTTTTGTTGTGCAACATTGTTGGAAATCAGGTTGTGTTACTTAGGCAACAAAGATGTGATTACATGGCTCTCTACTAACACCGGGAAAATACTTTATATCAAAGTGCCATATGCACAATACTCAGTTATTGCGTAATTCATTAACCTTAAAGAACATTTCGGTGTGTAGAGTGTGCAACATTGAACTTTACAATAAATAACATTGTCTCACTTCAGCTGCATGCGGTAAGAGGGGAGGAGTGGGATGACTCATTCATAGCATTCCACATACCGTGGTCACCAATTGTTGGATAAGTTAAATTACTGTCTTATTACAATATGGGCGTCACCATAGCAACGCAACAGCAACAGGTGAATGAGAGAAACGTGCTAATTGACAACGATTGTTTAGCATAACAACTACATGGAGGCCAACATAGTTTCTATATATTAGTATATTTATGTTTGTTAAAAAAAAAAAAAAAATCTTAAAAGAAAAACATTTGTTCTAAAATGTTTACCGTGTGGGACCATGGTGGGTTGCTGCTCGTTATGGCCTCTAAACTCCACGTTGTGCCGTGAAATGCGGCTCCTCGTTAAATCCTGGCATATAGACTGTATCTGTTTGCTGCCTGTCTCATGGACTGAATGGAAGTCATGTTATAACAGTTTAAATAATTCATTGATCACTGAACACATTTCTTCAATTAAAAAAAAAAAAAAAAAAAAAAAAAAAACATTGTAGGAAATGCATAGTCTAAAAATAAATGTTTCCCTATAGCTATATTTATTTCCTTGTGAATTAACTTTATATCTATGAAAAACCTGTTTTTAATGACTACATATGATATTTATATTGGCTAATACAGCATATAAATAAATTATCCTGCTCTCCTGATGCCATTAGATATCAGACGGTCCACCATGCGTGACTCAACAGTTGTAGCTACAATTTGCCTTGTAAACATCTTCACTGACATGCAGCCACGTCTCTTCCCTCTATCGTCTGTTTAGCAGCAGATAGGACGTACAGTAGCCACCAGTAGACATTTTTAAAAGATGCGGGTCTTCTGAGGAGCGTACATAAGTAATATCTGTCTCTAGGCAACAGTGACTGTCCAACACGCAGCCGCAGAGCGACCTGGCTAATCCTGCTCAGATTCTGCCCAAAAAGACATTTTTGCTGGCTGTATTTTCTGTGTTATATTGAGTTAAGTATTCATCGCTTGAGTGTTGATGTGTGTGACTGACATGTGTAGGCTGTTGGAAAGTTATAAAAATACGGAACAAACTGGTTCAAATCGAGATATTGGTTCAAACAGGGACGCAACATTTGTCAATAAAAGGAACACTCCATATTTTATGAGACAGGGGATATGTGCTAAACACTGTTCAATGGAAACACCTTCAAATTACCATTGTTGTCAAAACTTAGAAATATCGCTTTTATTTTGCAAAAAAAAAATGTAATGGAATTGCAGCTACTGTAAGATTGTCTTTTGCTGGCTGGAGAGAGCCAACGGGTCAGGTAGGACATAGGATGGATGCCAAATTAGCCGTTGATTGAAATGACAAAAGTTCTGTAGTGTGTCTTTAAACATATGGAATTAGATTTGTTCCATAATCTCCAAGCAAAACTACACCTGTGTCACTCCAAAACTCCCCAGCCAATCAGAATGAGCCCGTCCATGAAAGGTTTGTTTCAGAAATTAAACCAAAAAATTGTGAATCAAAACCAAACAGTGAAGCGCAACCAAAATATCGAAAAGAAAAAAAGAGGAAGAAACTGCAAACAAAACTACTCAATTTAACCAAATAAAAGCCTAATAGTTTTCATGATGATTCATCATTTTTTGAGTTTGAGATCATTTATTGAATTACGTTTTAGAAAGTTTTGGTTTTAATTGTTTTTTGTTTGAGTTTTAAAAGTTTTGCTTGGAGATTATGGAACATCTAATTCCATATGAACACTTGTGGAAAAGCTTGTAAATAAGCAGAGAAGCTACACATTAACAGTGAAAACGAGATGCGAGTGAACAGGACATCTCTGCAATCAAGCTGCCTGACCTTCTACTTTCTGAGTACAATAAAAGCAGAAAACAGCATGTCTGAAAAGCTGCAATTTGTTCTCTTTGAAGTTCCCAAAAAACAAATCAGCGTTGCCTCCATTTTTCTTTCAATAGCTCAACGCAGCCTCCTGATGGGCCTAACTCCCCGTGATCGGTCCTGCAGAGTCCCTCTAGAGACTGGAAAATTGCCTCATGCTGCAGTACACAGGGGGTCTCTGAAAGAAAGAGCCGCCCATTTCCAATTCTTTGAAAATGAAGGTTGGATGAAATGATTGATGGGTTTCTGGACGGCAAGGACAAATGTGAAGGAAAGTTCCATTTTAAGACTCCACCTCTATCATTTCAATCAGATATTGCAGATTTTTATTTATTTCGTGGAGTTGAGCTTTAACTGGAAAGATAAACACTGAGGCTGGATCGGATCAGTCTAGACTTCAGAGAATATGTAGAAGACCTCACTGGAGCTTCGCCATTTCTGAAAGTGTAAATCTAGAAGTTTTAGGGAGTAAACAGATGATTTTAAATATAAAGGAGGCAGATCTGAAAATACTAAATCACTTGATTTCATCAGTTATTTTTGTTTTTTTAAACAAATCTTTATTGACAATTGGACATGACAAGATATGAATTCAGTCCAGAACATGAACAGGGATAATGACAGAGTATGGAGTACGAAAGAATACATGCTTTTCAGTAGATGTTGAATAGCAGACATAAATCATTGATTTTAACAGCTTTCTTATTTTCAGAATGTTTTATTGTGGTGAGGTATTGAGTTCTTTTGTAAAGATAAAAAAAAAAAGAGGCTTTTTTGTAGATTTCATTAGTTATAGTCATTATCCTCATTATTACCATCATCATCATTATTATTAATACTGTTCTGAGGCTTGAGGTCTAAATATTTACTGAGGTATACCATCCTTGTATTTATTAAAAGTTAACATAATCTGGCCAGAGGAAAAAACATCTCAATATGACTAACAAACCCTGAGTTTAGGAAGTTAATTGAAAACAGGTTTTCCCTGAAAGTCATCAGTTAAGATTCAACCACCTTCAACAAAAATAAAGAGTAGAAACTGTTGTAGATTCTGAGTCTCAAAAATCTTATACGCTTAAATAAAAGGCAACTGGACTTTTTTTTTTTTTTTTTTTTTTTTTTTTTAAATTGGCCTGTGAAGACGTTTCACCTCTCATCCAAAAGACCTCCTCAGTACCGGCCAGTTGGAGAGGGAGCTCCGGCTTGTCAAACCTTCTAGTGAACATCCAACTCCTGCATTTACCAAATAAGCTTTAACATAAGGATAAACCAAAACAAATGAAGATGATGGAAAAAGATATGGTTTGATCATATGCATGAGGAGTATTAAGAGCAGATTCATCCTGGATCATCAATAAATCACAGTTCATTTCAACATCAAAACACCTTCAGGCAGAAACTGAGCTGAGGGAAAAACACCAATGCACGCTGAGATGTCATGTATGTAGTGCAGACAGGAGTGTTCAGGCTTTTATATGAGCAACAATCACTCCAGAAGCACACGGGACAACACAGAGAAGACCTCTGCAGGCAGAAATTCAGCCGTTCATCTGCATCGTAATTTTAAAGGACAGTCTGAGGCATAATGTCCACATTTTGGACAGGGCAGGTAGTTTGAGAGATGTCGAGGAAAAACTTTATAAAACTGAATAATCCTCCTCAGCTTCAGGCATCACATTCCCATCACCTACAACGTAGCATTTACTCTCATCCTCAGGAGGTTTCACAGCAGTTCATGCACTGGACTCATAAAAATACAGGTTAAAAAAGAAATAAGTGCTAAGACGAGACAGTTAAATGTGATCTTAATTCTTGTAACCAAACTCCTCACAGCTCAGAACTGGAGCAGCTTTTCAGACAAAGTGGAAACTTCTTCTTAAATATGAACAGAAAACCTCCAGCTGTCTTTAAGCTGCTGAAATTCAGACACCACCATCCAGTCGTTCAGGAAAGTCAGTGAAAATGACTGGACTAGTTTTTCTCCAGTCTCCTTTGTTCCACGGATGTCTTAACTTTATTTTTGTGTTTGAGCATTTAGTTTAAAAAAATGCTCCAGAAAAACATCTTTTACCCAGAATTTTAAATGACCATATAAAGCTCTCAGTTAAACACATTCAGAGAGCTTCCAATCAGGATTCAGCTTAATAAAAGCCGCGGTGATTTCCCTGCCAGTCAGAGCAGATGCACGAAAAGCTCACAAAGGCAAAACAGAGTCAATTAGCTCTGGAGCTAATTAACGTCTGCAATCACATCTGCTTCCTTTGTATTTCCCTCCTGTGATATGCCACTAAACAATATTTACAGGAAGAACACGACTGTCGCATCACACTTGAAGAATGCAGACAGGAATCATCTAAATGTTTGACAGGGTTTCATCTTGGATGCATATTAAAAAGAAGTTATGTACAGGAGAACTGTCCTTTGTGAAATGCATTATGGGATGGAAATAGTCTCCTATGAGCCGAACATCTTACTGAGAAACAAATTAGTTTCCATTCAAGTCATGCTTATGGACTATTGAGATTAATGACCAGTCTTATGGGAATAAGCTCTAAAACAATAACCTATTACACTGCTTAATTGATCATTTGAAAAATCTATAGTTAGTCCTGTCTTCAGGCAAGAATTAATGTCTTGGTGCACCGTAATTCATTAACGGCTTGGCAAACTAGCTGGCATCATTTCAAGTGCAAAATTAAAATCCAAGACATCGAAGATGGTTCAGCTGATCCGTTTAACGTCCTGAACTCAAGTTGTAGGAAATGATGATACATTTATGGTTTTATCCTTTTATTAGTTAATGCTGGCATTTATAATCTTTGTGTGTGCTTAACAGAAGTACGTGACAGAAAGCACCTTGTCTCTAAACAACAGGAAACAGAGCCGAGTGAACTTTGATTCACCCCGAGACATGACCTCTGATCACCTCTGATTTTATACTCGTCTCTGCAGCAGCGTGTAGGAGCGCGGTGAGCACTTCCTGCCAAAGCAAGTTTCTTGTCCAGCATCAAGTCGATTTCTGTTCAACCAATGAAATGATTTCCTCTTTTTGTGAACCAACTTGTGTCAATAAAAAGATGTTTCGGGTAGACGTTGGAAGTATGCTCACAGCTTCTGGAGTGTCTTCCCCATTGCAACGAGAAATGAAGTCTGACTCCGTCTCGTCCTTTCTGAGGCACTTAGGTCCTGTTAAAACCTGACAACAATAAAACTGTCTACATGAAACGATTCAGACTGAAGAACATATTTTAGGGATACAAGTATCATGAAATGCTTTGAATATCAGGATACACTGCGAGCACAAAGAAGGGTGTAAAACCAGATAATGGTTGTTGGCCCTCCCTTCTCACATCTTCTACAGAGCACATTTTCATTCATGGATTTAAAAAGACCATGTAAACACCTAATTCCAGATGAAAATGACAACTCGAAATTAAACTTAATTATAAAAGAAGTGGCTGGTGTATTTCCATTTCAAATCCAAACCGATTAATTCCTCCATCGTGAAAAAGTTGATTCCGCTCAGAGTTCATTTCGGTCATTCTGAGCATGCTCATTACCGTCCCTTCAAGATGACACAGAGGTTTCTGCCTCTGTTTCTGGTACTTTGCTTTCTTTCTTCTCCTCAGCTGCTGAATAAAGTCATGTATGTTCATGTTGAGGGCTGCACGGTGGTATGGTGGTTAGTACCTCACAGCAAGAAGATCGCTGGTTCAATCCTCGGCTGGGGCAAGTTTGGGTCAGTGGCCTTTCTGTGTGGAGTTTGCATGTTCTCCCCGTGTATGCATGGGTTCTCTCCGGGTAGTCCGTCTTCCTCCCACCGTCCAAAGACATGCATGTTAGGTTGATTGTTTTACACTAAATTGCCCCCAGGAGTGAGCGTGAGTGGTTGTCTCTGTGTGGCGTACCCTGCCTTTCACCCAAAGACTGCTGGGATAGGCTCCAGCTTCCCCGCGACCCTGAATGGATTAAGCAGTTAGGAAAATTAATGAATGAATGTTCGCGTCGAGCTGCTACTTCAAAACTATCATCAAAATCAGAGTGAAAATAGCTGTTGTGGTTTTCCAGGTTATGGCCAAAAGGACGAGAAACAGGAAGAGGAGTTTTGTTTTGCTTTTTCCTTCCTCTCTCTTCAGTCGACAAGCATATCACACCCACCCCCACCCAGTCAGAACACAGATCTAAAGAGGAATGAGGTAAAGGTGAAAATAAAGGCAAATAAATGTGTTTTCCATGTAACCTCTGAAGGATAAAACTTTAATACAACACAAAGCTTCAAGCAACCGAAGCCTTTAACAGCCGTTTCCGACCCTGGATGAACTCGAGGTTCACCATGTCATTGAAGGACATTGACTAAAGGATGAGACACTGGTAGGTTTTGTAGCTTTTAGCTTCCGTCCATCTTCTTTTCCCTCTGGGTGTAGCAGTCAGCAGTGGCCTGATTGCAGATGCCTTCCATTTACGTGTCTTCTTAACTTCCCGCTTGAAGGTCCTGGAATTCAGCTGAATAGTCTATTCTGCTTGGGAACCTTAACTGAATGAAATGATCCAGAAGTATTTCAGCAGCAGCCATGATAAGACCTGTTACAATTCTCCATTTACCAAGAGAAGGAGCCCCTGTGTGTGGTGGCTGATGCCGATAAAGCTCCTCACCACACAGCAGCTTTTTATGTTTGTCTCCTGGGATTTATCATCTCCTTTAGCACTGGATGCATTCAACCATCCTTTTAGGAAATAACTCCATCCCATAATTCCTTGATGGGCCACAACCTTTAAAGTGTTTCTCCACTTGTAGAAACTAATTCATGTCAATAACTATAAGAACAGAGGTGTGATTGTGAGCAACCAAGTTTTGCTGTCTTTCCCCTCCTTAAGGACAAAGATTTAAACCATAGTCTCCAACATGATCGATGCATTTGCATTTCTCTATACAACATATTGAACATCTTTAGTTTTAAACCTGCATCACAACAGTGTCAGTAAAGTCTTTTTTTCCTGAAATGTCTAAATTCCTACCAGCTTTCCTGAACCATTGAGGCTGGAGAAAATGCTGCATCATCATTATGAAATAATCTCCACCAGGTCCATTTGAATACTTATGAAGTCATAATAAAGAGAATACTTGTGAAATCCTTTAAGATGTGCAAGAACCCCTATATGTTACTGGTAAAGAAAAAAAAAAAAAAAAAAGACTTGCCTCAGGCTGAAAAAGGTTCAAATTAGAGCTTTTTGTACACAGTGTTAAGACAAGATCTCTAACAGCAATTTGGGCACAATTTGGCACCTCCTCTCAAAGGGAAGCGGAGGATTTACGAGGCTAAAAAAAAAAAAAAAGGCAACACAAGCTAATGTTTGACTATGTACTTCCAACTGTATTGTAAAAGACACGCAAGTCTAGTTCTCTGTCATCTCTTTTGCTAATCTGAGTTTTATTATCACCAGGATTCCAAGTCTACTTTCCAGACTCGTCTCACCTGGCTAACTCTTATTCCATTCTGCCTGTTTCCAGTGACTCCTGTTCAAGTAACCACTTGTGGTTTTAACTACCAGCCCAGAACAGAACAAACCACCCATCTGCAAAGTCTGGAAAATGCTTAGTCTCTTCTCCTCACTAGTGAGCAACTGTGCACAGATTTTTTGGACTCACCCACCCTCCATATACAAGATACTAACCTGTGTCAATTGACAGAGACCTGAGCTCCTCACCAACAGTGTGCTATGTAAGCCTCTGTTTAAAGTGGATCTATTATGCACATGTCAGCTTAATTGTAATATGAAAGTCCAGAAGAGCAAGAAATAATCAAGCATTTTTCACGAACCCCTTCATTCATTTAGTATTGATTAGGGCTGCTCGGTTATGGCAAAAATTGTAATCACAATTAGTTTGACTGAAATTGAGATCTTGATTATTTAACACAATTATCCAGTATTTATAAACAACGCTGCACGTCGTGGTGTTCTAGACTCCGTGTCGTGCATTATAATCGTCTAATGGACGGTTCAGAGTTGTTTAATCTGCTTTTACCGCTTATATAGCAACTATTTCACGTTGGTCTCAATGTACGTTTTATGCCAAACAACCGCTGTCAGGCTGCAGCGCGTTTCTCTCATTCACCTGTTAAAAGACGGCTGATCTGAACCAGCTGATTAACGCGTTGCTATGGTAACACCCCGTAACGGAGGGATATAAGTGTTTAACTCTCTGAACTATGTAAAGGAAAATAAAGCAGCCAGTTGTCACTGACAATGGTATAAACTATGTTTAGGTGAACTTCCACAACCTACTGCAGTTATTCTACATTGACCTGCAGCCGGAGCCGACTGAGACTGGCCGCCTGGGAGTGCTTTAGGACGGGAGAGGCTCCCGCTGCTCCTTCCTTACAGTAACTGCAGGACAATATGTGCCTTCAAGTCAGTCGCCAAAACACCAGAAAAGTCTCTAATAACTCCAGTAAAAGCTGCTAGATTTGTCGCTAGTCGCTTTTAACAAAAAAAGTCACCAGATTTAGCGTTAAAGTCACCAAGTTGGCAACAGTGTCTGAATGAAAGCAAAGCGGCTGTGGGAGGAGTTTACAGCACAGTGCTGTAACGCCAGAGACGCTCGACGAGCAACTGAAGACAGCAGGAGAGGAAACTGCAGAGAGAAAAATCACCACACCCTTTTATTTTTATGATTGTTGAAAACCCAGATCATAATTAAAATCAATCGTCCAGCCCTTGTATTGATCCTCTCAGATCAGCCTCTGCCAGAAACAAGCAAACAGAGAAAACTCCGCCCTATGTCCTGCCTGCGGGCTGCGTCTGATTGGTCAAGTGCTAGGAGTAATACCAAGCGGCAACCTCCGGCGGTTAAAAGTGAAGCCTATGCGGAAGTGTATAAAACTGCAGTTCCCCCTTCATCCGCTAGGGGCTGCAAAACAGAGCAAATTCCCATAGACTCCCATGTTAAAAAGACCAACTTTACAGCCGAAATAAACATGTTTACAGCCTGGTTCAAAAATCCATTTTCGGTTAATAGGTCAGGTTTACCTTCATGACAACTGTGGGGGGAGTGTAATTTTTTCTAACTCGCCCGTTTTAAAGTAGTTTAATCTCAGAGTTCGGTGTATTTAGGGGCGTGTCCTTTTGATTGACAGGTACCTGATATCCCGCTTCAAGTCAGAACATAGAACAACCGCGGTTTTTAGATGGTTAACATCGTGACGTAGCTTTAGCCCGCTTACCTCAGTTAGCTGGTTAGCTCCCGTTATCTTGGGGTTAGCTCGGTTAGCTCTTTGTTACAGAAAGCTTGGAGTTCGCTCGATGTCAATCATCCACCATGATGCTCACGGCTGCCCTCTCAGCTCCGCCTCTTTGCCCATATTTGTATTTTCCAGGCGAGACGATGCATAGGACACTGCTAACATAACGATGATAGGAACCGCCCACCAAGCTTCAATTCAGCTCTTCAGAAACCTATGGGTGACGTCACAGAGGCTCCGTCCATCCCTTTATATACAGTCTCTATGAGTAATACTGAGCAGTGAAGGTGGGCGTGCCTTTCTTTTCGTGAACATGCACAACCTGGAGAAGATGACCAATCACCGAGTCCCTTCCCCAGGACAAAAACACAAACCAATTGTTTCCATCACCATGGAAACCAAATCTAGAGAGGTACTGTAAAACTCAAACATGTTTAGATGATTTAAATATGAAGAAAAAAAGAAAAAAAAAATGGCACCGCTCATGTCTGCCTGGTTAATCACTTGAACAACCTTATTTGGTCAGTTTGAATAAATATGGTCATGTCTTTCAGTTAAAGCAAATTAACTACAGAAAGCTACACAAACTTGTTCCGACTTGCATACCATCTCCTCCCATGACCCAGAAATTACTCATCTTTCCAACCCCTTAAATACACCTGGAGGATACCCGAAGCGAAAATTGAGGAGAAGCTTCCAAAAGTGAAGAAATGCAGCACAACCTTTCCTTGCATCTGTCATATAATCAGAGAAGAGCTAGGCAATGAGGAAGACACATCAGTGAGGAAAGGCACGTTAGGATAACGAAAAGCATACCTACGTTTTTGTTTTCTCAAGGCTTCAATTAAATTTAAAATGTGGGGCAAATCCTTCAAGTGTGCTGGAAAACATGCTGATTACACAGCATGTGATATTGCACTGCCAAAAAAAACTCAATCTCAGACTAAGAGGTGATGCAGAAGTGAGTTCAAAAGTTTCAAGACTGCACTGTTTAAGCGCTCCTAACTATATTCCAGCACCAATTAAAGCAAACTTACAAAAGAAACCAGTAAAGTGTGAGAGAGGCAGCCTGCAAGACGAAGGAGGGAGTTTCAACTTGCCTCATTTACAGCAGGATTTCAGTTTGTTACAGAAACTTCAGCAGGAAACACTGGTATATCTTCACCATGCAGACAAAAGGCCGAGTGGAATCCATGAGAAGAGCAAGAACTTTGATCATGAGGTGGGGGGGGGGGGGGGGGGGGGGGGGGTAAACACACAAAGGCGCCACCTTCAAAGTGGACATTAATAACTTCCTGTGAAAGGTTGACTTTGTAAACATTGAAACATCCCTACAATTCATCTTGTTGGGTTTATGGATCTCCAACACTTTAATCAGAAAAGTTTTGTCTCTTTTTCCTCCATCTCAGGCACAAAAGACAGCCGTGAGCGACGTGAAGGATGGCGGAGACGGCGGCGGAGGAAAGTCCTGCCAACAGAGTTCAATAACACCAGCAGCCTGAGCTATGAGAACTATGTGTCGGTCCTTTCCGTGGCATCCAAGACACAGGCATTTTCTAAGACTTGGGAATGTGCCATCATACATTTTTATAACCATCTCAATACAAAAAGAAAAAGATATTTCTATACTATTACAGCTTTTCTGTCCTTAAAAGAAAAGCTGGTAACTCTGGACTTTCTTAAACCAACATATTTACCATTTATTCAGCTGTGGTCTCTCCAGAGGGTATTCTCTGTTCTTTTGGAGAGCCATCCATGTTTTTAGAGAAAGAAAGGAGGCAAAACAGATCGCTGGAAGCGGCAAGAACCAAACATCACGCCAACTAACACTGAAGAAACGAATGAAATATCTACAGAAACAGAAGCTGGATTTGTGAAAGTGCCACAAGGTGTTGCTTTGAGGTTCCCGTCAAAAAAAACAGACAACCTGTTTTCAGCTGTGTTCAGAGTCACTTGAGAAATTGCTGGATTGACTGGAGGCCAACAGTGCATTATCAGCTGAAGAGAGGAACACGTTAGAAAGTAGCTTTTTATGGCAGACATGCAAGACACTGTGTACTAACTGGGTTTCTTGTGTCATGTAGGAACAGGCCAACTCCCTCTGGTGTTCATGTCACATTATCAGCAAAAGTCTGAGAACATATGCACAAATTGGATGAGATCCTCTGTTGGGTGGAAAGGTATTTCTATGGAGCTAAAATATATTCAAGTTGTGTACCTGTAGCGAGGTCAACGTCTTGACAAATGACAGTTGCAGCTGTTTCTGCTTTATAACAAATGTCAAGTTAATGATTCGAATGAAAAGCCTTCAGGAAAAACAAGAGTAATATAACATTATGTGGTTCAAGTTGTGTGTTCTCTGTCTTGTGACTTGTTTTCTGTGACGCTGCTTTTCCCTCATTGTCAAACCTTCCACAATGTGGCATCATAGCAGTGGTCCGATGGTCTTCTTGCTTTCTATCTCAACCAGCCAATCAGTTTCCAATCCGTTCAAAATCCTTGAAAGTCTGACCCAGTGAAGAGGGAGTTTTCATTTTTACTCTAGAAACTTTAAATTTCGCTAAAGGGACTCATAAATGCAGTGCATTATTCTATCATCCAAGGAGCAGAAAAGTGTCAGATCGTACACAACAGGGATTTCAGTTCTTACAATAAAATCATGCAAAAGGTCTCAGATCTGCCATCCTGCGGCTTTCAGTTTTTGCCTGATACAACACAGCTGATTTAACCTCTGCACCACTCATAAACCATTGATTTGAGTTGATTTGGCTTGAGATGACTTTGCGCGATACAGATACAACTAAAGCTGAATTCTTCACACAAGCATATAAGTTCCCCTGCTCCAATACATCTGCCTCAATTTAATGTGTCATTGTGCAGAACTTCACAGACTTTTTGATTCATTTAGATTAAGCCAGGTGTGTTGGAGCAGAGAAACAAAAAATCTACAAGACCTTATGAGACCAAAGACTGTATTTACATCAGGACAGTCCGCTAGACTGTCTGATTCGGGACTCTGCTCAGTTGCAGGGGGGTGTATCCATGTGGACAAATTCATGCTGCAGTTTGTTCAAACGATCCAAACCATTAGAATAATATATCCTCATTCCCACCAAAGGTGGCGCTGCACCGTATTTAGCAGAAGAAAAAACCTTTCCTCCTCTAGAGAGTTAAACATGGAGACAAAACTATGGCTGCTCTGGGTTTGTGTTTTTTTTTATTTATTTATTTATTTTTTTTTATTGTGTCTTATGCAAGTATACTGCAGAAATACACTGCAACGATGGACGCAGTATGAACACCAGACTTGGCAGAGGACCCTTAACACCATCGCTATTTATTTACCCACAATACTACACCAAATGCAGGAATTGACTTTTACTGTCCACTTCCTGTATTTGGTCCATTTGAAGCGGACAAAGACCAGAGTTTGTTGGACTGGGTCCGCTTCTTTGGTCCAAATCAGAATTTGCTTGGCACATTCACATTTCGCCAAACGAAGCGACTTTCCAAGCAAACTGACTAGGATCAAAAAGGCCAGCATAGCCTCACACCTTTTAGCTACTGCCTCATTTTCCTGTTCCCTCATCTTCCAGCTGCGTTTTGTTCAGGCAGTGTGGAATCAGCACCACACTCGCTATAATAAGCGTGAATACGACAGTTGTATATGTCAAGAAATAGTGTTGATGGGAACTTAATAGCACGGTTCCTGAAACCCTAAAGGATCTTCAGATTCTCAGCATTTTCCTGCATCCATTAATTCACACTCTGGCTCTACAAGTTTATTTGTTCAATCTTATTTCAAATATTTTTCACAACTACATTTGTATCAACCCATCATCTGAGCTCGCATAGAAAAATGCTGTGAAATTTGTTCGTAGTGACAAAACAGCAAACAAAACTAGTTTTAAATATGAACCTTGGCATTAATCAGAAGACTGTCTGATAAGAGTCAAACTCTTCAAAGTGAAGCCAAACCATTAGAAGTGGAATCCCACTGCTCAGAAGAGATGACAGCAGCTAAAACTTCACAAAACTGTGATTTTCTACTTCAAAGCAACAAATTGTGTTAGATTATCCTGCATTAGACTGCAACGACTTCAGGGACCTGACCTTAACATGGTGCTTTTTTTTTAACCCAGTCAGTAAATGAGTATGTTGGAGAATCCATTTGATGTTAATGGAACTCCAATAACTGTGTATAAAGCACATAGGTTTAGTAGATTCTCCAACTCCCCGTGGAAACGTACAGATTGCAAAGGCAGAAACATGAATGTCTATTCCTGGATGTTGTTCCCAACATGCATGCCAACGTTTCTGAGTGACGGTTGGGAATAGAGGAAAATATGAATTACATATATTGCTGAGGACTGAAAACTCGTGAACAGTACTCAGTCTGCATTTAAACATGTTTTCATTACTGGGATGTCAAATAAAGCTGCAGTAGAAAACTAAAAGCCCCTAAAATAAACTGTCAAATGTTCCAACAAAATGTTCACTTATAAAAGTCCTCATGACAGAGACTCAAATTCATAACCACAATTCAGTTTGTACTTTTCTTGTCCCCTCTCAGCTTTTATTTAGTTTCATCACTGTGATTGTGCTATATTATAAATTCCTATTATATTTTCTGATGACACGACTGCTGCATGTACGAATCACATCATTCCACCATCAACCCAACAGCATTAGGGCTCATGCAGGGCAGGAATAAAAAGGACGCTCTATTATTCTGCAACTTCTGGACACGTCGCTTCTCCAACACATACACTACTCACAAAAAGTTAGGGATATTTGGCTTTCAGGTGAAATTTATGGAAAATGCAATATGTTCATGCTACAGTGATATAATATAAAAGTAAGACATTGAAGTAGAAGGATGCACTACTGATTTCCTCATCTCAAAAAATTCATTCAACACAAAAGGTAACAATGGTAGTTACACCACAACAAAAAATTAAAACGTCTCAATATCTCGTCATGTGCCCTTGAGCATCAATTACAGCTTGACAACAACGTCTCATACTGTTCACAAGGCAACTTATTGCCTGCTGAGGCATGGCATCCCACTCTTCTTGAAGGGCAGCCCTCGGGTCATTGAGGTTCTGGGGTGCAGGGTCTCGAGCCTCTACACGACGGCTCAGCTGATCCCACAGGTTTTCAATGGGATTCAGGTCTGGAGAGAGTGCAGGCCATTCCATTTGAGGTACACCAGTCTCCAACAGCCGTTCCCTGATGATGCGGCCTCGATGAGCAGGAGCATTGTCGTCCATGAAGATGAAATTAGGCCTGTGCTGTTCATGTAGGGGCACAATCACTGGATTAATGATGTTATTCAGGTAGTATGGGCTTGTCACTGTACCATTCACAAAGTGTAGGGCAGTTCTGTACCAAGTGGACACCCCTGCCCACACTGTAACACCGCCACCACCAAAAGCTCGCCTGGTGACAACAGTGGCTGATGCATAGCGCTCTCCCTGACGTCTCCAACATCGTTGCCGGCCATCATTTCTGCTCAGTGTGAATCGACTTTCATCAGAGAACAGCACTGAGGCCCACTGGTTCCTCGTCCAGCGTAAATGCTCCCTGGCCCATGCAAGACGATGATGCCTGTGCCTGGTGGTGTGGTCAGGTACCCGTGCAGGTCGTCTAGCACGCAGACCACGCTGATGGAAACGGTTTGGAATGGTCTGACGTGACACTTGGGTGCCTCTCACCTCTCTTAAACGTGCCTGGAGTTGAGTGGCATTCATCATCCGGTTTCTCAGGGCAGTGTTCACAATGTAGCGGTCATCAGCACGGGATGTGGCCAAAGGACGTCCACTTCTAGGCCTTTCTGTGACTCTTCCAGTCTCTCCATATCTCTGTTGCAACCTGCTGATGACACTCTGTGACACTCCAAGCTCAGTGGCCACTTCTGTCTGAGAACGTCCTGTTTGAAGCATCGCAATGGCAAGGGACTGTTGTTCCATTGTTAGGTGTCGTCTTGGTCTCATGATGTCAAAATGTGAACAGCATGATGAGGACAACTGTTTAAACACCAGCTCTAATTGAACCAGGACATTTATTGGTCAATTCAAGGATCACACACCTGCCGTGATTGTTGCCGTTAAGCTCCATGTTAGAGAACAGCAACTTGTGCAAAATTTATTGAAACATTTAACAGTTGGACATGTGCATTTAAAAGCTTAGAGAAGATCACATTAAGTTCACCTGTACAGGTTTGAATGCATTTTAGGCTTGTTGTGAAATTTCACCCAAAAGCTGAATATCCCTAACTTTTTGTGAATAGTGTATATACCAAACGGAGTTCTGAAAGCTCAGCAGAAGTCTGTTAACAAGCCGTTCCTTAGACTGAGATCTGTTGAGATGCATCTCGAAGCTAAAGTATAGTAGATCTTAAGAACTGAACTCGGGGAGGAAAAAGAAATGGTACATTGTCCAGACTGATTTAACAAGAATATAGAACAAATGAATTAAACCAAAAATGTTTACTTCTAAAAGATTTCTGAAAACCAACAATGTATAAACGAGACTGTGCCAGAGGCTGGAAGTCTGGAGGGGAAGATCATCTGTCCAAACGGAGTTAAAGAAAAGGACCCCAGAGTTTGTAAACCAGGGGTCACCAACTCCGGTCCTGAAGGGCTACCATCCTGCAGGTTTTATCGTTTTCCAGGTACAACACGCCTGACCCAAACCAATGGCTCATTAACAGGCAGGTGCAGAAGATGACAAGTTCTTGGAGAACCTTTTCACTTGGATCAAATGTGTTGTACAAGGGAAACACTAAAACCTGCAGGATGGTAGCCCTCAAGGACTGGAGTTGGTGATCCCTGCTGTAGACTGTCCACTGATGACTGAAGCAGACAGGAAGGTCTTAAAACCAACACCTACCACATACAGGTCAAGATGAATGGTTTTATTCTGGTGTTCAGGTTTGAGTTTTTTCTAAGAAAAAAAAAACAGTTTGAGAGGTGAATCAAAGGTTATTAATCCCTTCTTCCATCTCCACCTTTTCCCTCATCCCAGGTGCACTGAACTGCCAGGGCAGATTCCAGCGCTAAGGGTCCAGGGTTAAGGGCCTTGCTCAAGGGCTCACAGTGGTTCACCCGTCTGGCAGCTTGAACCCAGGTCAAGCTGACTCAACCAACAGACCCAAACGTTACATCTCTGATCTCAACATTCACCTTGCTGTAACCATATTTAAATGTGTCTGACTGGTGCCTTAAAAAAAAGTCCAGCAGCTGACAAAGAGAAACAACAACTGAGTTTTTCCATTTAAACTGAGTACATGTATACACAACAAAATTTAAACTAAGTGACGTGCTGAACAATAAAGGTTTGATGGTGTAAAGAATAAGGTGGATCATAACAAAAAAGAAGCAGCCAGAGGAGACTATTAAACCAAAATACTTTCAGGCTGTGAAAACCTGCGTAGTGACCGACAATAAGAATAACAGAAGGATAATTCAGCATTACGACTGCTGCATCTATGCAAAGGAAAGAAAAATGTAAAAGTTTAAATTATATATAAACAAGATGTTATCTTTTCTCTCCGCCAGAACAATAGAAGTACATGTTTGTTTTGGACAAAGTGTTAAAGGTTACAAGAAACTTATATTCTCAACTCTCAAAAAGTTAGGGATATTCAACTTTTAGGTCAAATTTAGAGAAAATTCCAGAAGTTGGCGCTACACTTGTGTATAACATCATTCAAAATTACACATAAAAGCTTACAACAGTGGTGGTTACACCACAATACGATGGTATGGTGTTCTTTCTTTAACTTAATCTTGGTCAAAACGAGGACAGTATGATGAAGAGAACCGCTTAGATCCAAGTTGTCGTGGAAACAGATCATTTAATACTTGATTCCAAGTTCAGACTCTTCCTTTGGTTTGTGGTTAATTATGCTGTCAGAGAACAACATGCCAATGACACATACTTAAATTTGAAAGGTTTTCCTGTGTTTTAGGTTGTTTTTGTTGTTTTTTTTTGTCTTTTTTTTTTTTTAAATCATACAAACATGAATATTCTTAACTTTGTGAGTTGTGTACACATATCTTTTTTAATGCACCTGATTTTTTGACTAAGGTTTCCTAAAAGTTGCTGTTGCATGGTGGTGTGGTGGTAAGCATCGCAGCCTCGCAGCAACTGTTCGGTTTGGCTCTCGGCCGTGGAGGAGTTTCAGCGGTGTCCTGTCAACGTGGAGTTTGCATGTTCTCCCAGTGAAAGCGCAAGTTCTCAACAGGAACTCTGGCTTCCTCCCACTATCTGTGCATATTAGGTTAATTCTTAGATACCAAACTCCAGTCCTCAAGGGTTGGTGCCCTGCAGGGTTGTTGCCGTTTCCCTGCTGAAGAGCAGCTGTTGGATCTAGTTTATTTAAAATCCGGTGTGTTGGAGAAGGGAAACTACAAAACCTGCAGGACAGCAGCCCTCAACAACTTGAATTTGATACACCAAGGTTAATTGGTAAACTATATTCTACCTTTGAGCAGGCACCAGCGTGTCAACTAGTTTAGCCCGGTGCTAGCCCTGTGGTGCAGGACATCAGTCCAGATATCACCCCGGCTCTTGTCTGCCATTGCTGAGGCCGGTTCTGGCTTCCCACCACCCTGAATTAGACTAAGTGGTATAGAAAATTAATTAACAAATCGGGCATGGATCCAAAATGCTGGTCCTTGAGGGTTGGTGTCCTGCAGGTTTTAAAAGTTTCCCTGCTGTAATGCGCTGGGCTTATCCGCGGCAATTGGACTTGTGCTTCAGGGACAGTCTGAGTCTAAATCAAGTGTGTTGTAGCAGCTCTCATGGGCAGACTTGATGCATCATTGGATGTGAGATCTGCCAGCAGGACAGAGCGATGAAACCACAAGAGGATTTTTTTTTTTTTTTTTTTTTTTAAACAAGTTCAAAACAAGGGAGAAAAAAAGCAGATGTCTGCATTTCCATTGAGTTTTGCGTATTTTCTTAGTTATTTAGGTTTAGTTTAGCTCTCTGAATAGACTCCAGAGTTAACTGAATTCGCAACAACAAGACAGATCAAACTGTTTCCAAATGCTGCAGTTGTGGAAATATATCTGATGCTTGGAATTCATTCGTCACCACACCGAGCAGATCTGGGACATCTGCATAACTAAAGCTCCGATTCAGCATGAGCAGCTGCACCACAGACATGAAACAGCTCTACGGGACAGAGTTGAAAATTTTATGTTGTGTGCTTCGACTCTTCAGCCTTTCACATTCTGTATGTAGAATATTTTAAACGGTTTTTATCATCAGACTTTAATAAATCCTAATGATTTATTGAATTTGGTGTGTCCCGGTGCACCGAAAGTCTGACAAATCCAATCATAGCGGTTCTCTTCTGTGGGAATTTTATGGCCTAGTTTCACATCTTTACTCCGTGCACTGCTTGGCGACAGATTGGAATCAATTAAAAAGGATGATTCCAGGTAATTTAACTTGGTTTATTTGCTACTCTTACCTCATAGATTCATGGGAGGAGAAAACAATACAAATGTCTATTGTTTTATCTAAAACGTGGAAAAGAAGTTTTCGGAGATATAGCCCAGTTGACATGCTCCCACTTTCCCCATTTTAAATAAAGTCTGGATTTTTATATAAAAGTTTGTAGATTTTTTTACAACAACTAAATGCATCCTCAGAGTACACGGTCAACCAATGAACCAGTCTGACCAGAGGGACGAGTCCTCCATCTGTCCTCTGCTCATGTCGCTCAGGCAGCGTTTACACTGATGGGAGATTAAATATTAAATGTTTAAACTGTTTAAATCATAAGTGTCATGGTTTATGGGTCTTTCCAACTCTGGGTTTAGTTCTTAGATTTCCACAAGTCTGTGGTTCTTTGGTTTAGGCCATCTGCGTTCAGCTTTGTTCTGGTTTCTTTGGTTCCGTTTTCATTTAGCAGACGTTTACGCCTCACATATTCTGCTGCATTTACTTCCTGCTTCAGTGTTTTTCAGCCCCTACTATAAAAACTCATTGACTTTATTCTTTGCCAGATTGTTGTGGTTCCATGTTTGGTGAATTCTTCTTCCCAGCCCTTGTCAGTCAGTCTTTTGCTCTGTGTTTGTATTTCTGCAGTGACAGTGTCCAGATTTGTTTAAAATTCACTGTTGAGCTCAAACTACGGCAGGGATACCCAAGTCCAGGCTTTGAGATCTGCTGTCCTGCAACTTTCCGATGCATCCCTGCAACACACCAGTAAAATGGTCCAATTCTCACATGACTCACAGCTCTGCAGAGGCCTGGTGCATTCATTGTCTCAGGAGTGTTGGAGAAGGGCTGCATCTAATGTGAAGAATAAAGGATGTTGAGAACCAGACTTGGGCTTTCCTGAAACTCAGCCTCGCTCAGTCTTTAGTCCTGCTTTTCCTTCATCATCATCATCATCATATTCTCCTCTGTGTTTCCTCTGATTAAGAAGTGATTCTAAGACAGTGGCTCTAAAACTTTCTTAGCAATGCCAAGATAACATACACTGGTGTTCACAACCCCCACCCCCGTGCAAAGACAGTGGTTAATTATGTGATGTATCAAGTGGGTTTTCCTGAGGCATCATCTGAATCAGTATTTAAAAATCCAAGTCCTTGGGATGCACTGCCCTGCATGGCGTGGTTATGTCCCTGCTCCAACACACCTGAATTAGATTAATGAACTTCCTTTTCAAGTCAAAGCCATTCATAACATCCAGCTGTGTTATAGTAGGACTACCTGTACAACATGAAGGATTGTGGGTCCCGAGGACCATATAGGACTGAGAAACACCGCTTTAAATGTTAAGCTGGTAAACTGGCAGGATCTCTATAAATCAAGGGGATAAAGTGGTTTTTTGTTTATCCTGTTCACTCCTGTGCCATAATAAAAAAAATTTCCAAATTGTTATCTGGCACCACCTGAAATTCTCTCATTCATATATATATATATATATATATATATATATATATATATATATATATATATATATATATACACACACACACACACACACACACACACACACACACACACACACACACACACACACACACACGTTAAAAAAACAACACATTTAAAACAAACTTCACTCTTTTATATATACATATCAGCTTGAACCAAACTTAGCACAACAGAACTCCATCAAGAGGAAATTGATCCAAAAATGAATAAATAAAGATCTAGGACAAGTATTATAAACGAGAAGATAAAAAGTATTTTTTCTGACCTGGAATGCAGCTTGAATTCTAAAGTGTTCCATCGCTATCCAACTCAGCAGCCTTGTGCATGATCTCCTGGGGTGGTGGGTCCAGAAGGAGGGCTGCAGTTTTGATTTCAGTAATAAATAACTGTGAAACTAATAAAAGTAATCTGTTGCAGTTCAGTGGTGTTTTCCCATCCACCTTTCCAAAACTGGCCTCTCCAGCACCTCAACAGCTGAGTGTCATTGAGTAATCAGGAAAACCTGACGCTGGCACATCGCTGGTGGTGCATTTGAAACTGCAGGAAATCCCAGTGATGATTCATACAACACACTGCCTCTCAAAAACATCAGTCCAAAGTAAAATATAAAAAATAAGATTTATAACCCTCCAGTGGCGCTATCAGAACGTGCGTGTTAGTCATCTACACAATATAGTTTTGTTGGTTCGTTTACCGTTTGTAGTATGGGTTGAAATGATTAAATGGTGTCCTCTCACATCATCTGAGCATAATCCTGTTGGAGGATGTCTTACTTGTGGGGTGGCTCCCCTCTCCGGTTGGGGAGAGCCACAGAAGTTGTGCGATACTGGGAGTTTCCTTGCTGTAAGACACGTGTCTCAGATCAGTGGGTAAAAAGCCGATTTCTGCAGTTTTATGTAAATCTCCACACGTTAAGTCTGATCTGTGTCAAGTGAGTTGTAGCACGGAAAATCCAAACCCCACTGCGCCCAACACCTACACTTAGTAAAAAAAAACAAACTGTCAAATATCACTAATGGAAGAAAAAGAGAAATATTGACAATAACTTGTTGAATCTATATCACCTCTGAGGTTCTGGAGGCAAAAGCTATACAAATATAATGAATGTATAAATAATACAAATTGAATTTCCCTTTGGGGATTAATAAAGTATTTTTTTCATTTAAAATATTCTATTCCTTTTCTATTCTATTCTATTCTATTCTACAGTCATTTAGCAGACACTTTTATCCAAAGCAACAACATTTACTGTGTGATTAGAAATAGATGATGCAGAACGTCTGACAAGGAGTATCTCTGTTTTGCTAATATGAACACCATGGGGACTGTAGAGGAGGACAAATGAGCAATGAGAGTGTGAGAGTGTGTGGCTCAGTTATCAGAACACACCCTAAACACACTGTGGGTGTGTGCAGAGGAAGTTATAGACAATATTATTAGCTGAAATTTCCCACCTGTGAAATAAAACTGAAACAAAAAGAAAATAGCTTGTAGACAAGAACTAAAACCAAACTCCAGTCAGTGAGTCCAGCTACCTGTGGCTGTGTTTAAGCACTTTCACCCCACACAGACAGACAACTCAGAGTGAGATCACCCAAACCAGGCTCAGCCCAGGACTGGATGCCGTGTTCCAACAGCTTAATAGGCTCCGTCTTTCACTCTCCCACCTTCACTTCCAGAATTATCTCCAGCTCGGGTCTGTCCCCAGAGTATCTCATCTGTCAGGTTGTGACAGATGAATGTGGCCTACCTCATCGGGGAACTGAAAAATGAGGAAGTTAGCCCTGGATCAGTATGCAAGCTGTTTGGCTTTTCTGCTTTATAAAACTAGGATTGGCTCATGCCTGTTGCCAGATCAAGTAAATACCCTCCAGCAGCCGCCTTCGCTCCTCTGAGTGCCTGCCAGGAGGATGGGAAGGCTTCTGACGGCGAGGCCTCGTCACACATGAATGTAGCTGAGTTTGTGTTTATTCACTCAGGCGAGGATGCTGAGTGTTGTTGGAAGAACGATGAAGAGTGGAGTGGAGTTTAACATAAGAGGGAATAAATCACATGTGATACTACAGCCAAGGTTATCTTATTTTTCCACTGTCAAAGTGTCTTTACTTGATGTTCCCAGAAAAAAGCCTGATCTGGGGACGAGGATGGAGTTTGACGGATGCTGTCACAAAGGGCTTCGCTTACTATTTTTATGTGTGTGTGTGTTTGTGTACACACATGGATATGTACATGTATGCACACAGTTTTTTAAATATTTACACATTTAATTTGCTTTAGGCTCATATACAGTGTTTCATTACAGTAATTATTATTAAATAAATATTATAAATTATATAAAAGTTGTAGTAAAGTGGGTCATTGATTAGAGTTATAACTATACACTGAATTTATTCATGTTACGTCATAGAATATATGAATATGCATTGTTTTGACATACCGTTGAGTCTGTAACAGGATCATCTTTTATTTTGTTTTTAGTTTTTATTTTCATTTTCTGTGCTGCATCTTCATGTTTGCTTGTAGTTGAAAATGTTGTACAATTTATGTACCTAAAATAATAATAACAATAATAATAATAATAATAATAATAATAATAATAATGCAGCTAATGGGGATCCACTTTAAACAATAAACAATATAAATATAAAGCCAACTACGGGAATAATCTAAACAGGAAGTAATATTGATGACAGTATATTGATAATGAGGAAGGTAGAAAAGTTGGCACTCCTTACTTAACATGTCAAGTATGAATTATTTTATCATCTTTTTCTATTTGTTGTTGTTTTTCTTTACTCTGCTTGTTTTGTCATTTAGTCAGTCTTTACATGGCTGCTGTCCTGCAGGTTTTTCCTGTATTCCTGCTCCCACACACATGACTCAAATGAAATGGATCCAAAAGCCAATGAAGTTCTGCAAAGTGATTCAATAACTCGTCAGGACTCTATTTAATAGGGATTATGGCCCGTACATAATAGCTGAACTGCAAGATGTCTGGCGCATATGCATCTAAACTACATAGAGTCAGATAACATCTCATTTCATCCTGGCACGAGAGCAACCAGTATTGGTTTGTTTGACACCATTTAATTCACCAGATTGAAACAAAAGCAAACCTGGATGCAGCTGTTTGTTTCTCATTAGTATATTCTACATCTGTAGGTGTTCCTAACATCCTATTTCCCCTCCTTGCTTGTTTTTATGTGTTCACATGCGCTTACGAGATAAGGTGGAAGGGGTGGCAGGAATATAATCATGAACCTTTGTGAATTAACACCCAAAATTCACTGGTTTGACTCTCATCTGCACAACTCCCTCCCACTCACGGCTTCTTATAGTTCTTCTTTCCTCCCACCACTGAATAATTAAGGGTCATCATGAAAAAAATACTTGTAATTAATGTGCTGTGCATACTGAGGTCTACATGCTGCTAAATCCAAATGGAAGATGGATTCTACAGATCACAGCTTACATGTTATTTATGCATGCTTGTGCATGAGCAATGCTCAACGGAAATAAAGACCAGAGGTTGCCATGTGGAATGTGACGATACTGCATCTGGGAGAAGTGGATACATTTAAATATAATACACTATCTGGTGTAACTGGACTAGAAAGCATCATGAATAAGTCGAATACGTATGGTTCGTAAGCAACATGTACTGTAATCCAGGTCAACTAGTTCTCCACGAAGACCACCTACTGCACATAAACAAGACAATACCAAAACTTTTTATTTCATTACAAAAACATCATGGATGAACAAAAAGCTTACCTGCAGAGAAAAACAAGAGTTGTTGTGCAAGAAAAATCAATCCAGAGAAAGAACAATTACCATTTTAGTTTTCATAAACCGTCTTAATGCGGTCTCAAATGCAGACATTCATTGCTGCTGCTCCAAACTATCATGTATGCTGTTAATGATCCCATGCTAAACATGGCACTTACACATTTCCCTGCACAGGACCACCAGCTTAAAAGACCTCTTTCCAAACGTGCCTTAAACATTTGGGCGAGGAGTCTTCTTAGTTAAAATTTTTCCTCTTGACTTCATTGTTCAGTTTCTGCCTTTGTAATGGAGCAGTGGGTGAGATATGCAGAGATATAAATTAAAGCAGCAACCTGATGGCAGAGAAAGCCTTTTATTCAATTCCTGGACCATTACTGCATGTCATTGCCATAATTATTTCCCCACATTTCCTGTCTCCCTGCACTCTCACTGCCTCATTAAGGCAAAAATCTGTACAATTCTGTATAATGAATACAAATTCACTTGGATCCAGCTGTGCTAACCTTGTGATATTGCCTTAACATTGTACGGTAACATAATAATCACAATTATCTTTGCAAACAGAAGGGTTACAGAGCAGGCCGTGGGTACCTTGCGCCCCATATTTCTCTCTGTCAAATTCTGCTTTGAAGCATGAGCCTTTTGTCAAATATTTCGGAGATCACAGAGCAAAAGCAGAGGGAGTTGATGTCCAGCTTGCTGACATAGCGCACGCCATGAAGATTGCCAGGAACTTCTCATTTCCAAAAGGCATGACTCCAACCCCGGCTACACCAGCATGCTCACACATAATGACTCTTTGAAACAGGCTGGTGCACACAGGCGTTAACAGACTCTGGCTGTAGAGTCTGAACCTGGTGAATGTCTGATAAGACTGATTTAAACAGGACTGCATTCTCCTCTGTTTTGATTACAGGAATTATAAAATAATCAATGACCCAACTCATGATGCGGCCCCAAATAACCATGTTGTGGCTATCCAAACAGTGCAGGGAATCTAGTTTCATCATGATTCAATGATGCCCTCAAGTGGCTTGAGCTGGACAGCTGCAGCACTTAAACCATGGCAAAGGCAGGTACTTATGCTTTATTCCATTGTGTTAAGATTCAAGATAGCTTCCATTCAGAATACATGTTTGAGAACATTCATTATCACATCTGCCTGTCTGCTTCTTTCTTCTTTCTTTTCACCAAATGGAGGATGGAGGTTGAGATATGACATCCATTCATGTTGATGTCAAGAATCAGGAGACAGCAAAGCAGCTTGAAAGTCTGTTTGTTATTTTTCTCCCACAGAATATCTGAAAGCTGATATATGCCACAACTAGAAAGTGCTCCGTGGCCTGTGACTTCTCCCTCTAATGATAAAAACATCAACGAGAAAATCCACAAAACCGAGGGGTTTTTTTTCTAAAGTTTCAAAGACAAACAAATTCTTTGTAATTGGGTTTCTGAAGAGAGCACTTGTTCATTACATCAGTCAAATCTGCTCTGTGTCTCCGTCATAAACCAACTACCCCCATTAACCAAAAGCAGCTTGAATGCTTTTGTGTCTTTGACTGCATCAAAGTAATTGCATGCTTTGCTCTGTGGATAATTCGATGCTGCTGCACAGCAGTAACTCTGAGTTTGTTTACTTGATTTTCAGAGCTTGTTTGTATTACAGAGACAAGGGGGCGGAGATCACCCGATCGCTGGCCATCTAAACAAGATATGTGCAACGAAAGCTGGATGCTGCTCATTTAAAGGTGAACGTTGTAGCTATGAACTTATCGCCACCAGGTGGCAGCGTTTCACCAGAAGAGCTAATTGTTTCTATTCAACTTTAGGATTAGTCTTGTAATACCAACAGAAAAAAGGATTTAAAGAATACAATAACTGACTAACCATTAACAGCTGTTTTGATCCTACTGCTGTCACTCAATTCATAACACAGCAATCCTGACAATATGCGGTTTAGTTCATTTGTTGCCATTAGCATAAGCATTGTAGCTCACATATTAGCTCAACAGACCTTTTCTCACTAAAATGCAACATTACGCAAAAAGGGAAAAAAAACATCTGCTGCTATTTCTCTTTTGCAATTCACTCATCAATCAGATGCAGCTTAATGCTACATCAATATTTTAACAAGAAAACAGAAACGTTAAAGTTATGGCTTGAGGTGGAACACTGGGATGGACTGGCGACCAGTCCAGGGTGTACCTGCCTTTCACCCAGTGATTGCTGGGATAGGCTCCAGCTTCCCCGCAACCCTACGTGGGACTAAGTGCTTCAGAGAATGAATAAATGATTAAGGTGTAACATTCCTGACTCTGGTTGATGGAACGTTAAGATGCTTGTGCAGAGTTTGACATTAAACTGTTGGAGAGCTGTCCAGAGCCAGTGAGCCATGATCTAGAAGAAATGTTTTGAGATCCACATGAGATTCCAGCCCTGAACAACCTGCAAACTGTTTTCAGTGAAGAAAAGCAGTGGCCAGTGTTTGCGTTTGTTTTGGCTGCTTACTATTGTCCCGTTGGCTTCAATCACATTAAATGGATTTCCCAAAGAGCTCGACGAAGGTTTGTACAAGGTTTTTATTTGTTAAGGCTTTTTCTTCTATCACACCTTTGACTTCTATTGTTTGCTTTATGATATTAAAAACATAATAGACAAACAAAACAAGGATCACTTAATTAATCAATTAAATTAAATTCAACGGCATGCATGAGAGATTTGCAGAAAAACTATGATACAAATTAATATGATGGTGGAACCTATGTTGGTCGTATTACTTTATTCTAGTTGAAGTCATTAACCGTGGCCCCAACAGCAAGTAGCTGCATGTTTGTGTCTTCTTTTGTAGATAACTGCCAGACATGCACATCATGGCAGAACTGCATCCATAATCAACAAAACCTCCAGAAAAAAGAGCAGCTGTGCTGTTCTGCAAAAATGCATCTGTTTTGTTTTATGATAAATCAACAAAGGAATTTTTTTTGACAAGTCATTTTCTAAAACATAATCATAGAAACATAAGAAAAAAAAACAGCTAAATCAAGTTAATTCATTTAGAAATACACAGAATACAGATTTTTTTCATGCTATACTCAAAACAGAAGAATTCAAATATAGAAAGAAAATGCAGGTATAACAAACACTGCCAGTTTAGGACCCCACTGAAACCTCGAGCAGTAAAAGATGTCTTTGCAGAAAATCTACCTAGATCATAACTGGGAGATAAACCACATCAGTGATGCCAAGGAATTACACACGTTGTCCCAGTGAGTCATTTTATTTTAATGGGAATAAACATTAAGTAGCAGCATGTGATGCTGTTGGACAGACAAGAAATAGTAAAGGAAATGACAATAAAAGCAAACAACGAGAGAAAAGCAAGCACATAAATTATAATAGTCAGCAACCTCTTATTAAGCTCATGCAATTAAAGTCACAGAAAATTCCTGACAGTAGGACCCATAGCTGTTACAGGACACCATTTCTGTCTCGTACATGCTGTGTGAATGGAAGCACTTCTCACACATTGACAAATGCTGTTCTGGCCCCATAATTACAACAGTAACTCTCATTTGCTTTCCACTGACATACAGGCTTCCTTCTTCAAAATATATTGGACTAAACTAAAGAGACAGGAGCAAACTCAGTGACAGCTACAGATGCCCAGAAGCTGAAAACTGGTAAATCTATATCCACTGACATTTCCAGTCAGAACAATTTGCCCTATAATTCTAAAAGAGGCTTTTTTTTATCTTCAGACCCCAGAGACCCAATTGGTGTCCGACCCCCTGCGTCCCTCAATGCTACCACATTGATTCAGTCCATTGAAGGCCTAGTAATGACTAAATGGTGCAGTCTCCTTCAACTCATGGTACCCCTGGTGGTTTGGCTCTGTGAAGAGACAGAGAGGGCAGTTAGGGCAAGGAAGTACCACAAATCTATCTCTTCCACATTAGCCAGTCAATTTAAAGACTCTTTTAGAAATATGGGCATTTCAGTTTCAGGCAGAAAGCAACACAGCTTCTATTTTGGATTTACTGCCTGTGAGCAGATGTTTCTCAGACTGCTCACGTCACCTTATGTAAAAAGAACATAAACCAGTCTTACTAAATGATTTTCTGTACATCCCAAATGATGAAGATGAAAATAGCCACTAGAACAATGCGTTTGAGTGTGTAGATAAGTGTTGTGGTACCCAGGCTCATATTTTCCTCCACCAGAGGCTTCTTCTCACTGCAGTTCACCACTCTCGCCTGTGCTGCTCCCAGAATAGTCATGATATCCACCAAGTTGAGCTTCCCCTCCTCCTTGGCCTCCCCCACTTCCTCTGCGAGCTCCATCGCAGCCTCTTCACGCTCCTCCATTTCCTCTTGAGTCAGCATTGCATTCAAGCCCTGTCCTGCAGTGGCGTTGCCAACTTGCGGTGGTGCAAGAGAGCATAAAGCCCTCACCTGGCCGTAGGACTTCAAGTGAGCTACGTTGGCACGTAAAAAGAGCAGGAGGACATTGAGGTCGTTTAGTGGGCAGCCAAGCCTTCGGCGGTTTAGGAGATCCAGAGCCGGGAGGAGCTCATAGATGGAGATGAAGCTGGTGTCCCAAACAAAGAGTCGAATGATGCTAAAGAGGACAATGGGGGCCAACAGGACATAGATGGCACCGTTGGCCACACTTATAACCTGAAAGACCAGCTGTCCAATCATCTTGCACTGAACTAGTTCCGGAACCCAGTTCTGATCACGTAGCATCCCCGTGCGGACAAAGCAGCTGAACTCGTCTTGCATGAAGGCCGAGAGGTGGAAGTAAGCCAGATAGAGGCAGGCGGAAGTCATGAAGGTCAGGAGAAGGAAGCCACGCAGAAAAAGCATGCTAACGAGGAAGTAAGAGTTTTGTTTGCATTGCATGTATCTCTCCAGGAGGGGGTACTCAAAGTATCGTTTCCTCTTGGCCCTGCAGTTGGACAAGAAGAAGAAAATCAAGACCATTTTTATGTTTAAAAAAACTGGGCGTCTTCAAACACAAACACGATCATCTATTTATGGTTACAAGGAGGGGCCCACCACATCACCAACACTGACACAAACCACAAGCACTGCATGGAATTACATGGATTCCCAAACCACATATTCACTGCTTGCAGCTGATACTGCAGCATCACTTCTACATCTTTTGAGAAATATTTCTTTTATTTATCTCTGCATTCAAGCAGACTCATTGTAAATCAGGGGTCATAGAAAAGTCAAACATAAACATGAATGCAGAGGCTTGTTATTTGGCATCTCAGCATAAGATCTGCAAATGTCTCTCCTTTAAGCCAGTGATAATGCAAGACTCTCACCTCTGAAGCTCAGCTTGAAATGTAAGTGGGTTCTTAGTATTCTGACGCATATCCAAAATGCTTTGGGCCAGTCTGACTGAACGGTTGTATGACTTGTCTAGTTCATCGATGATAAACAGCAGGTCTGAGCCCAGAGTGGGCATGACAAGCTGGCGCCAGATTAAAGCCGGCAGGTACATCAGGATAGCCATGGCCAGGAGAGAGTAGGGAAACATCTGAAAAGAAAATGAGAGGAATATGGTAGCAAGGAGATATAAATGAAGAAGGGTGGAAAAAAGAAGCAGATTAGTCACAGAGATGACAGCTTTACAATCCAGAATTATATATGACTAATTGTGTGATGTAGAACAGAAATTAAATCAGTGATTAACAATCTAATAACAGGGTATGAAGATTAGGGAAAATGCATCAGAGGTGAAATAAAATCGTTTGTAACAGGGGTGTCCAAAGTCGGTGCTCAAAGGCCACTGTCCTGCAGGTTTTCCATGTATTCCTGCTCCAACACACCAGGCTTACATTGAATGGATCCAACAGCCAATGAAGTTCTGCACAAAGACCGATTGGTTTGAGCCAGCTGTGTTGGAGCAGGTACACATGGAAAAACTGCAGGGTTTCTGCCCACAAGGACCAGCGCTCGACATCCCTGCTTTAAAAGGTACATTTTCAACTGAAGTTTGCCAAGTTACACTAAAGTAGAGAATAAACTTTTAACTTTTTAATCTCACCAAGATGTAATCAACCACCTCCATCATGAACATAAAAACGGTCTAAAGCAGCAGACCAAACAAGCATTGTGTGTTTTGTCTTCAAAACTTGTCAGAATTTAAGTAGTGTTGACTGTGTGACCTGGCATCTGGTCAAATCTATACCTATCCTGCACCCAGTGTTGAATTTTGCAAACAATAGTAATTTCTGTGTCACAGAAATTAGTTCCAAAGTTCCAAAAGTATTTAAATGATACTTCAATGTACATCATTACATTGATTCATGATTAAATATCAGTCCAAACTGAAAATACTGAACAGAAGTAAAAACAGAATTCATTGTAAGAAACATTTGAATGTAGAAATATTTACATCTGCTCTGTTATAATCATAATGTGGTTGGTGACATGACGAACATATGATTGTGATCCACTGAATCGATATAATGCTGAATCCTGGTTAACTGAATCAAGTGTACTTTGATTCAATGCTTCAGAGGGGAATTAAAATCCTTTCAAATTTACATTTTCATTAGAGGTTTTAAAACTTACACTAAGGTCAAGAACATATTTGCTTTTAAACATCACATTAATGTAGCCAACTGGCTTCATTATGAGTGTAACTGTTCACATTTTTTGTTGAGTACTACACAACTACACCTAAAGGGGGTGAGAACTCATTAGAGAACTCAGATCGAATAGAACTGTTGAATTCGTAGGATGTAAACAAACGATAAACATGGTGACATAAGAGATTAGTATTTTAGAAAACAACAACCAGGACAACAAATCCCTACAGCAGTGGTGTTTTAGATAGGATGTAGGATCCCTAAAACAAGCATGTCATGTCCGTTTTATCACTGTTGACCCTTAAATCCAGTCAAACTTGTTCCTAAACTGCCTTTAATAGATACATGCATATTGTAGTTTGTAAATGCAAATTACCCCAGCCAGCATGTCCATGTGTGATTCTTGACAGCTCAAATTGGACTGTAGATGAGGGTCCCATTGTGTGCAGTTTCCACATTAGTCTCACATGTGTTTGCTCATATGGGTTTCATTATGGTTCTGACTGGGTTTCAGCTGGGGCCCAACTCGGTGAATTCCACAGGATCCATATCCCAGCTAGCATTGGGCTCATAAGTGTTACTATGTGGGCATGGGCTTGTACTGGGCAAATCTTGTTGTTCCTAGGTGGTTTCAGTTACATGGGCCCTTTTTGTGAAGCCTATGTGGGCTATGTCAGCTGAGTAAGGGATAATAGTGGTTTAAGTGGGGCATGAGGACCCCATGCGCGTTGGCCAAATGGGCCCCAAGTTGGGTCCCAAAAAGAACCCAATCAAAAACCTACATGGATAATGCCATTTTGGAAACGGCAAACAAAGCTATGTAGGACCTTTACCTAAAACCCAAATTTAACTCTTATGGGGTCCACATAGAAATTCTAGCTAGGTACGCTTTAAAGACGCTTTATGTAACTTTCTGAACTTAAAACTCCACCTCCTGGACATATTCGATGACACAGTGACATCTATTTGCATTTTTAGAGCCGCTGCTGCTCAGCAGCATTCCAAGGCTGAAAAAAACGCATTTTATACTATATTTTATACTTTTACATCTGGAACACGATGTGACGTTTCACTTAAGAGGATAATAAGGAACTCTTTTGAACACGCAATGTCTCTGATTCAGCAAAAAATAACACAAGAAGATTAAAAGAGAGAAAGAGACCAAACAAAAGTCATCAGAAGATCGTCTTTTGCTTGCTTGGAGGAGTTAAAGGGCAGGTAGGATCCAAGATGGATGCTGAATTAACCGTCAATAGGGGGCAAGTGACGGGCAAAATGGGAAAAGTTCTTTTGTGTGTCTTTAAAAAAAATAACACATGAGGCAGCCATGATCATCACACATATGTGTAATAACAAGGAAGTATATTCTCAGCTTTAGCAGGAAAAAAAGTTCCAGCATATATCTGCATGCAGTCTGAAGTCAGTGTGAGTGGGTGTAACAAGCCAAAGGATCAGGATCTTCACACTCACTTTGTGAACCCAGAGAGAGCGCTCCTCAAAGTTCCCATCACTGTCAAACTCGTGATGCATGAGAGAGTCCCAGCAGAATGTGTCGACATAGTCGGCCTGCTTGGCAGTGAAGTTGCTGGGAGAGAAGCAGCTGATCTGAGGCCCTGCAAAATAAACAAGTCTGAGCTGTAACATCGCTCGCTAATACATGGAGCCGCTTTCTGCAATTTCCATTGATCTCGCTGTAAACTTGCCTGGAAGCGGTCTCCAAACACTTGATATCTCTTGCACATAAATAAACACAGTACTCAGCACAAGAGGTCCATTAACAAACTTGGAGATTTGCCCCTTTTCTCGTCAGCCATGCAGATGTTCAGCGGAGAAATGATACATTTCCCAAATGGCAACCTGCCATTTAAAAACCAGGGTGACTCCAATCCAAATGTTCTCCTTTCCACTCTGTATTTAGTTTACCTTGATAATACCACATATGGTCCAACCACTTGATTCTACTTTACTCCTCTGTGTCATTTACTAAGGGTGCACACCCTTTCCACTGTCCCACCAAATTCACAGCGATGGGAGTGAGACATTTTTCACCCTGCTCCTCTACAGATGCCCAGCTGTCTGGAAGTAGAAACATCCAACCACTAATTTACTGTCAGGATGGGATTTCTCCTGCCAGTCAAGCATATTATTACAGGCAGCACGGTCCAATTATCCCACAGGCGTGCATGTGGAGGAGTTAATCAGCAACATTTCTACATTAAAATCAACAATATTGATAGTGACACTTTTAAGAGAATTATGGGAGCTGAGGTTATGATGAAGTAGGATATTTTAAAATCTGAACTTGTCTGAATATATTTAGAGATGAGGATACAGCTTGTATTTTTAGTCTAACGTGTGAGTTAAAATATAGTCGGCCATGTTTTTTTCAGCTTTAGGAAACAGGAAAGGAGGCAGAAGTCTCTTCTCCTCATAACTTTAGTGATATATGACTGCCAGCAAACTTTTCAGCTAATTTTGCTTGATTAACAATTAGAAAGCATCACAAAAAATATTTTTAAAAAAAAGTTAAGCAGCAACTGCTAATATAATGACTACAAGAGCTCAGTCTCACCTATATAGTTCAAATTCTCAGACCAGAAAAACTGGTTTATGATCAGTAAAATAAACTGTTAAGTAAAATAATGGTGGAAAACATGTTGGACAGGTGTTAAAGTAGGCTTGAAGGAAAATCTCAAGTCTTAAATAGGGATATGTTGATACACTGGAGTCGATACTTCGATATCTGGAGGTCAAAATACCAGATTTTATTTTAGTTTTAGTTTTGAGATTTCAACCTGCTGACATAAAACAGGAAATTTGTTTTTACTTCTGAGACTTTGAGGTAACAAATTATGTGAGAAGCTAAGCTACATTGTTTTCCTTCTCTGTCACATGAGTAGCTGTCAGATGTTATGATGTCATGATGATGCTGCTACTGTAGCCTACATGATGAGGGTTTATTATGACATTTTATTGGTTTAATGCAGTTTTGTCATACTACTTTTACTTTTTTTTATTTTCAACTTAATAAATGTCAATAACTTTATAATAATCTGTAGTTGAATTATTTTATCATTTTCAAAGGATGTATTTCATCTTATTGATATTTAATTAACTCCTCAATATAATTTATTTTTGTTTCAAAAGCATTTCAAGGCTGAGAAACCCCAATTCCTAAAATGTATCATTTACAGGCTGGAGGATCACATAACATCAGCATTTTTTGTTGCAGCACAGCAGTACACACCAGCAACTGGATATCAGCTGTTTGGATGTGCACCACGGCTTATTCAGCAATAAAACACAAGAGGACGTTATCAAAAGAAGTGAAGAAAACAAAAGAAGAAAGGAACAAAACAAGAAATAAGGCAGTTTTTGTGGCAAAAAAGAGCTCTGAGAAGAGACAGGGTGACAGATGGATGCTGAATTAGCCAATATTAGCAGGAGACAAAGCAAGGAAAAACTGACCGTATTTCAACAGCATGGCTAAAATGATCAAAGCCACACCATCATTACAGTACTTGTAAGGTTTAAGTAAGGGTGAAATTATTCAGCTATGATTTCCTGTAACTATTCTTAAAGGTTTGCAGCCTAATATATGTGAGATTTACCAGTTCCGGAGAGCTTATTGAATGAAATTCAATAAAATCAGAGTGAAATTAATATGTACAATAACCTTTAGAAATGAACTACATTGGATTTTCTCTAAGGGTTCTTAATGCAAATGTGTAAATCTTCAATGTTGAAGTGCTAATTTCCCAAAATGCTCTTCTCCAGCAAGGTGCTTAACCTAAAAAACAAAGAAGCATCTGAACCATGAATCAACCATGAAAGGTTCTTCATCATCCTGTTGACACCTAGATGTCATCAAACCAAGACAACACCTGACAAGTTAATGAGACCTTAACATTTTATGTTGCTATGTCCTACATTTATGTTAAAATAGGTCAGTTTAGCACGAACATTTCAGATTTCTTTGTAAATTACATCTGAGAGTTGAATATCCCTAAGTGCTGTATTGTTTTGTTTCTTTGTATTGCATGTGCTTTTCTTGAGCTGGACTCTGGAGATTTTCCATCAGCTCCTTAGTTGTTAAATAGAGGTCAAATGAATCAATGAAACAACACTAACTGGGAATATAGCATTGATGTAAATTACAGTGAGAATCCATTTTTCTTGTTTACTCGTGTGGGTCCACACATGGTGCCAGATCACTCTTAATATAAAGCAACAGCTCGTGCCTTTTTGTGAAATCGTGTGAAATGTTCTCCCCTTCAGCTTCCCACTCCTCCGAGCCATTTGGCAAAAACGAGGGAGCTGGAATTTCTGCCTCAGCTCCAATCTCCTCCTTCCCCTCCCAATCCCCAATTAACACTGGCACATCTTCCCCACATTTGAGCCTTGAACGGGAATTCTTGGCTGAGAGTGCAGGTGCAAGTCAACCAGCCTCTACACAGCAGCGCAATCAAGCCCTGTTGTGAAATTGACAACCCAGCAGATAGGCAGCCAGGATCCATCAGATGAGCTGTGCACTCCACCTCCGCATCATGCTCCCCCCTCTCCTTTAGTTAATCAACATATCCTCTCATTTGACTCAAATAGAGGGGAGCTGCCACAGAAGAACTTTGCCTTGTAATTACAGTGTGCCAGCGCTGGTGAACGGTGCTCTCAATCATCCCCCCTGTGGTAATTAGCATCAGGAGCATCAGGCTGATTGCAGACCAGCTCCGGAGCAAAGACATTTAGTTCAAAGTCAAGGGAGTCAGTGTCTTAACAACAGACTTGCATCCTAAACTTGGCATGTATATTTCGGATTGCTAGTTCTGCTTTTCTTGCCTGCCGTTATAACGACACAAAAGCTGCAACTGCGCTGTTCTCAGACGGCAAATTAAACAGCAAACAAACTTTTGAATGAAGTCTTTTTGGTTTGTTTGATAGCATTAGTGTAATTATACCCAAACGCAGCTTTGTTCATCTGTTTTGGGTCTGAGTAAACCTATTTTCTTGTTGACAGCTGTGCTTCCTGTTAGCATCTCACAGTTGAGCTTTACTTTATTAAGCTAACTCTGAATCAAGCTTGATGAGCTCCATGAATAATAAAGTGCATTTATAATAATATGCATGACATTTCTGCTCATTGCAAGTTCAACTAAATGCAGATACGCGAGTAAATAGAGATGCAAAGACAAACAGTGCATGATTATGCAGTGAAGACTTGCGACTTTGCTGAAAGGCATGCAGGAACAAAAGAGCACTGATGAATAAAAGGTAGAATTAAAAGGTAAATGAAACAAAACAAATTCCCTGCTGGTGCTTAAAGACAGCACAGGGGCAGAAAGGTGCTCACCCAGTGAGATCTCTCGGGCGAAGGCCATACACACCAGCATCAGTGGGAGGCCGACAGACACATATTTGATGACCTTGTCCAAAGGAAGCTCCAGTTCCAGGTGGTTGATCCTGTATATCCCCGAGCTGTCCTGCAGCAGAGCATCAGATAGCATGGCCTTGGCCGCTGCCTGGGCGATGGACATTGTAAATACCTGGCAAGCGATAACACACACACACACAAAAAAGAAAAAGGTGGATGCAGGAGAACAGCAAGATAGTGGAAGAACAAATCAGACTCATGACCTTCATCGTGGTATTGCTTGCCTTCATCTTACCGCCTGTTAGATTTCACTGCGTGTTATATAATAAATCAGAAAAAGAAACATGATAAAAGCCAGCTTACCTTGACTGTCCCAGATTGTGTGATGGTATTAGTTTGCTAAGTTCCTCTAAAGGCCCGCACAGCGTTGGAAAGCTCTTTAAGTATTCAGGGAGTTCCTCTGTAAATGAGAGGCTGGATTTGGGCTGGACCAGGCCGAGCCGGGTCTGGCTCTAATTACAGAGAGGACATCTGGGGAGCATGTAGGCGCCCAGATGGCAGGACGGCAGCAGACCTCCAGTTCTCAACAGTTGGCCTTACAGCTAAATGTGTGTGTGTGTTTATGTATGTGTGCTGTACCCACACTGTGAAGCACACTGGCTCGGGCCCACTTCAAACAAGCGAACCACTGCCAGTGGCTTTTTCTGCCTCTGTCATTCTGATTCTATATTTTGCAGCACTTCAGCCTCAGAGTGCAGGCTAACATCCTGTAACATACAAAGAGGCATGTTTCTGAAATGAGAAGAATTCAGTTTGAGGGTGTCTGACGTTGGTTTGAAAGTTTGCTCTCAAATATTCGATAATGTTTATAAATCCAATCGACATTCCAGTCCATACTGACATGTGTAATTATTTTTTTCAGAGTGAGAGAACTCACGTTTCAGAGGTACAGTGGGTGTGTGACATTTTTAGATGTTCTGGAGGGAGCTTAGCTGGAAACCAGTAATTTTCTACCAGTTCTCATTGTTTTAGTTGTCTGGAGTTACTGGAAGCTTAAAGCTGCTGTAACAGAATAACATAATCTTCAACAAAATGAAAACAAGCTGTAAGTGGAGCACTAACACACTTTAAAATGAAAATGGTAATTCTAATTAAGATTCCCTGCTTTCCCATTTTGTATAATTGCTAAAAAACTCACGCCAGTGCTGGAAAATTTCAGAATGTTTAACTGATGGTTGATGCTGGGACACATGGAAATGTTAACTCAACATATGACTAAAAATAAACAAATCCTTTGATATTAACAACCTTTTTGGTTATCTGTTCATAACTTTAAACGTGAGGTGTTCATGCTGCTGGAGAAATATGACTCAAGTCATATCAGGTGCCATTCTGAAGTCTTTCCTTTGAGAAGTTGCAGTTATGATCAGGCATTTTTAAAACTGAGGGATAAGACACTTTAAAGTGCTTTGTGTCAGATGCTTTGATGACATTATTGCAAAGTATGGAAATATTTTCAGTGTGACACAACCAACAAAATGGCCTATACAAGCTGACTTATACAAGCTAAATGAGATACTTTTCAATGTGATTAATATCAATCTTTAACATATTTCTAACCCTAATAAACTGATGTGCTGATGAAGTCAAACCCAGAAGTCAAAGTTTGATCATAACATATTGCATTTATGTTTCACTAAGCAGCTAGCAAGTAGCTAGCAAAATGAGGGTGACTGTTGTGTTGCAAAATGAACATTTCTGGGTCCTGAAGTTCATGGGTTTTCAAACCCCGAGTAGTTTGATACTTATCTCCGACTTTCCACAAACCACAGTGACTAAACTATCACTACAACTAAAACATTTTCCTTTTACTTCACTTAATCTTATTGAGGCCATCTGGCTAGCCATCTTGCTAGCATAAACACAATATGCTACAATGACACTTCATCACTTCCTGGGTAGATTTGTCTTAAAATACCAGATGATAACAATTAAAAATAAAGCTATAAGAGGTTTTATATTATTTGATATTATCTTTTTACTTGTCTTCTTGGGCTTTATAGCAGTGGCATTTTGATATGCTTACTGTGGTGTTTTTTCCTAATTGAAATCAAGAAAAATGATGAGAAAAAGAAAAACAAAGTTTTATACATTTTTTTTTTTTTTTTTTTGTTGTTGTTGTTTATAACCTACAAAAATCCGCAATACTGAAGAATTGTGAGAATCAAAAGTCAAATCGAATTGGCACCCAAAGAATGGGATTCAAATTGAAACAAAAGCATCTCGTCACAGCCCTAGAAATCAGTGGTGACTTTGTCTTCACCCTTCAGATTTCTGTTCAGCAATTCGGGACCACTCTCCTGTTTTTTGTTTTTTTTTTAACAACCATTTGTAAAATGTATATAGCTCTCTTAATGAACATATTTCTCTAGAGAAGGGCTTTTCATTTCAGACCCACAAGGGCCACAGTCCTGTAGGGTTTGTATTTTATGAGGTGAAACCTTTCAGCTATGATCCTCTCTTTGTCTCTCATTACTCCATCTGTTATTGTCAAAAACCCAACTGTGCCATAGAGCAATTCCTGTCTTTACTCTTATGTTTTACTCATAATCAACAATTAGCAGTTTAAAAGCTGTCCCTCCCACATGAAATTCTAGTTTTGTGTAAACTTTAACTAATAAACCCTTTCCAAGACATAAAGCCATGTTTTGAGATGATATTCAGACTTAGAAGGCCGGGAGTCTGTTGGCATGAGACCCTGAGACAAGCCACCAGTCCATGACAGGGTTAACAGAGCGGTGTGCAACCCAACATACTGAGGCTAGTTTGAAACTATTTAGTGTCCATGTTTGGATTTTAGAAGGAAACTGGAGCTCTTAGAGAAATCCCACATCATACAAAATCCGTACAGAGGCACTAACGCAGCTTCAGATTACAGATCTGACCAGAGGAATGAGAATTGATGCACAGTAACAACTTGACTATGAATACTCTGATAAATTTGAGTGTTTACATAGCTACAATGTGGTATATTAATTTTCCATTGCTCTTGTTCTCACCGTTCAGGGAAAGCCAGCAACATGTTTGTTAGGTGTTAAGTGAGTTTTGTTTTCCACCAACAGTTACGTAACAATTACTTTTCTGCTCTGCATGTAAGCATCATTTAATAAAACTGAAAACCTTAGACTGTCAGGCTGCTCATGTATGTTCAACACAATTCACATTCCTTCTAACACAAGCAATCATGTACAAATAAACAGACTTTTTTCTGATGAAGCCACATTTGCGGCTTTGCAGGGTTATTTTAGGCTCCATGGCAGATAGGCGAGTGTTTGGGTGGGCGTCCCCCAGCAAGTTAGATTATAGACTCGACAATGAAGTGAGTGGAAAAATGAGGCATTAAACCAACATCTCCACTCAGACTGGCATCAGCCTTTCCATTCGTTTGTTGAGCCTAAAGAAATGAAGGTCTTATGTGAATAAAGATGAGCACCTTTACATGTTTTAATTATTAAAATCGGTCTATTGAAACATAATAGATTTTGACAACAAAGTGTACAAATGAAATAGAAATATTCCCCTAGTGTGTCGCTTGCTCTGGAAGATCCATTAAAAAAACAAAAACAATAAAAGGCAATCGAGAAAAGAATAATAATAATCATACCTCACAATGAACAATAAGGACATTCAATATAACATGAGTTTTTTTTTTCTTTTTTAGACATTTTCACAATAGAAATGAATGATTTCATTTGAGCGTTTGACAAAACAGAGTTCAAACCGATTCAGTTTCTTTAAAAGCCTTTAAAGAAGATATAAAGAGAGACTGTTGCTTTGTTCTTCTCTCTTCTTCTTGTTTTTCCTCAAAAATGTCTTCTGCTCCAGAAAAAAAAAGTGTTTTTCTCTCAGCGTTGAGTCTTTAGTGACGTCGTCACAAAAACAGAGTTTGTGGGTGGAGACAAGTACGTCTGTACATGCCCGTCACCTGTTTAGCAACTTTATCAGATTCTGTCCAGTTGTTTGTTGAACTACTCGCTCTCTCTCACACACACACACACACACACACACACACACACACACACACACACACACACACACACACACAGACACACACACACACACGGACACACACACGATTGCATACAAAACTGAATAAATATGCAAACCTTTGTCATCAGAATGCAAAAAGGTAAATTAAATATACATACTATATGTGCAGTCCGTATACACTGGTGTACTCCTTTTTTTTTTAACGTGTGTACTCATGTTTTAGCTCACAGTAAAATAAAATAAAAAAAAGAGAAAAACTAAGATAGTTTGAAATCATGCGCGGACAGATTTGCTGCAGCAGTGAATTGAGTGTTTTGCTCGAGAGGAAGAAACACATTGTGTGAGGGTGCCGTTCAACCTGAGAACCTATGAGTCATTATAAAGGTGTGAAGGATGTTCCAGCAGCACAAGCCAACTTTCGGCGGGTGTTTGGGAGGCATCCTTCCTTCCTGTCGGGTCTTCACACTTATTTTAGGGAAGCAAAATGACACATTAGCTGAAAGGTGAAAATGTCAACTGTCAGTTAAAAATGAAGAGTACTTCCAGTCATATCAAATATCTAATTAACTTTAAAAAAAAAAAAAAAAGTCCTGCAGCCCTTTTTTTGTTTAGTAATTTGATTTGCTAAAATATTACATTCGATTAAGTTGTTTCCACATGTCAAAAGTCTTCCACTGTGCAAAAAGATGATTTGATTTTTGATCAATGGGAAACTCCTCATTATCTTGTGCAGCATTTCTTCTATTTATTTTATTCTTTTCAAATATCGTGTCTCTAAAATCGCCAAACAAATGGTTAAAAAATGGCTCCGGTTTAAAACTGACAGTGTTCTTTCCAACCTCTCAGTGTTTTGTGTCACTTGTTCCCAAAAATAAAAGTGATTTAGTACAAAAAATGTGCTACGATTCAGATATTTCAGCATCTCACTGCATGGGAACATACGATGATAAAATGCAACAACACAAATTCATTGATAAACTAATATTTTGTCCTCTACAATCATGACGTTGATGGTAAATGTATCTGATAGGCTCCTCAGAAAAAGTCTCGGACAGAAGTCCAGTACGGGCTGAAACAATCAGGAGTCGCTCAGCATCAGTGCTGTGCTGAGCAGGGTCGTATTAAGCTGACAGCCGAGGTCAAAGTTCACGTAGCGCCTTATCCCGTGGGGGCTACTCCAGCTCCTCTCTGGGCTCCATGCTTAGATCTCTCCTTCCTGCTCCTCTGCTAGACAGATGCCTTCCTCGCTCATGCTCCTCCTCTACATCCTCTTCTTCTTCCTCCTCCTCCATCCCTTCTTCCTCTTCTTCTTCCTCCTCTTCCTCTTCATCCTCATCCTCCTCCGTGCCGTCCATGGAGTCGTCAGCTGCCAGCATCGCCTGCTGCATGGCCAGGGTGGCCGAGTCTGAGGACAGCGAATGGAGGCTGTCCATGCTCAGCGGGTCTGTGATGCAGCAGAGATATTACAGCCACTTTATTAACTCTCAATATTAAACAGTAAATATGGGCAGATAAGTTTGCTTCCTCATATTGTTCCATCTTTATCTGCATTAGCTGAAGTGCAGAGATAGCAGGTAATAAATTACAAACTGCAACTTAAATTCATCATTTTCTCTAAGTCCTGACATGAAACACCACACAGTTCCCTTTTCCTTTTATCAAGCTGTTCCCAGGATACATGGGACTAGTTTTAAACCAAATCTCATGTTTAGCTGATGATTCCTGTGAGACGTGACAACTTCTCCTCTCACTTTAAACAAAAAGAGAGACAACACTGCCATCTAGTGGTTGAGATTCAACCCTGCATGCAGAAACTTGGGGTGTGTTTGTATGGTGGCCTACTTTCTGAGTTGTTTCCCGTCTGAGATCTGTGCGTTTGCAGAACTCCTGCCACGATGGAGTCGGGCCAGAAGCGCTGCGTTGGACGGTGCTGGGACTTCATCTTCTTCGCTTTCGGAGCTGGATCTGGATTACTGGCATCCAGCATAGGCTGGAGGATGCGCCGACGTGCGTTGATGAACCTACAGGAATGAGACAGGAACATGAGATGAGCTGGCTTGTTTGTAATTTCAGAAGAAGTGACACTTAAAAAAGTAAATATAGGAACAGTTTCCACACTTCAGAAAGCACAAACAGCAAGACGCGGACTGGTTTACACTCAAACTGAGATATGAAGCACATGTGGGCCACACTGGACATGTATTGCGCTGCTACTGCAATGTTAAGTGTAACGTAGGCCATAAGCTGGGACGAACTCTGTCCTAAAATACCTGTTCGGACAAGTACATCCATTTCTAGTCCTCAAGAGCCAGTGTCCCGCAGGTTTTAGATGTTTTCTGCTGAAGTTAATGGATCATTATCGGCTTATGCCTGGTTGTACCTATTTGTAGTACATTTGGGGCTAAATAGGATTGGCACTGTGGCAGCACCATCAAAGGTACTGCTGTTTGTCCCTTCAACAATGCAGTTTGGACCTTAGAAAGACCAGAAGACCTCTGGGAGCTGTCTAGTTTCTACACAATAAAACAGCATTGTTGAGGGTTCAGTGCCAGTACCTCAGGGAGATCCATTTAATTTGAAACAGGTGTGTTGGAGCAGGGAAACCTCCAGGTAGTAGAGAATCGGGGACAGGACTTAAGAGCATGTTTCATACCAGTCAGATTTGACTCACTGAAATGTTTCCAACATCCAGTTGCAGCTCTAAGACCTGGAGAATATGAAGATCGGGGCCATATCAGGAGTTCAGGCAGTTACAAGACACAGAAGGTCAGGACGATCCTGGTATCAGGAGAAGCTTATATTTACTGGCTCATTTGGTGAGCGGTCGATAATAAATTCAACGTAGGAGGTGCAGTCTTAGGTGTAATGTGTATGTATGGACAGGAGATGGCATCAGAGTGTCAGAAATTCACTGCTGAGCTTGAAAAGCCTCCGCTGTGGTGAGATGAATCAGTCTTTCTTCTCTACATGAGCACATTTTACTCCATCAAAGAAAAGATTTACGGTTGTTAGGGTTACAGACTCTTACCAGTTATTCACTTGCAACAGGGTGAGATTTGTCTGAGCTGCGATCTGCCTCTTCTCATCTTCTGTTGGGTATGGATGCTGAAAGGAGGAAGAGACGCAGACTCAGCTTTAAGTCATCCTGGCTGGCTGTTCCCAGGGTTGAGGTTTTAGTATTTAAAGCTCCCCCCGCCTCACCATGAGATGCTGGAAGAGCCAGGAACGCATGATGTTGGTGGCGTGTTTGGGCAGGACCCCCCTCTTATTCTTGGACTTCTTGTCTTCGCTGTCCAATAGAGACGACAGGTTCACATTTACCTTCACAAAAGAGACGAAAGGGAAAAAAAAAAAGGAAAAAGAAAAGGAGTGGATGGTTAGGCTTACTTATTGTTGCCACGGAAACAAAGGGAGACTACCAATTACCTCTCGTTTTTTCTTTGGCAAGGGCAGAAACACCTTCTGAAGTGTCACCATGGTAACTGAATTTGAGTTTTTTTATTTTTTTATTATTTTAATGATACTTAAAATATAGCGAAGCAGCAGCCTGTGGACTGATCTCTGTGGACTGATCTGTGTCTTACTAGGAGTTGTTAGGAGTTAAAGGAGCTGGGGGTCAGGCCAGAAGTTGGAATTTCACATCGAGCCTCTGAATTAGTTAAGAGCTGACGGAAAGCAGAACTGGGTTTGACTCCCTTTCTTCTCTGGTGGTGACCCGAGCCCGTGTGTGTGTTCAGAGAGAAATCATTATTCAGATGTTATTGTTTGGAGTGTGAGTTCTGGAGGAAGAGTCTCGGCAGTCTTTGACAGCCTGTGTTGCACATATGGATGTGTGTGCTTGCTCTTACTGAGGGTTCATAATGTCTTTGACTATGTCACTCTATTTGTGAAGACAATTTTGGTTGTTAGAAAATGTCATTTGCTAAACTAATTAGCCAAGACACAATCAGTAAATAAATATTAATAAATATTAGGTTGATGTATTGGAGTAAAGATGTCTAAAGATGAGGCTGTATGGTATTATCTGTATTAGGTTTATGATCAACAAATCCTAGAAAATGGCATTAAAACCAAATCCTTCAGATATTAAGTTTAATTTAAAATGACTTTCTATGGGTTTCTGGAAACTTCAAACTGTCCAATAAAACTTATTACTCAGGTTTTGAAGGCACAAGCAGCATGAAACAAAAAGAAATATTCAGCTTGTTTGTTTCCTATATTATAAACGTTGCCATCAAGTTTTGTGCTGAAACAGTGTCGTACAAATGTGTTTGACTCGAGATTTAAAAGGGAATGCTCCTTTATGTGTATTAAAGGTCTGCTAGACCATCTTACTGTGATGTAAAACAATGATGATTTTTTTTTAAAAATGTATCATAAATACACTCATTGTGCTCTGCTTTGAATGGATCCAACATGTATCATCTCGCTGCCACAAAAACATCTTGCAAAAGGGCATCAGATGCCTGGTAACACAAAGCTTTTAACACAAGCACTCTGATGGTGTCTCAGCAACTCCTCTGAAATAAAAACATGCGTTCTGTATATTTGAGTCAGAAGGAACCTGCTGGCACCGAGCTCAGGACGGCCATGTTCACCAGCAAACCACCAGGAAACATGTTGGTGGCCTGGACTTTGACATTTTTTCAAAACTAATGCAGCTTGATCCCCTCAGGACATTGTCGAAACATGTTTAGTGCCCATTTTGAGACTTTTTGGTTGGGAATGGTGTAAGACAATAGTCAACCTGATATACAGGCTTTCAAAACTACTGGAACAATAACTTGATGAAGTTTTATCTATACATGCAATAATATCATGAATGGAGCAAAAAAGTTGTTGAATGTGAATCCTAGTGACCACATTCACACCACTCTGGGTAAAAAGAATCTATGGATGTCACCAGTTATACTTCAGGTTATGGAATAAGAAATTTTCACAATTATCTGGGAAAATTGACAGAACTTTGACCATGTGTGTCTGCTCCCATGACCCCTGTACAGCTTCAGAAATCATCATCATCCCTTCAGATCAGCGTCTACAGGAAGGTTTCACAGGGTTTGGAGGATGCATGAATCAGGTATTTGTAACACGCAGTTTGTGCTCTTCTGATGTCTCTCCAGGTATCTGCCGGAGCTTTTTCTCCAGTGAGGGGTTCACTGCAGAGCTCCGATGACCTTGAACCATCCTGTTGACTTCACCTTCCAGGCTCCAGAACTCTTCTTCTCCTTTCTCCTGACACTTTGTCTCTGGAGGTGAAGGGTCTTGGTTTTTCTCCACTACCGTGGGGAAATGCTTCTATGTTGACCTGAACGTCTACAATACATTTTCTGCATGTGTTCCAATACAACTTGCTGACCTATTGATGATGGTGGTCCATGTAATCTTTTCTTGCCAGTATTTTCTCAAGCTGTTAGCTGCTGGATTGTCTCATTGGCCTTTTTGCACAACCTGCAGTTGGGATATCACCAGCTGTGCTAGATCATAGCCTCTATTACTTTAGTGCCAACTTGTTAGCGGACTCTGAGTCCTTCGTACCAACAGAGCATCTTTTAAACACCTTAGTGTTGGAACAGACTCTGATTAATGGCCGCAGTGGCATTTTTGGATGCCTACTTCAAGCAGTATGATGCACCATGTCAAAAAGCTCAGATGATCGACAACATGACAATGAGTTCACTGGACTCCAACGCCCTCTACAGTCACCAGATCTCAGTCCAACACAGCAGCTTTGGGATGTAGTGGATCGGGAGAGTTTCCTCTGGGATGTTCATCTATTTTCATAATCTAATTCAGGGTCACAGGGAAAACTGGGCTTAACCCAGCAATTAGCAGGTGAGAGGCAGGGTACACTCCAGACAAGGCCAACACACAGAGACTAACAACTGTGCATACTCACACACACACGCACTATCAGGAGAATTTAGAGTGACCATTTAACCCAACAAGCTGACAAATCTGCAACTGTGTGATGCCAACATGTCAATGCAAGGAAAAATCCTTGAGAAATGTTTCCACCACCTTGTTGAGTACAAGAATTAGGGAAGTTCAGAAGGTAAAAGCGGGTCCAGAAGGGGGCACATCATAAACCACCCATTGAATTTCAGCGCATATAAAAAAACAGTTTTAAGAAGATGTCAAATGCAGAATGAAATCATATCTCCTTGTAAGAAAGCAGTCTTGTATAATCTTTAATCAAAAAATCACTTCCCACCCTGTGCTTGTAAACTAGAACAAAGACAGCCGCCTTGTTTCATGACCCGGCCGAGCTTTACTGTGTGAGGAAACACACCAGCTGTATTATCTGCATTATGCAAAGAAAAAAAAGATAAGTGTGTTCTCCAGGAGAGAGAAAATTAGACACAATGGAGCTTCTGTGAAAGCACTCTACAAAGAGCCTTACTTCTTCAGCTACTGCCTGCATATTAATAAAAAATATCAATTATAATTCATAATATATAATTTGAGAAAACATCCTTTTAATCTGTCAGCCTCAGTATAGAAGAGTTTTTTTTTTTAAACAAGGCATCCATTTGTGTCGTGTAAAATACTTCTCGGCTCCTCGGCTGAAGAAGGGGAGCATTATGAAAATTTCATGTTCATGAGTATGCAGAACAAAATGCATGAATAAGTAAAAAACACAAGTGGGCTAAAGGATATAAAATTGATTAGCTTCAGATGCAGCTTAGCAAGGGGAACAGATATTCATCTCGCACTCTCAGTGCTAATAAAAACACATTCACATGCATTCAGACTTCCCCTCACACTCTTCACACCAAACAAGACTCATTACAGTTGCAGTTGGATTACTCTCCTCTTATCCCCACCCTCCCCATCTGCAGCCCTGTGAGGCGACCGGTTCCGGGGCAAAGCCAGGTTGAATTAATTGGCGGCACCGAGCTGGAGAGAGTGATTACTCGGGGCTTGTCGGCGGAGTAGCTCCGGGGTTGTGTTTAATTCCCAGCACAAATGTCGCACTCTGCTTTGGTTTGGTCAACGTTACTCAGCGGGACCTGAATTACCTTCATGAAACTCTTTGAGTCAGCAACGCAGCACATAAGGCAACCACTCTTGAAGATTTATATGGAAATATTGGGTATTATATGGTATTTTCCCAGTGTATTTTAATCTATTTACATTCAATCAAGACTAAGATTTGAGGTTTGAACCTGTGAGGGTCTAACAAATACTTGTACCTTACCTCAGAGGTGTCCAAGGCCACCCCTTCTTCAACACACCTGAATAAAATGGCTAAATCCCTTATCCACATGGCATTCAGTTCAGTGAAAGTCTGGGAATAAGACATTCATTTTATTTAGGCGTGTTGGAGAACAGATGCATTTAAAAGTTGCAGGATAGTAGCTCTCTAGGAATGGACAGGGGCCTTATGTTATTCTATTTCCTGTAACAGAGTTGTAATTGCAGAAAATAGGAAATATAGCCAATGACAATTACCAGCAAACCAAATTCCAGCCCCTCTGCAGCATATTTTGTCTCCAGTCCATTGTTGTGAATCTCATTAAAAGAGTTAGCATCAGTTATCCAGATGAGACTCATTATGCTTCTGTTGAGTCAAACTGAATCTGACATCCTGAGTAGAGAGACGTAACAAGCACTCGAGTCCCCCACAGCCGCGGTTCATGTTTTCTTTAACCTGCTTGTTTGTTTTATGTTGGCAAACTTTAAAGACATAGCCGAGAGTGGAACAACCAGAAGATTGTTATTGTAGCTTTTGAAGCTGTGCAGGCAACATGGCAAATATCTGTTTCAGGGTGATTGCAACCTGACATCTTAATGGGGAAAAACAAAGCAGACCCCAGCTTTCAACCTCAGATCAACATGATTCGTTTAAAAAGCTAATTCAAAACAGCAAAAACTTGAAGTAATAATTTTCTATATGATGTTCAAAGTCTTTCACATTAATGTGGGTGAATTTTGGTTCCTTTTCCTTTGCAAAGCCACCAAAGCTCATGCACAGCTCTCTGAGGATCCTACACCATGTCAGTCAGGTTGAGGTCTTTGGGTCATTGTAATTCCTTCATTCATTTTTTTTTTAGCTGTAGATCTGCTGCTGTATTTGGGATCATTGTCCTGTTGTAGTCAGATAGGTGATCTGTCATCTGATTCATGGTTCACTCAATGACTGCAAGGTATCCAGGTCCTGTCACTGGAAGACAAGTTCAACTGATTGTCTCTCCACTGCCATGCTTGACAGTTGGTATGTAATGTTTGCACAGATAGGCTGTGTTTGGTTTTCTCCAACATGAGATTGTGCATTCTGACCAGTCACGTACCATAAGCTTCACGGTTAGGGTTAGGTAAGCAGACAGTTGCAAATATTAACAGACACACCAACAATCATTTATATGTGTAGGCAAGTGCCAAGTGCCTGCATAATCTAATGCAATTAAACATCATGACACAACATTAAAAAGTAGCAAAGCTAGCTAAATGATTCAATAACAGTCCCTGGACTTTATATGCAACGACAACTGGTAGTAGTAAGTTGATGGTTTTCCTCAAAAAAAGACATGGAAGTAGTTTAGTTCTAGAGGGGTCATCCTGCTAGTGAGTCTGCCAGCTACAGAGTTTTGAATGATATGGAAGTTTATGGGGAGCCCAAAGAAGAGAATTACAGCAGTCGAGGCGAGAGGTGACCAGGCTGTGAACTAAGACGGCAGTGGAGTGAGGGGTGAGGAAGGGGCGGAGAGTGCTTGAAATGACAAGGTGCTATTAGGATGACACCCAGACTCTTAACCAGAGGGGAAGGTGGGACAGAAAGGTTGTCATTTGAAAGTGAAAAAATGTTGGTTTTGGATAGAATTGAAGGTGAACTGATGAGAATAAACTTAGTTTTACTGCTATTAAGTTCGAGAAAATTGGAGAACCCAGACTTAAGATCTCTCAAACAATTGGAGAGGGAGGGTGGTGGAAAGGAGGAGTTGGGTTTACCAGAAATGTAAAGCAGGATGTCATCTGCGTGGCAATGAAAATGAATATCATGTTTCCGAAAAAATATTGCCAAGGGAAAGGATGTACATCATAAAGAAAGGGGACCTAGAACAAAACCTTGAGGGATACCTGGAGTGAGAGGAGATAGCTGTGAGGAGAAAGATTTAAGCTGAATGAACTGATACGATTTAAACCAGCTGGAGTGGGGTGTGGGTGATGCCAAGAGAGGATAATCTATTGAGAAGGATGGAGTGAGATATGGTGTCAAATGCCACACTCAGGGCAAGCAGAATGAGGATGGAGAGAAAACCAGAGTCAGCTGGAATGAGGAGGTCCTTGGTGATTTTAATGAGAGCAGATTCAGTGTTGTGTCGCGGTCGGAAACCAGACTGGAATTGTTCATAGAAGTTAATCAAGTGTACTGGATTAACAGTCTCGTGCTGATACTGATCCCCCTAATTCCTGTGAAAGTATGAATTGTGCATCTTTTTTGCTTATTTAACAATTGTACAATTGTAATTTTTCTAACAGATTTTTTAGACATTGTTAGGGCCCAATAATTTTGATTATGCCCAAATACATAAAATCTTTTAAATTCAAGACTTTTTTCCTTTTTTTTTTCTCACATTTGTACAAAAATGAGGTGTCTCAAATAATTAAAGCTACAGCAGAAGCTTGTTAAGACAGAAAAATGACCAAGTTAAATATAATATGTGAAATACTAAAACTACAAATGTGTCCTTGTGTCATAAAAAATCCAATTTCAGGCCATTGCGTAGGTTGATGTCTCTGCAGGCTTTCAGGGAAAGAAGTTGGTCATATATTTCCTGCCCATAATAATTCCTCAGTTCTTTACTTACTTTCCTTTCACATCTAGGCGTGCTGCATTTTACCAGCTTGTCAGAGGCTTGTTAAAAAATCGCAAACATATTGTATGTCTCAGAATTTTCTTTAGCTACGATGCGTTTTGTTGCTCAAAGAAGGATATATATATATATAAAAATATATATATATATATATATATATATATATATATATATATATATATATACACACACATGTATAAATGGAGTCCACACTTGACTTTCATCTCAAACCTGACAGGACCGTGAAAGCTCCCTAAACAACAGGGGAGAATAACACCATTTCCATTATGCTTGGCAGCAGGGGGGCTTCGTTCAGACAGAGACAATGAAAAGAATCTGGAAGAGGAGGAGGGTTGGGGGGTGCTCTGTGAAATGCAAAGAGGAATTCTTTCAATAATAAAACAGGGAAGCAGTGGGGAGTGAAAGAGCAGGGATGGACGCCGTTCACATGGCGTTACCTGTGAGTTCTGAATCTGGATGGTTCCTGGTGGTAGCGCTTGCGTTAACACTTGCCCTTGCGACGTCACCATGGCAACTGGCTGGTACAGGGTCCCACCTGAGGAGATAATTTGCCACCATGAGTATCAAGTGGCCTCAGCAGCTCCTGGAAGCCACATCCAGCACCACCACAAGAAAGCTTTTTGTTTTTCTTTTTTTTTTTTAAACTACTTGTCAGCCTTGCAATAAAAAACACAGCAAACAAGAAGCTCAATGATTAAATTCAAGGTGCATTATTGTCCTTTAACCCAGACAAAACAAGAAGGAAGAGGAGTGTCTTTCTCACTCCTGGCTTAATTAGCCTTGATCAAGACACTCTTATCACAGTCTGTTTGAGCTCCTCAGTGTGTAGTGATCAAAGACAGAGACATTGATTTATTTTGGGGTTAAAGGGATTTCCAGAGGGCAGGATTAACATTTCACTGTACAGGCTTGACATTATAAGATCCAAGCATCAAGCCAGGCCTTCACAGAAACACACACACACACACAGACACAGGAGTTCTGACTGATTTCAAAGACATGCTAATAATACTGTTTTATTATTATTGTTATTATTATTATATTATTATTATTATTATTAGCACCTGCCACTTAATCTATCATGTGGCTTTTTAGGGCCAAAATCCTAAAATATTGACAAAAATATTGAAACTGATGGTACTTTGTAAACGTATGCAGTGGTACAGCAGCATTTTGAGTACCAATGTAACTTAATCAACAGAAGTTGTCTGCAGAAACCTATGAAGTTTTGCAATGAAATATTTGCAACATGAGAAAAAAAAATATTTGGAAATATGACGAGTCAGACAAAAGGAAAATTTAAATATTTTCTGAACGAGAATGAAAATATTAACTAGTAGGAGACATCACTGTAGAGATGCAGGTGTTTTACATGTGTGAAAGTGGATCATGTGGTCTGGTTTCATGGAAACACAATAAAATGTGTAAAACATTAAAGTGTGCGCACTTTGGCTGAAGAAGTTCTAGAAAACCTTCTTCTACAGAAATTTTCACTGAAGTTCTCGCATGTTTATTTCTTTCCTGTTTGTTTTGGTAAAAAAAATGACAATAATCTATTCATCTTTTTAATTTTTCATTTTAAACTAAATTCTGTGACTGGACTCAAAAGGTGAAAGTTCATGGACCAAAAAGGAAAATCTTGAGAATTAGTAACAATGACCAAACGTGGTGATATCAACCCTCAGATTTCTGCATGAGGCCTTTCTAGACGGGCAGAAGTAGTCTGGAGCAGGAAAAATGTGAGAACGAAAAAAGTTTACATCACGCACCTCCTCATTGAGATAAAAACTAGATGCCGGATCGTATCCAAAAGCAAGTTGTGACAAAAATAGAAAAATAGGTCCAAAAATATCGGAGAGTGAGTCATTGTGCGACTTCAGCGGAACAACCTCTGGAACATCTTTTTCTGACCAAACTGGTCAGATAAATTACTTTTCTTTTCTGATAAACATAACATTTCTTTCCACTTCATCCTCATCACTGTGGTTATGTTTAGGTAGATGCTCACTGTAACCTGAAATAAAAAAGCACCATTCACCACTCAACACAGGACAATCTAATTCCCGAAACTGGATTTTGGAGAGCATATTGACTCTGACTTGCCTATAGCTAAGTGGTAACCTAGAATTCAACCAGCTAACAAAGGTAAGCGGGCTAAAACTAAGTCATGCTGTTAACCGGCTAAAAGCCATGGTTGTTCTACATTCTTCCTCCTTAAATTGGAATATCAGGTACCTGTCAATCAAAACGACACACACCTAATCATGCCAAATTTCAAGATGAAAGTACTTCTAAATGGAGGAGTTACAAAAAAAACCATTCACTTCCCTGTAGTTATCATGAAGGTGAACTTGACCTAATAAACCTAAAATGGTTTTTGTACCAGGTTGTAAACATGTTAATTTCTGCTGTGAAGTCTTTTTAACATGGGAGTCCATGGAGATTTGCTCTGTTTTGGAGCCTCTAGTGGATGAGGGGGAAACTGACATTTGTGCACTTCCGCATAGGCTTCACTTTTAACCGCCAGATGTTGTCACTTGGTAAAAATAAATACACGCCATCTACTGGTGAGATGCTGTTACTGCGGTTGTAGATGCAGTAGTAAACAGAAACTACTCCAAAAGCCCAAATGGTGTATTTATAAGTGTGTTTTTATTTAACATCCGTTCCTACAATATTTTTCTAAATACTGATATAAGTGGGGGGGTCTAATCTGCAATATGCTCTTCAAGCATCACGCCCTGCCTCCTGCTTTAAAAACAGACTCCACCCTCACCCTTTCTTTTTCTTCCCTGCATCAGAGCACTCCGCCAGCTAGAGATCTCCTGTGTGTCTGTGGGAGAAGTCCAGATAAAATTCTGTGCATTCTCCTAAACATCTGTCTGAAAACATTTGCAGTCAGAGATGCAGATGCTGGCAGTTTACAGGCAGCATCTGCATCTCTGTTCATGTGAATAAGCTGAAGGGAAGGGTTTGCTCATTTGGACACCACCACTTCAGACTTCCGTATGTCTGTAGAATATAATAGGAGTTAAAACTATCCCTACACAAGCTTTAAAACGTGAAATAGAAATACAATAAAAAATAAGGCAGCTGTGTTTTAATATCAGTGTTCTCATGCTTACCCGATACCACTTGTGAGTTGATGGTCGTCATGGCGACATTGCCCTGCTGTAGGCCACCAGCAGGCACCACAATCCCTGAAGGGTTAACGGAGCTGGAGACAGAGGTCATGGATGGAGAGGAGGTCTGAATTAGTTCCTGGGGGATCATAGAAGGAGAAACTAATGAGAAACTGTTTTTTTTTTTTTTTTTCCCCCCAAGTATAGAAACTAACATCCAAAGCCCTCGGTGATAAAATACAACCCACATGATAATAATCCATAACACTGCATCTATGTCATAAAATGTAATGTGGTTCATTATGTGCAAATCTCTCTCTGAGCATGACAGAAAACACAACAGATTTTAAATGTTTAAATCCAGCTATTTTACTGTTTCATGTTGTATTTTGAATTTGATGGCAACAACATATTTAAAAATGGTTGGCCATAGGTCATATAATTACGTCCGCTGGGTATGAATAGAGCACCTCAGAGAGGCAGAGTCTCTCAGGAGAAATGATGTGCTGAGGTTTAGTTGTCATAAAAAAAAACTAGATAATTGTGGAGGGGTTTCTGGATAATGTTTCTCACTGTGAAATATTCACTTAATGATACAAAATAATATTTAAAAAAATTAAGAGAATCTGGCAATATCTAATAATTAAAAGTCCTATATTATACATTTTTTGAATGATTTCATATGGGTATCAGCACAACAACAACACTGACACAACACAAGTGTTTTACCCCAAATTCAGCTTTAGTCCTTAATTTTAGCCGTTCCAAACGTGGCTCAAGTGAGCTCTACTGAGAACCGTTTCTGCTTCTGAACTCTTAAATGTTCATGAGCGGCGCGTGTCCACACACACTCCACGTCCAAACTAAGAGGATTCATCTTTCGCTGGCGCCTGCTTGGTAATTTTTTTTTTTTTTTTTTTTTTTTTGCTTGGTGATTTTAGAGTGCAGGCTCATGTAGCCAGGGTTTGGGCCACCGGCAGTACCCACTACCAGGGGGAGGGGTTATTTTCCTTTGTAGGGTCATAAAATGAATATATCCAAGTCACCTGTTCAAGCACACATTGCTAAAAAGTGGAGTAAGCAAGAAATGCTAACAAATTTTCTCCTGCTAGGGCCTCATGTACAGACTATTGGGACACATGACTTTTAGAAAACCTTCAGAAAGTGAATTTGGTTTATTTGTGTGAGCTTTCTAATGAATACTTGATGTTCTTCTGGCCATTTGGTGGCACTGAATTAAAACAGACATGATATAATCACTAAATATGGATGTGGAAAATGGTTTTCTGATGAGACAATGGCAACATTTAAATTATTTGCTTGTATTTTGTTTGTTTGAAATCACAGATGTCAGGTCCTCTGAACTAAAGAGGCGGCGGCACCATCCAGCTTGTTATCTGGGCCTTTTCATCAGAGTGCCTCTCTGATGCATGAAGGTGAAACTGGAACCTCTCACAATGTGAAAATGCTTCATCAGTACTAGGAGAGTTTAAGTGCTGGACTGGTCTTCCTGCATTCCAGACCTTTTAGCTGGTGTATCATAAAATGCAAAATGTAAAAAAAAAATACCCATGACCTGTTGAACAGATTGAGAACAGTATGATTTCCATCTTTCCCAAAGGTCCAGTAACTGGTTTATTTAGTTCCCAGGTGTTTACAGACTGTTTTGCGAGGATGAGGGGAAGCCACATGGCTATAAATATGTCCATGACTGACCTGCTGCATGCTGAGACTGGTGTGCGACGGCGAGTAAGGTCCCCCGAGGTCGTTACGGAGAAGGTTGTCGCTGTGCATCTTGGTTTTGAGGCATGTGATGTAACGGTTGCAGAAATCCTTGCAGAGCTCATTGACTTTCTCTAACTCTAGCAGGTGGATCCGCAACACCTGAATGGCCTTCACCATCTGAGGAAAACAGAGGAAAACTGCCAATCTTAAAAAAGAAAAAAAAAAAGTTGACATCTTACAATCCCCAATCATTCACTCGCAATAAAAACGGGCAAAACAAACAAGACAAACATCCCTTGAATATTACATTAGAGTGCGTTTCATGTGTAAAGGGAAACTCAATGACTCTTGGTCTGTTTGAATGCTAATAACACCAGGAGGATCTAGTTACATCCATGTTGTGCTTTACATCTATATTTATATTTAGCCAATTAATGAGAATTCCTCTGCATCCAAGTGGAGGATCTAAGGATAGATGATGGTGTTTTCTGTACAGACTGTGAGGCCCTTTCCCTTGAGGCCTTGTTTAGACGTATGTGTGTGTAGGCATGGAATAAATCCGATATGATTTCCCTTCGGTTAGCTTTGTTGTTTAAGTATTGATGTGTAAATTCATTGAAAACAAACAAAAAAACAAGTCATAGTTCTTATTTGTGTTCACTTGCTGGTGAATACAGCTGGTTTTGACAGCGGACAGAGCTTTAAAGATGAGAAGTACAATATATTAAATGCTGATGCTTGATGCACAGAAGATCCATACAGATCAAGTAACCTGATTCTGAACAGCACAATAACCGAAGAACTCGCTACTAATCCTAGCCAGCTATTCATCAATGGACAGAGTGTGGATATTATTAAAAAGGTCCTGCTTAGCCTGCACTTTCTGAGGATCCTCAGTAAAAATCAAATAACCGAAGCTGCTGGTGTCCTTCGACAGAGCCAGCATGGAGAGCATCCAGACACAGCTTGGTACTCTGGCTGTACTGCTGCAGACAAGAAGGCTGTCTGGAGATTCACACGGACAACAGAAAAGATCAGCTTTTCTCTTCACTCCATCGCAGACATCACTAACAGCTTCACTCCCTCCAGAGCACACAGGACGATTCCCGCCCTGGTCATCATCAGTTTGGACTGGTACCTGCTGGGAGACGTTATCATCTAAATCCAGAACCAATAGATTTTTCAACAGCTTCTTTCCACAGGCAGTAATTACCTTAAAATAATCAGAGGAAGCTCCGCTTTACACTTTGCCCTCCAAAAGTTGCCCTTTATGTAACATTTTTATTATTTATTGTTATTTTTTATTAGGACATTGTAGGAAGGTGGTAGTGGACAGTCCACTACCACCTTGTGTTGTTGTCACTCATATGTTATAGTTGCTTTGGATAAAAGTGTCTGCTAAATGACTATAGAACAGAATGGAATAGAATTTCAGCAGTAATTTCCTGTTCAATATGCATGAACTGCTCTACTTTCATGTGCATTTATTTTTCTATGCACCTTGTCATAGTCCTAATTCTTATTTATACAGGCATTTTTATTTGGAGGTATCTTATACTTCTGCCCAAAGAACTTTACAAAGTCAAAGTGGGTCTAAACTTTAATCTTGTGGTGTCACAGTGAATTTATATATTATGGAGATAAAACAGACAAACTATTCATTCTCATTCTTGTTCAGGATGAAAAACAAAACAAAACAACAAAAAAAAACGTTAAGTTGCAGCTTTCCATCCGTGTTTTTTTTCCACACTGATCAAACAGCAGCGACTCAGCACCTTGTCAGTGCTTTCCTGCCACTTAACAGGTTCCTTTTTTTATACGCAGAAATTCATTTGTTTAGTAGTGACATAAAATCACAAATATAAAAAATGCTTTAAAAAAAATCATGCAAAATGTACACGTACACTACTCACAAAAAGTTAGGGATATTCAGCTTTTGGGTGAAATTTCACAACAAGCCTAAAATGCATTCAAACCTGTACAGGTGAACTTAATGTGATCTTCTCTAAGCTTTTAAATGCACATGTCCAACTGTTAAATGTTTCAATAAATTTTGCACAAGTTGCTGTTCTCTAACAAGGAGCTTAACGGCAAAAATCACGGCAGGTGTGTGATCCTTGAATTGACCAATAAATGTCCTGGTTCAATTAGAGCTGGTGTTTAAACAGTTGTCCTCATCATGCTGTTCACATTTTGACATCATGAGACCAAGACGACACCTAACAATGGAACAACAGTCCCTTGCCATTGCGATGCTTCAAACAGGACGTTCTCAGACAGAAGTGGCCACTGAGCTTGGAGTGTCACAGAGTGTCATCAGCAGGTTGCAACAGAGATATGGAGAGACTGGAAGAGTCACAGAAAGGCCTAGAAGTGGATGTCCTTTGGCCACATCCCGTGCTGATGACCGCTACATTGTGAACACTGCCCTGAGAAACCGGATGATGAATGCCACTCAACTCCAGGCACGTTTAAGAGAGGTGAGAGGCACCCAAGTGTCACGTCAGACCATTCGAAACCGTTTCCATCAGCGTGGTCTGCGTGCTAGACGACCTGCACGGGTACCTGACCACACCACCAGGCACAGGCATCATCGTCTTGCATGGGCCAGGGAGCATTTACGCTGGACGAGGAACCAGTGGGCCTCAGTGCTGTTCTCTGATGAAAGTCGATTCACACTGAGCAGAAATGATGGCCGGCAACGATGTTGGAGACGTCAGGGAGAGCGCTATGCATCAGCCACTGTTGTCACCAGGCCAGCTTTTGGTGGTGGCGGTGTCACAGCGTGGGCAGGGGTGTCCACTTGGTACAGAACTGCCCTACACTTTGTGAATGGTACAGTGACAAGCCCATACTACCTGAATAACATCATTAATCCAGTGATTGTGCCCCTACATGAACAGCACAGGCCTAATTTCATCTTCATGGACGACAATGCTCCTGCTCATCGAGGCCGCATCATCAGGGAACGGCTGTTGGAGACTGGTGTACCTCAAATGGAATGGCCTGCACTCTCTCCAGACCTGAATCCCATTGAAAACCTGTGGGATCAGCTGAGCCGTCGTGTAGAGGCTCGAAACCCTGCACCCCAAAACCTCAATGACCTGAGGGCTGCCCTTCAAGAAGAGTGGGATGCCATGCCTCAGCAGGCAATAAGTTGCCTTGTGAACAGCATGAGACGTCGTTGTCAAGCTGTAATTGATGCTCAAGGGCACATGACGAGATATTGAGACGTTTAAATTTTTTGTTGTGGTGTAACTACCATTGTTGTTACCTTTTGTGTTGAATGAATTTTTTGAGATGAGGAAATCAGTAGTGCATCCTTCTACTTCAATGTCTTACTTTTATGATATTATATCACTGTAGCATGAACATATTGCATTTTCCATAAATTTCACCTGAAAGCCAAATATCCCTAACTTTTTGTGAGTAGTGTATGTTTCCATGCCTACAAACATTTAAAACATTAAAATAAACAGATGAAGCTTTCTTACATAAAGGATGACATTTGCAAACGGGAGGTGACTAATGTTTTTTTGTACACTGGTGAGGAAGTGCTTTAATCAGTGCAACGTAAATGTTTCAGACAGACATACAAGCTGTCATCCTTATGTCATTTATTTAAAAAATAATGAACAGAAAGACTAGGGCAGGGACTTTAACGATTTTATCTAATTAGTTTAACAAATATTAGAAAATAATCTACATTAAATAAAGGATGTCTTAAAAGCCAAAGACAAACTAACAGATGGAGCTTCAATCTTCACCAACTCTCTTTCTTCTGCACAATTAAATCTGGTTTTTGGAAGCTGGAAAAGTCAGAATATTGGGTTTTATTGTGCATGCTAATTAACTAATTAACTTAAGCTAAAATGAGCACTTAATACCTTTGCAGAGCTCTCAACCGCATCCCAAGGTCTTTTTCTGTGAAGGGAAACTGTGAAAAACTTGAAAGCAACTCAGTCAAACGCTCAGTCAGTCCCTTCATGCTTAGATTAGAAATAAACATCCATATTCGAAGTGCCTGCGATGGACTGGCGAGCTGTCCAGGGTGTACCCTGCCTGTCGCCCAAAGCCAGCTGGGATAGGCTCCAGCTTCCCCGCGACCCTGAATTGGAATAAGCGGTTCGGAAAATGAATGAATGAATGAATGAATATTCGAAGTGAAACTCATCCTTGGGGCTTTTTTAAGCCACATTGCACGAACAATATTTTTAACTGAATGTCACAAATGAGCTGGTACGTGTAAAGCAGGAATCTTTGGGCTGTTCGTGTTCATTCAAAGCATTTATTGCTTTGTCAGTACACACTTTGCAATTAACACAAAAATCATTTAAAAAATATCTTCATAATTGGGGCAAGGTTGATGAAACAACTTCTGCATACTTAAATAATGTTTTATGAAAGATTCCACTTTTCTTACACTTTGAATGCCAGTTTGTGACCAGTAACCAGTAACCAGTGAGACTGGCAAGTAAACAAATGTCTGGGAAATGATTTCACAAAGTAAATCATGAAACTATTACCAACAATCATTGCCAATATCCCACAGCATTAAAAAGAAAAAACTTGCATTCTAACAAAATCTTGTGGATTTAACACCACAGTCACAATCTGCCTCAATATCTTGTGACATAATAAAAGTAAATATTCAATAAAAATTTACATTTGTAATGGTTTAAAGTTTAAAACCATTACATACCCCGATAACTGGTGGTAATTTAGGGGATTTTTTTGTAATAATAACCATTTTTCTTTCAACACTAAAACAGTAGTCTTTACTGACGGTGTATCCTTCATGTAATTGTTAGTTTTACAAATTAACATATTTATAAAGCCCATGATGATAAAATCCAAACTTGATTTTAATGTTAAAGATGAAGTTACAGCTAATCTTGCTGCATATCTTGCAAAGATTCATGTCAACATTTATGCATAAAAGCTGGACTAAAACGTAGGACTGGTTCCACACCCCCATAACAGTGAAGCATGGTGATGGTGCGCTGAGCGGGTGGAGTCTGCAGCCAACCATGCTGGATGCCTTTCTCAGGTCCAATGCTTTAAAATAATCAAATTAAATCAGCAAACAAACAGGGTCCCATAACAAATGGTTTACAATGAATCCTCAAATCTAGACTGAAAATCATCTGAATTTTAGAGCAAATAGGAAAAATTTGATAGATACCTCTTTGGGCTCCCGTGGGTTTTGTTTTTAAACATGTGTATATGTTTTTCTTGTGTGTTGCAGGCTTTGGTGCTTGGAGACAGCTGACCAGGGTTTCCATAAGGTGTAAATCATCCATCCTTTTCTGGGTGGGATCCATACGCCAACCATAACATGAAGCAGTATGTTATCCTGCAGGTTTAATCGTCAGGAACTACATTTATGTCTTCATACTTGTTGCTGGTGTTCTACTTGTGTTTTCCTTAGCTTGCATTCATAGAGGTGCTCCTCGTGATTGTCTACTTTGATTTCTTACAGGCAAATGCAACGATGCATTTGTCAGTTGTTTTTCCATTTTTTGAATGTCACTTTTTTCTTTACTTCTGCTCTCTCTTCCTCTTAAGTTGTTCCCTGTTAGGCCCAACATTAACATGCAATTCAGCAATAATCAAAAGAAATATTTAAATATGTAACTGAAGTATCAAAGGGTGCCTTAAATAAATGAAGATTTATTTACTTCACACCCAAAACTCCTTCGGCAAAACAAATTATTCAAAACAATGCAGCCAGTCACGTTGCTGAGAAAAAACCCACATTGGATAAAATTCTTACCTGAATTGGTTAAATATGCTTTGACTCAACAAACTTAAAGATAAATACAGCTAATATAGCTAAAATAATGCATTAATTAAAAACATGTCGTTCCCAACTCAGATAAGTCAACGGCACATGACAGCATCTCATGCATGTAATGCTTAAGATCTATAACAATTTGTTTGAAAGTTATGGCTTTAATGAAACAACACTTGAATCTGTGTTTAAAGACACCAACATGACTGTATTTCCTAATGTGTACAAGGCTTGACTTGTATCATAATCAGATACATTGTGCTGAATAATAAAAATATTTTATTAAATAAAACTAATTGAAGTTAAAAAACCAATCCCAAAGTTACCGGTGTTTCATTTAGAAAGCAAAATAAATATTTACATAAACCAAATGTTTAAAAAAAAAATGTAAGAGACTGCATCAGATGGGATTGAAAAGAAATACATGCATGTCAGGGTTTCTCCACTGTGGAGTCACTGTAGCACCTTCCCTCAAAGTCACCACTGAAGGTCAACAGAATGGTCAGAAAAGTGCTTGGCCAAGGAAGAGATAAATCAGCTAATTAAACTCTCACTTAATCAGGGGACCAGTAAGTCCTGCTCGCATCGCAGCCAGTCAGGCCCAGTGTAACATTACCCTGCGGAAGAGTTAGTGCCCTCAGGGAAAGATGCCGACACCCAGTGGCTCATAAAACACACAGATGCAGAGTTAATTGACTGTTCAGCACTTGTCGACCTATACCCTCCCAAGAACTGCGATCACTAGTCTGCAGTTGTTTTTTTTTCTATTCTGCATTTTTCATTCTCTTCCAGGTCCTTGTCTCATCTTTTGTCAGTGAACACAATCAATGTGCTACTCTTTTAGTAATTACTGCTGACTTTCCTGCAAAAAAGGGGGAAGGGGAGGATGTGCAAGATTGCATGTGAAAAGAGTGAATGATTAGAAGCAGTAATGACAGAATTCACTAAAAATTGCCTTTATGTAAGTTTTTTTTTTTTTTTTTTTACTTTTCTTTCACCTTACTTCAAGTTTGCAGGTCCAAAATTTGAAGAAATAGATTGTTTTCCTGGAGGGAACTAGCCCACAAAAGCACCTAAACCTTTATGTTGTTGTACACAAAGTGGTTTATCAGGTCCAACAGATCAATCACTTCCTAATAAAAATTGTCAATCAGCCAATCACATGGCAGGAACTGCCTCATTTAGTCATGATCGAGATATCTTACTGAAGCTAACAGGGGATCAGAAAAAGGAAGAAGTTGTTTAAGTGACCTTATATGTGCTATGGTTGTTGGTCTGAACATTTCTACTGCGATTTTCACATGAATGTTCCTAAAACCTTGTTGAATCTAAGATACCAAGAATGAAGAGTTCTGAAGGGAATAGGGGTTCCAAATGTTTTTACAATACTCATAATGATCAAAACAAATGTGTGGATTTTGTTTTCATTTGCACCTTTGGTCACTGGGAACCAAGTGCTTCACAACAATAAAAACAGAAAACTGTGCAACGTTTGGAAAGCAAAACAGTATTAATACACAACAGTGTCACCAAGTCTATTTGGAGGTAAAAATGTTTTTAAGAGTTTTTTAAAAGCACCAACTGAATCCAGAGAGTGCAGATCCTGGGAAAGCTCATTCCAAAGACAGGGCGTGACAACCGAAAAATATCAGTCTTCCCAGGTTTTAAAACAGGTTTGTGGGACCATCAACGAGTGTTTCCCAGTCAACCTCAGACTTCAAGCCAGACTGTAGGGCTCAATTAAGTAATGTAACGAGGGCCATGTCAATGTAGGGCTCGGAAAGTAAGTACCAAGATTTTAAAACTAATACAATATTCAACCGGAAGCCAGTGAAAAGACTTCAACAAGGGTGTGATGTGGGCTCTCCTGGTGGTTCAAGTCAAAAACCTTGCTGCTGAGTTTTGCACTGTCTGAAGACGAGCCAGTGATTCCATGTTAAGGTATGTGAATAGTCTGTTGCAGTCTAATAATCGCGAGGACACAAATGCATGTATAATCATTTTGAGTTCTCACTTAGACACCATTGGTCTCACCTTTGCGTAGTTATTACTTATTACGTAGTTGAAAAAAGCAATTTTTAACAAACTGTCTTGAATGATGGTCTAATGACATGGCCTCATCAAATATTAGGTTTCTCAACTTAGACTTGGCTGAAGAGCTCAGGTTGCCTCAATGTTGCTTTATGTTGGGGATTTCACTGTCTAGAACAATGATAAGTGTATCTGTCTTATCAGAGTTAAGTTGAAGACTGTTATCGCTTAACCACATTTACTTTTGAAAAACTTAAGTAAAGAGCTCAATTTGTGAGTTTCAGAAGCTTTAAATAAACAGTACAATTGGAGGTCATCAGCAAAAAAGTGATAGGAAACATCCTTTCACTGCTAGATAATCTGACCAAGAGGAAGGATGTACAATAACTACAGAAGTGGTCCCAACACGGAGCCCTGAGGCACACCTAACAACAATCTACCAGGCTTAGACAGTATGTGGCTGACAGAAACATTAAAGTTTCTACCCACTAGGAATGAGGTAAACTACTGTAAAACGAAATCAGGCATCCCAATCAGGTTCCGCAGTCTCTCAATTAAGATCTGGTGGTGGACCATGTCAAATGGTGAAGACAGATCCAACAGAACCAATACTGTAAAACTTCCTGAATCAGCAGACATCATAATGTCACTAGACACTTTCAGTAATACGGTTTCTGTAGAGTGATATTTACAAAACCCTCAAAGGTGTCATACACACTGTGTGACTAAAAATGAAGTCAGTTGCTTTGCTGCCACCTTTTCCAACATTTTAGCAAGGAAGGGCAGTTTGAAAATCGGCCTCAATTTCTGAAGATCTGATTTGTTAAATTTAGCTTTCTTGAGTCTTGGTTTCACAATGGCGTGTTTAATTGAACTTGGAAATACGTGATAGGAGAGTAACAAGTTAAACATTTTGGTCCCCCAAGGCCCAATTGTGTCAAAGGCATTGAGAAAAAGCTTAAGGAACTACATCCACAGAACTGGAAGGACATTGTAGCCACCAGCGCTGAAATGTCTTCAAATGACACAGGATTAAAAGAGGACCAACTTTGGATTCCTGGATTACACAAGGAAGGTGGAGGGATTTGAGCTTTTATGCCCTTGATCTTATTCATGAAGAAGTCCAAAAATTCATAACTGTCGGTATTCCAGGACACAGGGACAGAAGATTAGATAGGGGACACAATGGAATTTATGGTGTCAGAAAGCACTTTAGGGGAGTGCGTGTTGGGGGGGGGGGGGGGGGGGGGGGGGGTATGCATGTATATGTGTGTGTGGTTTGGTGGTGGGGGGGTGGTGTCCTGTACCCGGGGGCGCAGCTGGTGCGCTGGGGTGCGACCTGGCTGCCGCTGGGTGGCGGTCTGGGGATCCTGGTCCTCCGTCGGTGTGGGCTGTGCCCTCTGCCTGCGGGGGCGGGGGGCTGCTCACGGGCTCTTGGGGCCCTGGGGCCTGCGCTCTGTCTGCCCTAGGTGGCCGGTGCCCGGCGGGATCGGCCCTTGCCGGCCTGGGCCTGCTGGGGCCTGTTCCCCCTGACTGCGGGGGACTCTGGTTGGGCACCTCCTTCGCCACCTCCTGGGCAGATGCATGGCTGGCTCTGGAGTGGGGGGGTTGGGATCTGTACCTGGGGGTGACTGTCGGTTACCCGGGTCTCTGGGTTCTCCTGGCCTTCCTCTAGCTGTAGGCAGGCGGGGTCACATTGGCATGATCACTCTTCTCTAAACACGTTCCACTCTGAATGTTCATCCAGCAAGTTTATTCACTAACAGCAGGTACCTCTCTTTCTGTCTTTTTAACTTAACTTGCTAGTTTCTGGTCCTCATGATTGTCAACGGTTTTGTTCTCCACGAATCTAGAGTTGGCTTGTGTGGGTGTATATATTTATGTGTGTGGGTGGGTATGTGTGTGTACTTATGTGTATGTGTATGTGTATGTATGTATGTGTATGGATATGTATATATGTATGCATATGTGTGAGTGTATGTGTATGTATGTGCATGTATGTGTATGTGTATGTATGTGAGTATGTATATGTGTATATATGTATATATATATATATATATATATATATATATATATGTGTGTGTATGTATGTGTATATGTATGTATGTATATCTATCTTTATGTATGCATGTATGTGTACATGTGTGTGTATGCATGTGTATGTATGTGTATATGTATGTATGTATGTATATATGTATATATATAATGTATGTGCGAGTGTATATATATATATATATATGTAGGTGGGTATGTATGTGCATATACATGTATGCATTGATCTCTTTCTTTTGTTTTTTTTTTTGTTTTTTTAGGTTCTCTTTTCTGTTCTCTTTCTGCCCCTTTCCTGTCCTTTCCGGTCGGGTCCAGCAGCATAAACTCTGTAATACAAGCTATTATCCAAAACAAATTGAAAAATAAAATAAGAATCAAGAAATACAAGGGGATCATTACATCTACAAAAGTTCCCCTTGGCAAAATAAATTTGCTCAGCAGAACACAGCATCCAGAACATCAGTCTGCTTGCTTAAATGCTGGACAACAAAAAAAAAAAAAAAAAAAAAAAAGAAAGCACTTTAGGGTTGCTCTTGTTAGATGGTGTCAGCTGAGAGAAATATTTGGATCTTGCCTCCTTATTTGTTTCATTTATTGAGGAGATCAAATCCCTAAGATGTTTTCTATGAATCTCCAGCTCAGTGGATTTCCAAAGACGCTTAGTTTTTCAACATAGCTTTCTCATATTCCGAATATTTTTGTCAATCCAGGAACATCATAGTCTTCTGGTGATATTATTAGATTTTATCAGAGCAACATGGTCTACAATGGAACCGCAATGAGAATTAAAACAGTCCACAAAGTCCTAAACATAAGCACAACGCTTAAGAACACAGGGATCGAACGATGCACAGAACCTCTCCACTGTGCTTTCTGCAATGATCCTCCTCTCTGATCTTATAGGAGGAGGCCTGGGCTTGAAGGGAACATTAAGATGACAAAACACACGGCAATGATTACTCAGATGGACGTCCTCCACACAAACCTTTTCAACATGTAGGCCAAGTGAGAACACAAGGTCCAGGGTGTGACCCTTACTGTGGGTGGGGTTTGATACGTTTAAAATGAAAAGGTTCAAGTCACTGATAAAAGTTCCACTGCTATGCTGGAAGAGTCCTCATTAGTGTGTAGATTAAAATCCCCAAGAATTAGAAGTTTGTCCAATTTATTCAAAGATGATGAAAGATAGTTAAAATAATTTAAGAAAACACTCGGGGGTGATGTCGCCATGGTCATGTCAGCTATGCACAGTGGGATTGGCCTTTTGTGGTCACGTGACGCCCAGCTGTGCTGGCAAGTTCGGTGGTCGTCCCTTTGTGTAGGTTGATGATCCCAGTGACCCGGCTTGGTTCCAGTTACAGAGTTTTGGGTGCATAAACCTGCAAAAGGTTTGCTAACAACCGCCAGAGTGAAATTTTATTGCAACACAAGGTGAGTCCTGCTCGTGTACTCTGGAACCAGAATCTTTGATCTTTGGGCAATGTTGATGTCATCTTGCACTTGCACAGTCAGACCCAGTTTAGCTGGTAAAAAAGCCCAACAACAATGGCAGAGCTTCTTGTTTGTGCAGCTATACAATTTATTTATATAATAAATTTGGTCTGCTTAAGCAAAACCTGGTAGAACATTTATGCCAAGATTACAAGCACTGGAAAACTAGCAGATAAACTGGCGTTAGCATGCAACTCTTCTGTTGTGTTGTATCTACCAGGAGGTAGGTACACTGATTCACTGTAGCTAGGTACACACCTGAGTGTGTTATTAAAGTTTTACTGTCCACTAGAGGGGGCTGCACGGTGGCATGGTGGTTAGCACTGTGGCTTCACAGCAAGAAAGTCGCTGGTTTGATCCTTGGCTGGGGCGAGGTTTGGACTGTGTGGACTTTGCATGTTCTCCTTATGTATGCGTGGGTTCTCTCCTGGTGCATGTCCAAAGACATGCTTGTTAGGTTAAATGGTTACTCTAAATTGCCCATAGGAGTGAGTGTGAGTGATTGTCTCTGTGTCGGCCCTGCGATGGACCCTACTTTTCGCCTTAAGACTGCTGGGATAGGCTCAAGCTGGTGACCCATCCTCGGACTAAGCAGTTAGGATAATGAATGAATGTCCACTAGAGGCTGGGGTTGTGCACTACATTTTTGCTGGTAACATTTGTGCTTTTCTTGCACAGAGATAGCTGTAATTCTGCTGTTGTGTAGATGCTTTTTTTGTCAAACACACAAAGGAAAAAAGGTTTTGCTTTTTCTGTGGAAATTTTGAGGTGTAAAAGGGGCCTTAAACAAAGACAAAGAAAGAACACCTACTTTCCATGTTAAATCAAGCAGGATCTTCAACCAGGCTTTTTTCTCTCAGCTGTTTGCTTACCAAGTTATCCAGCTCTGGATCTTCACTGAAGAAAGGCTTGTGTTCTCGCTCTTGCTGGTGGACAAAGTTTTCAATGTCTACATCAAAGCTGGCAGACGTGATGCATTCAGATCCCTGCGTGGCCTGCTCGCACTTCTCAAATAAAAGTGCTAGCAGAGGGAACAATGGATGTCTGAAAAGAAAGATGGAGAGAAAGACAGTTTTCAGTGAATAAATTCCTCAACATCGCCTCTACATCTCTCATTCCTCTGCATGTATCAAAAGGGTTTGATAGTCTAAATAGAAAGGCTCTGAACTCTGAATTTCAAGCTTTTAAGCTTGAATTGAAAGTAATTTCAAGCTTCAAATCACTGAATAAATTAGCTTTAAAAATTTTACTTTGATGCTTTTTTTGCAACATATTAATTAAATAAGTAATGACCTCCTACCAAACATAAAAGATGCACATACAAGAATCTGGCACAATCCTGTCAAAGCTAATCACCAAAGTGGCCGTGAGTGGTGCAACCATGTGGCTTTTCTCAGCAGTTCTGAGGGGAGCTTGGTGTCTGAAGCAGCTGATCAGGAATACAGATCAGAAGAAATATCAGACTCCAAGCTGCTTTGGTTGGTGCTGCTCATGTGTTTTATTTGTCTTATGCAATTTAAGCAGCTGGCATGTAGGGAAAATATGCAAGCATCATCTTGCAGCTTAGATTTATACAGCAAAAACAGCGAGTTATGGGTATATGCATAATATACCATGTAATAACTAAGTTTTATTGTACTTTGGTTCTTTCTTTTGGTGTTATTCTGTCTGTTGTTTATTAGGTTTATTATTAGCTTGAAGGTAAACTTAAAAGTTAGGGGATTTTGCATCACTGTCAAAATTCTCCCCATTCACTATATTCTCACATTTGTCCAATTTGTCCTCATTTTGTTTTAGCTTTAATTTCAAAAAGGTAAAAGGTGATTAAATTGTTAAACTTGAAGATGCTTCAAGTTGAAGAGTGAAACTTGAAGAGTTTCCTGTTAAAGAAAACTGGGAATTTTCAGTGTTTCCATCCAAACTTGGTGGGAGGTACATTAAACCTGACAGTTTATTTATTTCAGACTCAAATACCATGAAAAGATAAACAAAGACAGAGCAAATACAGATAGTATACTATAAACATGGTCCATATAAGCACAATCTCCAGCACCTCCACAGCACAGAGCTATACATGAGGCTATTCTGCTCGGGTCTTAGAAGGACAAAAATTATTTCATTAAGTGAGTCCACGAGTCTCATATTTATGAACAAAGTTTCTTATCAAAGCATTTAATGTGGGAAAGTTATTCTGCACAAACATCAAGCTGGCACTGGTCCAGTGAGGGACTTTCAATATTCTGAGAGCTTTGTTGTATGCAATCTGGAGTTCACTAAATAAACTGTTGTATATCTGCACCACAAGTGGGCAGTATAGAGCGATGTATAGGAGGCTTGATGGGAGGCAATTCTTACTATTTCCGTGCATCTTCCTAACTTCCATGCCAGCATAATCACTTGCACATATAATTTAAGGTACTGCCTCTGTATGTCATCATCATCAGAGAGATCACTTCTGATCATGTGACCCAGGTATTTGACCCTTTCCACGAGAGTCAGCTCCTCCCCTGACAACTAAAACACAGGATAGACTGACTTCCAAAGCTTTTAAGTTTCCACCACCATCACAGCACTCTTCTTTGCGTTAAACATGATGTCATACTGCTCCCCATATTCTGAACAAACTTTAAGCAGTTGTTGCAGGCCTGCAGAGTAGGGCAACATGATGGCCAACTAATCAGGAAAATGGTTTAATAGTCTGTCCCCCACCATGCAGTTTCCAGTTTTTCCAGTCTTTGAAAACAGAGTAAGAGGTCTGGCAAAACAGGGTTAAAAATCATTGACTGAAGAAAGTAATGATGAAAAACACAGGTTCAGCAGTGAATCAGGTGGCAAAGCAGGTTGTCCAGAAGATTTGTGGATCGAATCCTATTCCCCCTACTCAATGTGTTTGCCCACTTCTGCTAGTACGCCCAGGACAGCTGTGGCTACACATGTAGCTTAATATCACCAAGAATGAATGTGAAGTGGATGAAAAATGGATCAAATTTAAGATTTGGGTGCTGTAGCAACAACAAAGTGCCATTTAGTCTCCAGCACAGATGTCAAACTGCAGTCCTTGAGGACCATTTTACTGCAGGTTTTTGTTGTCTCCATGCCACAACACACCTGATAGAAATGAATGCATAGGTTGACAAGAAGCTGTTGGATCCATTTGATTTTAATCAGGTGTGTTTGAGCAGGGAAACAACAAAAACCTGCCGGATACATGCCCTCGAGGACTGGAGTTTGACACCCCTGGTCTACAGAAACAAAACTGTCAGAAGAGGGCTGCACATTTTGTATTTAGAAGTAGCAACAATTATTTAAGTTTCATTTTACTTAATAACCCTCCAAGGACTTGGATTATTTGTCTATGTCCCCATATATACTGTACGTGGAACCACATTAATGCAACTTCCATTAAGGGAATTCAAGCTACAGCTTCATTTCAAATCACTGCTGTACCTTCTCACTACATTTTAATTGTGCAGCAGCTTCATGACATTCCCTCAAGGACAGTCTTAGTGTGTTCGTACATACTTCTGTTGCAGATCTAACAATTTTTTAAGTCAATTGGACATGGCCGAGTGACACAAACTTCATAGTGTCACCTACATTGTTGCCACCTGCTTTTTCCTGACATATTTTTCAGATACACTCCACAGTAGCTAACATTGCAGGGCTATGTAGCACATGTCAATTTATACACTGTCTTCCACCTGAAGAACAGCACTGCTGTGACAGCCTGGATTATACAGCTGAACAATGCAATGAACTGTTGAGATCCATGTGAATATTTAATCTCCAAACAGTCTTTGATTGGTGAACTAAATCACTTTAATCCACCCTTACGCTTTTTCTGTACTTTTCCATCCCTGTGTTACCTTTGACTCTGAGGAAACCCATGAAAAACCCACAATATGAATTATGATGAGCAGTTTGCTTCCTGCTGACACCACTCCCATCTTCACTGTTCTTTAAGTCAGGGATTCCCAACTCCAGTCTTCAAGGCCAACTGTCCTGCAAATGTTCAATGTTTCCCTGCTTCAACCTAAATCCAATGAATGGCTCAAGGAGCAGCCTTGTGTGGAGGTTGCCAGAGATTCATTTAATCTGAATTGGCTGTGTAGCAGCAGGGAAAAATCTAATACCTGCTGGACAGTGGGTTTAAGATCATTGGTATAAGGGATAACATGCTGACTTTACATCTAACCTAAGGAAAATATCTTAGTTTTGTGAGATACCCTGCTATGCATGTATAAGGCCTGAATCTGACTGGAATTCAGACCTCAGTCCCTGATTACTCACAGATTTCTGGGTTGTTTTTCAAAAGAAGACAAAAAGAGTCTTTGAAGCCAAGCAAGAAAGCTTAAAAGTCAGCACTCAGCTTCAAACTGAGATGTTTTAAACCAACAACAAAGCCAGAAACCTGGGCATTCTCGTGGACTCAGACCTGAATTTTAGCCTTTACATTATGACAGTTGTGAAGTCACTTACATCACCTACAGAACATAAAAAGGATTAAAGGACTGGTGTTTTCACGCAATTTAGAAAACTTCTTTATGCATTTATCTCTAATAAACTAGACAATGCTGTCCTCTCAAGTCTCCCTAAATAGTCCATCAGACAACTGTAGTTAGTGCAGAACGCTGCTTTTGTCCTCAGTAAGATTAAGAAAGTGGATCAGAGAACACCAGTCGTCATATCTTCACACCATCCTGTCTGTCAAGCTGCTGGTTTATAAAGCCCTGAATGGTCTATGACCAAAATACATTTAGGATCTTGGTTTGAACCAGCCAGATCCCTCGGGTCATCAGGGTCAAGTCTACTTTCTGGTCCCAGAGTCTAAACTAAAAATGGAGAAGCAGCGTTCAGTTTTTATGCGTTTCACATGTGGAACAAACTCCCAGAACCCTGCTGGTCTGTGAAAACTTCCTGCTGCTTTAAATAAAGCTTGAAAACTGTATTTGCTGCCTTTCATCAAAACAACTGTTAAGTCCTCACACTTTGACTTGTACTTCAGTCATCTGATCTCATTTTAACATGTTCTGGATTCATTTAATTTCCTTTCCTTTTTAAGTTGTTTTTAAGTACTTTTAATGCTTTTTCTGCACCCCACTGTGATGCTTTTAATGTTTCATGTGAAGCACTTTGAACTGCCTTGTTCATGAAACGTGCTACACAAATAAACCCGCCTTGCCTGAACGGTGTCAAACTAACAGCTGCAAAGTCTGAAACTTGACTTTGCGATGAGTAAGTAATTAAGTTTAAAAATGACCCTAACATGGTGTAGCACATTCTCAACCAATATTACACATAATAATCATTTAAACCTATTTTTATGACCAGCTCTAACAGGACTTGAAATGCCTCTACTTTTAGACAAGTGAACAAATATAGTTGTAACACCAGCATCCATCCTTTTATGACCACGGTGTACTACGCACAATCAAAACCATTAAAACAAACGCACCATTTGAGTCTCAAGTTGCTTTTTAATTTTAAGGCGACAGGAGAGCTGATAAAGCAGTGCAGCCTTTCAAACATGACCTTAAACACTATTCGCGCTTCTGACCATGAACAAAGATGTAAAAGTAATAATATAACTGTCCTCATTGCAGAGTACAGATTTAGGTGGGTTTATAAAGCTTAAATTGCTTCAATTTTTCTGTCAAGACCTTCATATTGTCAAATCGACATTAGCCTGCCAAGACCTCTTGCCTCTCCTTGTACCATGCTCAGCGGACATATTGACATGTCATAACAAGAAGAGCGCAGGTGCACATGGCTGCGTTCCACTTAGGGGAGGTCCTCCTAATGTGCGCTGATTCAGTGTCACAGCTCAATGAGGCATCTAAGGCACTGTGGTTAATTAACGTTATTAATTCCAGCTGCACTTTCCTGCAGTCACAGGACACACTGTATCTTCTGTGAAAAGGGTCTATCGTCATACTGAGAAGACAGACATAAGAAAAACCAGACAAACCTAAAAGAAACAACATAATTCTGTGTTATGTTTTTATCTACATTCCTGGTTTTAAATAATCCAGCTACTTTACGAAACACATCTTGATTAAAATCATTTACATCATCATATTCTTCGGCAACACGAAGAGCAATATAGTTCATGGAGGCTTAGGTCACACCAGGAGATGTTCAAGTTGCAGACAGATGGTCAAGATTTCAGGCAAACCGGTGGATTAATTGGGCACCAATCCCTGTTTAAATGCTCCAAAGACTTGACTTGTGAGGTTATGGATTAAAAATGTAGACTGATATTTACAAGGAGTATGCAGAGGAGAGAGTTATGATTGAGTTGTTAGTAATTAAGTACTGCCAGAGTGCTAGAGACGGGGTCTGGAGACACAGCTTGGCAAAACTTAGACAAGGAAGATGAACATTGAAAAACGTTGGAGGATGGGGAGGGAACTATATTAAATGTCGACAAAAACAGCAAAGCCTCTCTGATGCTTCCAGTGTGTCATATAGCAGAAACAAGAAAACGGCCGTAGAGAAAAAATAACACTTCTCATAAACATAGATATGAGTTTTGGGGTTGAAGTCGACAGAAAAAAATCTTGTGGTTTTGATCAGCTGTGCTGTGATGGACTGGCAACCTGTCCAGGCTGTACCCTGCTTCTCGCCTGATGACTGCTGGGAATCTACACCAGCTTGATGACTGTTGGGAATGGCTCCAGTTTCCCCACGAGTCGTCATTTGAAGAAGCCGTGTAGAAAATGAATGAATGAAAGATCAGCCATATAGCACATGCAAACTGTGTTGTAAAAACTAAACACAGAGGGAAAGAAAACATTATGTATAAACTATATCATATAGCATGAATTTATTACCATGCTAACAGGGCTAGCTGGCGCTAAACTAGCATTTTTAGCATTTAACTTGGACACCATGACATTTTTCTGTATCTTATTTTTTAAGCTTTTTCTTGCAATGAGTTCTCTATCCTTAAGTTATATACAAGTTATATATGGCAGAATTTACACAAAAAGGTGACATGTTCTGAAACACCATGAATTAAAATAGTGGAAATAGTTGTAATAGCTTTACAATTGTAACAGGATAAGTCCAACAAAGACCACTGATACAGACTGAGTCTTCTCATTATCTTCTTTAAGATAACTTAGAATTTCAGAAAATATATATTTCATTTGTCATTTGAACATTTTATTTACTTTAAACAATTTTAGAAAAAGTCGGAGACATGTCAGACTGTCCACAATAGGTTAAAGAAATATAAGGTCTCACAAAGTAATGCATGATTTAATGCATCTAACATTGCAGCATGGGATTTTTTTTTTTAAATTACTTGGAAACAAGGGTGGATGAATAAGTTGTGAACAATCAAGTCTGGAAAAAAAACTGAAATTGAATAAGCTGAACGAAATGTTTCTAAAGGCCATATTTTCTGAATTTATTATCGATTTATTTTTACTCTTATTAAATATGAAAATACACTGGGGGCAATGCAGTTTTTCCCACATTTTCATTTTCATGTTGTGCTGTCGTGCAAATGCATGTGAGCGGGCTCTGATTGCAGGGCTCGTCACAGGGACAGGGGCTGGGCCCCTGCTCAGACTCCAACCCATGGCTCTCATTTGCAGCCTTTAATAGTCGTCTATATTATACTCTAATCTGCCTGATCCCAATTTAATGCCGCTCCCTGAGCCAGTCGTGGCAGGAATACTAAATAGGAGTGTCACGTGTGGAGTGGAGAGTCTCCAGCATGTCTGCTTAATATGGTGAGGTGGAGAGGAGTCTGGACGGGATGAGCTAGAGAGGAGACTGTAACTGGGAGCAAACGGTGACTCTCGGCTCTGCAGATCATATCTTAAATGATTTACCCTTACACTTAGTCTTCATTGCACAGAACGATTAATAGATCCAAAGGGCAGATTATTCTGGAGATCCGTGAACATTAGTATCTATAAACACGACAGAAGATGAAATATGACTGTAGTTACTTCTCGCCTCAATGACTGCACATCTCTTCTAGAGAGTCTTCCTGCTTGCACAGAGAAACTGCGACAGATGCCGCAGAACTCGGTGGTGTATTTGCTGGTTGTTCAGACAAAAAGGAAATTTAATTTCTTTACTCACTGAACTTCACTGACAAATACAACCATCAACATGATGCAGTTTTCATCCTGATCAGAAGGTGTCAAGTTGACAAAATGACCCCGATACGCCAAAGAAATAGCTTTGCAAAGAAGTCATACATGAAGCCCAGCATTCAGACATAAGTACTTCTAAATATTTGGTATTATCTACAGCAGTTGTACCTTTGTGGGGTGGTGGGCTAGACATGTATTGGTAGAGATGGCTCTTTTTCTTTTAAATGTAACACCCATACAACAATTTACTGTTAAAATAAAGTGGAGCAACATTACGGACCAGAAGTTGAGGCCATTTGCAAGGTTCAAAGCAAAGCTGAAAGGGATAAACACTTTTATACCATCTGGCAAACACATAGCAATGTCACGCACAAGAGCGGTGAAAAGAGCCAAAGAAAAACAGAGAAACTACAACAATAACACCTGCAAAGCAACTGAAAGAGCTGGACTAAAGGCAGTTGGATTCTTGAAGATCCACTGCAAGGCTTCTTCATTTCTATTGTAAAATTAGGAAGCAGTGAAACATCCTCAAAAACCAAGAAATATTACTCCAGTTGCCTTTGTTCAAAGTCTTGCGGTCATTATGACCCACATGTCTGGGAATCTACACCAGCAAAATGCAAACCAAGCAAAAATTTAGAAGTAGTCATGCTAACATATATGCAAATGGTTCAAAGATGGAATAGAAATGGACTTTCTGCATAAAACCAACACTAGATGTGTTTCCATTAAAACTAGAACTGCACAATAAAAAAAAAAAAATCACTAATGGAAACACCTATATTTTGAAAATGTCTCAAATATCGCAAAAAAGTTTTTAAGCTCTCATGAGGTGGTTTTTCAAACGTGTTGATATAGAAACAAAGCAAAAGTGTAACGGAAACACTTTTTTTTGCATTTATGTGCCCCCTGATGTGACGTGGGGAGTCCTGACCAGTTCATTTCCGGTAAAGATGGCGTGGTGTGGAACACACAACAGCGAGTTTCAGAGTTTTAGAAAAGAAAATGAAGGATTAAAGCTTCAAAAATCCGTAGCAAATTTTCCGCAGCAAGTAGAAAAATGAACACTATGTGGCTACCTTGCATAACCGCAATATTTGTAAAATCTTGCGAGTGGAACGAGATTTTACGAGACTTGAGGCTAATGCGCTAAACACTGTTCAATGGAAACACCTGGAAATGGCAATTGTTGTTTGTCAAAACTTACAAAATATTGCTTTTTATTTGCGAAAAAAAGTAATGGAAACGCAGCTACTGACTTGGTTTATAAGACGTAAAACATCTAAATGGCTAACTAGCAATGACGTTAAACTGATCACGCCATATTTTAGAAAAATTCCAACCAAACAACTACATTTTGAATCAGATACAAAAATACTGGGCATTGTGCTTTTATCACGTTTAAATTTTCATATATTTCGGGTGGCTTTGCCTCCTGAGAAGAAACAGCTGTGCAGCTGGAAAATGAATGTTTTTATCTGCAGATACTGAAACCCAAGATGACCTTAATTTGGTCATCTTTGTGTGGATACAACAGAGGCAATGAATGTGACTTCTTTTCTTTTTTTTTTTTTTTGTTTTAAAGAGTTCTGGTTCTGATACCAATAGAAGAATACCTAATAAGTTTAAGTCATTAATGCTGGTGGGAGATTTTTAGAATGAAAAGTTCCTGAACTTTGTAAGAAGGGTTGGAATTACACAGCTGATGGAAACTTCATTATGATGTGGACAAGATCGGCTAAAACTAGCAGAATGCTCATAACTGGGATAACCACTCATCACATCTGAGCAGAACAGAAAACCAACTCAGAACGAGCCACATGTCCGGCCTTTGGGCCGATGGAAGAAAACAAGTCCTCTCAGCCAGGACAAGAAATCTGAGCATGCCCACATGAAACTTACCACTGGACCGTCTGAAACAGGAAAAGGCCAGTCTGTTCTGCTGGACTGATCACCATTACCGCTGAGGCTGCAGATGGTAAGTTCAAGCTTAGGGTCAACTGCTCAAATCCATGGAGCCATCCTGCGTCTTCTGAAGAATCCAGTCTGTTACTGGTGCTGCATTTGGGTGGGGGAATGTTTTCACTACATAGTGTGGGTCCCTTCAGAGCACCCAGTCTTGGTTTGGATGCCACAGTCTGTTCAGGACTTGTTGCCACAGTTTAACATCTTCTAATCACTACTTTAAGCCCTGATAATGGATAATACCACAGCACATAGCACTTCAAACTAGCACTTCAAACTAGCACTGCAGAAAGTTCAGGAAACCGGTAACCCTTTAAAGCCCAGCCTAAAAACAACTGGGAAGAAAAGTTCATTTTTTAAACTTAAGTCTTTATTTGACCCTTTGACAAAACCTGGTATTTTTACCATTTATTACGATATAATAGATCAAAATGATTGTAGTGCAACCCTCTTCCTTTTGGTCTGCAGGAGACCAGTATCTTATGGGGTTTGTTAACAGGGTTTTGAGCTACGTTTCTACCATAAAGTGATTCAAAATGTCTCACAAACTGTGTCCTATATGATACGTTTAGCTTTGTACTGTTAAGTTACTACAGGTCTGACTCTTCCAGAACACCTTTAAGATGTGGGACTACAAAAATACTGGTAGCTTATAACAATGAGAAATGACGGAGCATAAGCTCCTCTCAGCTTTCTTTGAAGAATAAAAAAAATGCCAAATTTTCTTTTAAACACCAGTTCATCTTTTCTTTGTGTGTCTTTTGCAAAAAAAAAAAAAAAAAAAAAAAAAAAATTACCACAATAACTCTTTGATGCATAGTGTCCACTGCAGTGCACCCTATTTAAAGGTTGTTTTATAGTATATGCATAGGTGGGGAAAGTATATTTGAAAATTTTACAATCAAATCATATATATAAGAATATATTAAAAAAAAAAAACTAAATAAAGATAAAATAGATTAAAAATAAATAAATGCATCACTGTGAATGTCTATAGAAGTAAAATATATGAAAAAATGGGGCACTGTCTTTTTAACAATTGATGCATTGGAGACTTAATAACTAGATTAAGCACAATTGTTTTGAGTTATAATGTAAGTAAAATGTAACAAGCTCTGTAAATGTGGACAACTGTAAATCTTGAGGATGCATTCAGATGCATTTCTCTCATTACTGCAGATTATTTGCTTTCTTTTATTTTTATGCATGAACATTTAACTGTAAATAAAATCACACTAAAGCATGTTGAAAGAAATGTTTTCCACCTGGCATTCTGCACTAACAGGCTAAGTAGGCTAATAGTATGCTTGCCTCAACTAATGTATTGTAATAAGGCTTAATACAAAATACAGTTTGCAGCCATTCAGATGGCTTGTCCTGCTTAAAAAATACAAAAAATGAATTTAATTTGAAAGAATTTTTGATATCTTTCAACTACAATCAAGAAAATATAAAGGAAAGTGTTTCACAACGCGTTGGCAGTCTGGACGCTGTAAACGAAGCCTTGTAACCAGAGTTTTTCCCTGAAACTGATAAGTTATGTTAAAGGCAAACATAGTTACACACAGCTGATTTGTACAACTCTGCACAGGATAATAAGAACCTCTATCCTCTAGTGCTTTCTATGACCTTTACACAGGAAGTCAGAATGAAGACAGATGGAGTCTGAAAAGACCTGTTTTCATGAACGTTAACATAGCCGCATGTGTCTGCATGAGAGTATGCAGGGTCATGTGACTCACTAGCTCCTCCAACCACCTACAGCACCCCCACGTCGACTTCCAAGCGTGGCAGGTCCCTATCTGCAGTGCGACGGAGTGGATATTGCCGACTGGGGGATCATTACAAGGGCCATAAAAGAGCGATTTACAGAACAGCCAGTGAGTGCAGTCAGCACGGTCCTCCCACCCTGCAGCCCTGCACCATGCTGGGTCACCAACGAACAGCCCACAACACAAAGAATCAGAGGCCAGCGGGAAATGTGATGACTTATACATGAAGGTGAGAGACGTGGCAGCGATTGTGGCATCTGGTTTATGGGAAATGAGACTGCCTTACATCCATGATTCCCCCATAAAACTCCACTTCTGCTGTATTAACACACACACACACACACACACACACACACACAGAGTGAAAAAAACTAGTGGAAGCCTAAAATGAAAGCAATGAAAGCATTTCTTCATGCAAATCTGTCAATCATACGAATTAAGGGTGTGTGATGTACCAACTCCCCACATTTCCCTTTGTGTCAGCAAAAAGCTGAGCTCCATTTCCTCAGCTGACATCTTAACTTTGTTTCATCTACCAGTGTTGTTCTAAATGTTGTTTCACTCATTTAAACATTCATTGTTGGGAACGTTCCTCAGAGGTGATGAGATGATGAGAATCTCTCGTTCCACCACATCCCAAAGTTGCTCTACAGGATGGAGATCTGGTGACTGTGGAGGCCGTTGGAGTAAAATTAACTCATTGTCATGTTTAAGGAAACATAGAGACATGGTGACATGTTACGTCATCCTGCTGGAAGGAATACAACCAGCGATGGGCAACAATACTCAGGAAGGCTGTGGTGGTTAAACCTTAAAACGTTGGTGCTAAGACGTTCAAAGATGGTAAAAAAAACATCCCCCACACCCTTACACCACCAGCAGCAGTCTGGATTATTGATATAAGGAGAATGGATCCATGTTTTCATGGACCCTACCATCTAACTACGGAGCTGAATTAGAGACTCATCAAACAGGGAAGCATTTTTCCATCTTCTATTGTCCAGTTCTGGTGAGTGTGTGTGAACTGCAGTCTCAGTTTCCTGTTCTTACTGACAGAAGTGGTCTTCTGCTACTGTAGACCTTCTGCTTCAAGGCTGGACATGTTGAACATTCAGAGATGCTGTTCTGCAGACCTCAGTTCCAACCAGTGGCTAAAATCCCCTTTGAACTTCAGCGTTTCATAAAGGCCATGAAGTGAGTTGTTTCCATGTGATTGGCTAATTAGACATTTTTCACCCAGTTATACTGCGACTTTGTACAGCAGAAGGCATTTTGTTCTCAGTAAAATATTTTAAACATTTCTCCTTAGTCTCCAACTTAAATTTACAGTTAACTGGACTAAGAAGCCGTGAACAGCTGCTGCTACATACAATTATACCTGCAGAGGAAGGAAAAGCTACATAATTGAAAGCTTGAGAAAAGCTACTGAATAGTAAATGCTCTGCACTGATTGCACCTTTTAACCTTGTAGAAGTTTAATCCACTTTGCCATGTATCTCATTCCTTCATTTACACAACAGTGGAGCTATCACACAAGGTGCTAGCTTGACTACCTGAGAAACTCGTCTCATGCCTTGCTCAGGAAAACACTTGAGCAGGTGGAGAAGCACAAGCCTGCGCTGCCATACCATCTGAGCTATTATTCATCTTTGGATTTTTGGCATTGAGATTGAATTCACCAGGTTTTCTTAAGCTGGCGAACAACATTAAAGCTGCTGATGCAAGGCGCTGCATGAACACAAGCTCAAATCAAAGCAGTGTAGTCATCTTCAGAACAAATCATGTTTTCCTGCTTTCAGAATAGTCTGGCAGGCCACCGGGGGAGTACAGAACGAGGTGGGGGAGGGGTTTACAGGTATGTGTTTGTGTGTGTGAGTTGGAGAAAGAGAGAGAGAGAGACTGTGGTCTCTCCAAACTCGCTCTGCTCCCCACTGTTTGCCAGTCTAATCAGGCCTGCTGTACCCCCGTATATTAGAAACCGGTTTGAGGTAGAGTCATGCTGCGTTTGCTCCCAACAAGGCCCCCATATCCCCAGGCTACATGTCTGAAACACGCCCCGTGTTACAAGAGAGGGTTCATACACACACACACACACACACTTAGAAGTCTGGCTATATCTGAATAAATCCTGTGTTCTTTTCTCTTCTCTTTGCTTCTTTTGATTTCAGGTTTGGCCTTGAACTGCACTTGAGGGAATTTTGATTTTCCTGAACCAGAAACCTCAATCCAGCTGTTGTTCTATGCAACATCCCTCCAACCACTAAAACCTGTTATGTAGGCTTTCTCACCGCCTGCGTGCCTCGTTCTCTATCGTAAAGGATGGGGGGGGCTTGCATCAATGGAGGATGCTAAAAATCAAAAACATCCACAGATTCACCACTGTCAGTCTGACTGAATCATCGTCTTTGCAGAGGGTTACCCCAGCACGAAACAGACCCACAAAAAACAGAAAGAAAAAAAAAAGGAGTGTAGTTTGGACTTCCTTTCTCATCCAAAGTCAAGCAGTAAAAGGACTCATAAAAACAAGTATCTGACAGAAATGGCCAATAAAACCACTTGAGCTTTGACACAGTTTCCTGCATTCAGGAGCGGCAGAACACCAACACATGCTGACCGGCTAAATGGAAAGAGGCCCGGCCTGTTTTAAGCCCATCAAATGGCGAGGAGGATGCACTGATGCGTTGTGGCACTGAAGATAAACAGGCTTTATGGTGCATTTCGGAGGCACACAAATATGCAGGCAAGCACAAAATTTGATGAACGACATCTTCGGACACGTGGAATTAGAGGAGGACCCCTTCTGTTGGTTACGATACATCTTCAAGTCTTCACTTCTTTTTCTATCCTATTAAAAACAAGTGCATGAACACACCAGGGGCCGAATAAATTCATGTCAGCATGACTGCTGTTAACCATCTAACCAATATACATACACACACACACACACACACACAATGCAAAATGCCTACACTGACCAGCTTGAGAAGGGCTTTCAGTAAAAATAATAATTCAGGGCTCTGTGCTGCAACACCAGTCTTTGTAAAAGGATCCCACTGCTGTCGAAACACAGGATAAATCCAATTTTATTCATCTTTTCTCCCATTTTGTGATGCAAATACAATGTGCTGCATACCAAAAAGCACATCAGAGAAATTTTTGTATGCCATTTCTTAGTAAATCTGTGTAAAAGAGGGAAAATGCAGCAAACATGCCTCACTGTATGAGACACTTCTGAATAACACCCTTTTTTCGCTGTTTGTCACTGATCTCCTTCTGTAAACCCTCTTCATGTAAAAGGAAGCGAGCCGTTAAGTCAAGCAAACCCATAAGTGACTCACATTGAAACGGGGCATTCTGGTAAACACAGCTATTTACCCTGGAGTTGTTTCTGAAAATCACAAGGACGTTTTCTGTTTGAAGCAGAAAGGTTTATTATAATGTCCCTTTCAATTAAATACAGATTTCCATCTCTGAGAATTGGTTTCCATCAGCCTTGAATGTTACATCTGCAAACCTGACAAACAAAAGCCTCACCAGCTTTTTAATAAGATGCAGAAAATCCAGAAGGATCTTTACAGTAAATGCCACAACTCATTAGGCTAATTACCCCATCACACATTTACTCTGCTGCTAATAACAAAGTAGGCAGAGAGATGGAGGGAGGAAACCACACATCTCCTCATAAAGCTAGCATTCCAGCAATTAGTGAAAATAACATTAAAGCCGACACAGACTTCCTGAGCAAAACAGTGGAAGAAAAATAGCCTTTTTAAGAGCCCACAGCTCGCAGTGAAGACATTGCATTGAGTTAGGAACCTTAGAGACTTTTGTTAGATGATGAGACTCACTGTGGGAGAGACAGCGCAGTTAAATTCAACTGTTTTCATAAAGAATGGAAGATAAAGACTTTTCCACATCGTAGCCACATTCTAGGCAAACAAGGTGAAGCGTCTACCTTCCACGAACACAATGAGCCAAGAAAATGGGGAGTGTGATCGCTGGGTTAACCCTGCAGTGTCATGCTGGCTGCTAGTTACCATGAAAAGCATTTTGTGCGTACAAGTTGTGTTTGAGCTTCAGGTGAGAATCGGTGAGGCCAACACCTGAGTTCAGGAGGAGAGCCCAGTTTCGTTTCCTTCTCCATGTTCACAAATCAACCACTTATCAGTGTATTAACTTTCTACAGGTATAACCTGTTGTAAGAAATGTATAACAGAGTAAAAAGTGTCCTGTCTGAATGACTGATTGCTGCTCCTTTAATATCCTGATGAAGCCTTTAAAAGGCATAAATGCAATATGATGTCATAATGTCATCTGGATATAGTAAACCTAACTTCAAATTAACGCTACATGACTATACAACCTTAAACTCCACGTTTCTGACTTGTTTCACTACTGCTGATTATATTGAATATGATAATTTAGCCGTTTTAAAGCCTTGGCATTGATTAATTTCTCTCCTCCTAGCTGCCTACTCACTAAATAATTTTGCTGCTTATTAAAGTTCATTTTTTCTAATGAAACTGAAAAACGTGACCAGAATGGCTTGTCCAGCAGCTCAAAATACAAAACATAAGATAAAAAGATTAGAACAAATGTGAAAATGTCCAAACATACTATAATAGGTTAAAATACAGGGTTCCTGCATTTTGTTCCATATTTTTCACAACATTTTCTATTAATCAGCAGTGAAAAGGATCAGCTTGACTATGTTACAATATAATGATTTAATGGATAATGATTAGAAGTTTGCCAATATCTTAAATCCAGTCACGAGCCACCGAATGACAGATTGAACTTAGATATTCAAATTAATCAAAAGAAGAAAAAAAAATCTTAAAAACAAAGACAGACTTGTAAAAAAAATGACAAACCATGAGCCAAGTAAACTTAAAATGCAATCATTTTGAAAGTAGAACGGTCCTTAAAATATGGTTATTAGTTAACTGACCAATTGTTATATAGGTCTAGATTGATATATCGTCATACCCCTTGTATTAACTACTTTAATTCACATAAATACTGTAACAATGAAAGTGAGATTTACGCTTTTAGGACAAGTTTAGCAGCTAAATGAAAAGGCCACCTAAACAGTTTCAAAATATTAAAATCAAGTTGTAATGTTACAACTATACAGTTATGGCAGGAATCCCCAGTCTACGTTGTTAACTTCGATAACAACCGAACACCAGGCGGTAATTTCACCATGGAGCTAGCACTCAACTGTTAAAAAAAACAAAAAACATGAAGAAAATGTGTTTTCTGGTGCGTAGAAAGCAACTTTACAGCATGATTAAAACATGAAGCCATATTAATCAGTGACTCCTACTCAGTGATGATGTGTACCTTCTGTTTATATCATGCAGCTAGCGAGAAACTATAAAAGGACGTAAACGTTTCAATCAGTCACCCCCACTCTGTTAGTATGTATCACTTGAAAACAATAACACTAAAATCAACCCTAAAATTGACCATAGGCCAATAAAGTAAAGCTAATTGGGGTATTTTGGTTGGTTTCCAAGTACCAATTAAAGTCGATCAGCAGTGTTTAGAACTAGCTAGAGACATGCTGTTGACATCTGAACAGCAATAATCTATAGTCACAATAAAAGTATATGTTAAACTGTCTAACAAAAAAAAAAATCTCGATTTGACCACTTGAATCTGTCCTATTAGCATGACTATTAACATTACCATTAGCATTACTTTAGCATTACTATTAGCGTTATAATTAGAATTAGTATTAGCATTACATTTAGCATTATTATTAGCAATACCTTTAGCATTACATTTAGTGTTATTATTAGCATTACCATTAGCATTGCTATTAGCATTATTATTATTAGCATTACCATTAGCATTATAATTAGAATTTTTATTAACATTACATTTTTATCTTTTTTTTTTTGGATTACCATTAGCATTACTATTAGTATTATTAATATTAGCATCACCATTAGCATTACTATTATTAGCATTACCATTAACATTATAATCAGAATTCTTATTAACATTACAATTTTTATCATTATTTTTAGCATTACTATTAGTTTTATTATTAGCATCATCATTAGCATTACTATTAGCATTATTATTTTTAGCATCACCATTAGCATTACTATTACCATTATTATTATTAGCATCACTATTAGCATTACTATTAGCATTATTTTTAGCATTACCATTAGCAATACTATTAGCACTGTTATTGCATGTGTGAATGACAAGAATTATTGTTAGCTGAAAAGGTCTTTTGCATTCATTTTGTTTTTCACCAGAAAAGAGAAGGCTGGGTGGGGGAGCTGAAAACTAAGTATGGAAGAGGAAGAGGAGCTGACTCCACCAACACCCGGAGCTGCTCACATCAAAGAGTCTTGTATCTCAGAGGTGCTGCAGAGGACTTTACAGCGGCTCGCCTCAGGTTTGAGCGTGGGAGCTCACGCCTCCTCAGACAGCAGTGGCGGATACCTGGAGGTGGGACCTGAGGAGGTGAGACAGCTGGCCCTACTACTGTCTGCACTGCTTCAGGATGGGCTGTGGCACAGAGGTTGGGACATCCTCCGCTCATTTAACTAAGACCTAGTCGTGCTTACTCCACCAAGGGATCAGCCCGCGCGATTAAAAATGTCTGTATATTTTGAATAATTCACTTCATAAATAGATAATTCTAAGCTCATTATATGGGGTGCATCAATATTGTAGTGATCAGCTGAAAGTAGAGGGAGGTGGAATTTTTCCTTTTCAGATGATTTTGGGTTTTACCCAGGAGAGTTTTTTTCCCCCCCTTTCTTTTTAATCCTTTTGTCTAATTCTGTAACCGAACAGGGTGGTGGCTTTGACTACTTCTACACTGTAAAAACAAAAGCACTTGAAAATGTTAATGACTTTGATAGCTGGTCATTCCAACCAGATTATCTGATTAAATGTGAAAATTCTGTTAGATCATTTCTGGTAGTTTTATTTTATTTATTTTTTTTCCCCCCCAAAGTTTTAAATTGCTTTATATGTAATTGTACCTTCACAGCCTTATGGATCTATTCCACCCAAGTCAACTAATTAATCATCCTATAATTTCAGGAAGTGTAAACCTGGTTAAGGCTGTTTAATCAGCTCAACAATTACATATACACTTCTTTTTCTTTAACGTTTCCTCAATTTTAATAGTTTTTTTTTCTTCAAGTCGTTATACTTATTTCACATTCATTTATTATAATTTTAATGTTGATTGAGCAATGTAATAGCTGTGGAATAATGACACCATCTGCATTTAGATTGGTTCCAAATAAGCCTTCTTTCACTAAGTAATTCTGTCTGCCACAGAGACACTGAAATGACCCAACAAAATGAAGGCTTGATTAACAGCACAGAGAGCCTCTAAGATTGGGTAGCCAGATGTTATAATACATTTTCTTTCTTAATTCTCATGTGAACTACAATTATTGTTTCTGCAACATGGTTTCTTTAATTTTTCTAAACACGTAAAATAGCATGAAACCAATGGAATTTGATTTTTTCATGAACTAAACAGATTTAATATGTAATTTATGGATTGAATGAGTAAATTTGTTTTCTTCTGTTCCTTAATGTCAACCTTTAAAATGCTTTACTGTAGTAACATGTTTGTACAAAGCTGTAATTAAGCTGAATTTTTCTTCATTTGTAACTATTTCACTGTCAGCAAGTGAGTTCTCTTCTAAAAGTCGAGCTGATGTCTTTTGAGTCCCATCTTTGCAAAAGTACCAATTATAACATAAATAGATGATAAAAAAAAAATGTATTAACATTTTGACAATTTGGAGAAAAATCAACTTATTTGACTACATTTCTGTGTAATATTTTACACAGTAAATTAATTAGGAATTTAGTGTCCATTTAGCTGGTCAGATTTCTTTGCTATCTATTTATTTTTTAATCTTCCTTTATCTTTGTTTAGTATCCAGAAAAAGTCTGTACAGCTGATATCACCTTACATGTCAGGTTCTTAAAAAGGAGCAACAGCTCCTAAATTTTAAGACAATGTCTTCATAGAAATGCAATATTCATTCAACATGGGCATTTTATTTCCCAAGATGTCTATATGAAGCTCTAAAAATGTGATATCACTCTATTGCCACAGTTTTGTTGAATAATTGAGTTTTTAATATCTTTCTGGAATAAGCTCCTTTCTATACATATGTGAAAGAAAGAGGAAAGACGGCATTTTAGGTGCATTTTACAATTTGAACCACCAAATGTCTATATTCTACATACTGTGCATTTAAATTAAGTTATGGGGGCATTTTAGTGTATTTCTTTTTAAAAAGTTTGTTTTTAATGTACTGTTTAATGCTACATTTGTACCCCACCATAATGCTTTTATTGTTTAATGTATAGCACTTTGAATGGTCTTGGATAAAAAAAAAGTGGATAAAAAGTGCTGTACAAATTAACTTGCCTTGCATATTTGGGTAAAAAGTTAGCTACTTTAAGGACTGAAACATAAACACAGAAAAAAAAATGTTTAGCTGTTTAGCAAATGTGAGACATAAATTATAATGCATATAAATGCATTATATTTAAATGCATTTCCTACATTGGAAATGTAGGAAATATAACATTTCCAGTGCCGTGTTCACATATTGCTTCTTATTTAGGTGGTACAGTTTTATCCTGCATTTGTGTATTTCATTGTGAATTGTGTTCACACACATTCATTTCTGGAGGTCTTCCTGAGTCCATGCAATGATTTCCAGAAGAGAATTGTCCTGGGTCTGTTTTCACTGCAGTGCTGCCTGTGGGTCTAAAGATCATGACCATCAAGTTTTGATCCTTGATATTGTCCCATGCATAGAGACATTCCTCCTTATTTCCAGAATCTATCGATGATACCATACACTGTCGATAGAGAGCTCTTTATAGCCAAAACGATTTTTTATCGAGGAACATTGTTATGACACTGCCTCACCGCGTTTTAGATGCAGTTTATTGCAGATTAGTGAATCTTTACCAACCTTTATATCTAAGGACACATTCACACCAGCTTTCTGATCTGAAATCTCGTCCGTTTGCTTGATAAGTCCACTTCGTCTGGGGAAATGTGAAAGAAGCTTCTGTTTCGTCAGTTGTTCATACTGCACCCATGGTTGCAGTGTATTTCTGCAGCATACTTGCATAAGACCAAATAAACATAAAAACATAGATAGTTTCATCTCCATGTTTAACTCACAAGTGAAGGAAACAGTTTTCCTCCTATTGTCCTCTCTTTTGCTAAATACCAGTGGAGCGCCACCTTTGGTGGGAACGAGAATACATTATTCTAATGGTTTGGCTCGCTTGACCAAAGTGCAATGCGAATGCAATCTGTCTGCATGAAAACACCCCCCTACAACTGAGCAAAGTACCCAATCAGACCGAGTCTCGCGGACTATCCTGATGTGAATCCACCCTAAGCGGTTCAGCCTCTCTGAAAAGCTCACTCAATACCCGTTCATGTAAATGACATGTCATCATTTGATCCTATTAGTTGTCACATCCTCTCTCAGCTGTTGTTTGATAGTTGCATTTACTCTTCCAGTCTTTTCATGTCCCTGTTTAACCCTTTTCTAGACGTGTTGCTGCCATTTTATTGAGAAGGACCTCATATTTTCCACAAAATGGTAAAATGTTTCAGCTTCACCATCTGACATGTTTTTCTGAGAACAAAATATATTATTATACATTATATATCATTATTATATATTATTATATATTATACAACAACCTCCACTCTAGAGCAGCTTAAAATCGAATTAGGCAAGACCTACATAATATTCCTGTTGTAATTAGCGCCATATTGCGGAGGACCTTCTGGCACATATCCTTGTAATTCATAGAAAAGCACCAACTATTTTGGAAGGAATTGAAAAAAACAGTGTCTATAAAACCAACTGGTTATAATGTGATATCTAGAAATAAAGCAGCAACTAAAAAAAAAAAAGAAACTAAAGAAAAAGGAAATTAAAAACTCAAGAAAATTCCCTTCATCAGTTTAGTTTATTTCTGTACTGTTATCTGTTATAATTCTCATTTTATTGTGATTCCATTGGAAGAAATCTATTATCGGAAGAGTGATTCTTACCTTTGAAAATGACTGTTGGCGTGAAAGAGAAATAAATTAAGTTTAACAATGTGGCTTTAAATAATGCTAAAGCTTCCTAAAAAATCTTTACGCCTTGTGAAATGTCAGAAAACTGAAATGGAATATTTTGTGTTCTTTGGTCCTGATAGCTTAAACAACAACTGCATCAGCTGTTTCCTGATCCAGTCAGAGAACAGAATGGCCTATGTCATTCTGTACATGCTGTTGCAGCTGAACCAAATGTTGACTTTAAAGTTAATTTGTAAGTTCAAAGAGGAAAAATGAGCCATATTTCATGAGTGAAAGATTGAACTGAGGGCGCTCCTTGGCTTATAAATGAAAGCATGAGAAAATTAAAGGAAGCACCCTTTAAGACCAACTTCAAAAGCTTTTATGTCATGGTGAAGTTAAAAGAACATATCACAGCAACACCCATTTATGGCATCAGTGAGTCGTTCAGTTTAATTGAGTCCAATTTCTTAAGCCTGCTCTGAACTAATGAAAACACTGAATGTTTATATTGAGGAAGAATAATAAAAGAAAAATTCATGATCTGTTTAGGACACACTCCCAAACCAAGTGTGACAAATAATCAGCAACATTGCAGTATATAGTTCCCCAAAAGGCAAACATTTTTGAAAACCCTGTAATGTTTTACTGCTGGTTCTCTATGGCTATACGCTGGTCTATGTTGGACTTTATGTTTGTAGAATATTGATATTTGTACTTATTTCTGGTCAAGATAGATGTACAGTATAAACCTTGCAAAAAGAAATTCGTGAGACTAAACCAACCTGTAAACAGCCCTCTTGTCAGACTCAAGCTGGGCCTGGGGGTCAAGAGTCACACTGACAGAGGTATTTCCTGCTGCAGAGGCTGCTGGGATATGGACCTGTGGGGTCTTGGTGTTCTGCTGACTGGTGCCCGTCATCTGGCAAATGAAATAATCACAAAATAATGGCCTTTATGCAACAGGAGCGATGTAGAGGTGAAACATTGACATTTATACACCAAGTGTGATGCAAAATTGCAAATAAATTATGAAGATTTTACAAGAAACTTGCAAAGTGGCCAAAAACACTATTCCACATAAAGTGATCATGATATTGTGTTTATGCTGCTAAAGAAAAGAAAAAAAGCCACTAGGTATATCCTGTTATAGAAAAGAGAGGAGAACTTGAGGAGTTTAATTGTTTAGTCCAGTAGATGGTGTTTGATGCAAAAAAAACAAAATCCACCTCAATTTGAAAAAATAAAACACACAAAATCAATGGACAGAATTTACTTCCCTGGTGAACGTTCCCATTGATATTGATTTAATGAAAATTATTGGTGTGCAAATTATTCATACATTTTTGAGCAGGTGTGTAATTGCCTTTAATTTAAATATAATTTTTTGTTCAATATTTTCAAACAGCGACTGGTTGGCATGCAAGCATAAAATTAATGCTGTGGTCCCTTTTGGCTAAATAAGTAAATGAGTACGGTAAGTAAAAATAGTGATGTTTTGAGCTAAATGCATACATGCTAAGCTAAATATGACCATGCTAGCATGCTAGTGCTATGTTACAATAATGATTTAATCTTATTTTTGCATTTTATTAAGCTATAAAGGGTCACTCAACAAATTACTATGTTTTGATTCACTAATTTAAGTAATTTAATCGGAATTCGCTCACTTTAGCATCTTTGTGTGTTGAAATGAAAAATTCTTTAGTTTGCTAATGTGCTAAAATTAGCCCATTCTAACTAAACTCAAAGGTCGGTTGGAATTAGCCTATCTAAGCACATTCACATGCTAAAATAAAAAACTCTTTAGCTTGCTAACATCCTAAAGTTAGCAAATTCCAAAAATATTCAAAGGTCAGTTGAAAACAGCTCATTTATGCTTTCTAAAACATGCTAAAATGAGCCAATTACAAAGCAAGGCAAGTTTATTTGTACAGCACCTTTCATGTACAAGACAATAAGTGTTTTACACAAAACATTAAAAGCTTTACAGGAAAAAAAAAACAAACCAAAAATTAAACACAAAGTCTAGTTGCAGCTAACTGATGATTTTATTTTTGCTTTGAATAACCTACAACAACATATTGACGTAAGAGTTACTGACTTCCATGACCATAAATGACTGAAACATTATATTATGTCAGTTCATCAGTATCAGTTCAGAACAGGTTATAATGGTAAAGTTAGAAGAAAAAGCTGGGATTCATCAGATCTTTATCTGCAAAACATTACATCCATAATTAATAGCATGCCATTCACTAACATTGTTGTAATATTCTAATCAAAGTGGTGAACTGACTGATTAATAGCTTACCTAATTGATTAAACTATGTTAAAGGTGTAAACTAGATACCTTGGCTATAAGCTTGTTCTGAAACTAGTGCTGTCAATCAATTTGAATGGCATATAATCACACAAGTGTTTATCAATCATGTAAAATCGTTGCGTAGAACTCTTCTAATGCTTGTGGTGAACATGCAGCTGCTCATAAGGACTAAATTTTTTAATCACCTGTCGAAAGCAATACGACACATTGCGTATGTGATGCTAACAGACTACAAATGAGCACATAAACAGACCACCTTATAACATCTGACAAAGTCACATGCTACTTAAAGCACAAACAGTTTGTAGTTTACAGTTAATTATCAAGTGACTTTTTTAAACAATATTGAATGAGTCAAGGTGTTCACTGCCATACAACTTGTACATATAATTGGATAAAATTGTCCCAAAAATGTTTAGTTTTTTTTTTTTTTTTGGGGGGGGGGGGGGGGTGAGGACCCACAACACAAGCAATGGTTTATTGTGAATCAACAGAACCTACACCTTCCATGGTCTTCATCATTCACTACCCCACTTTCCTCTTTCTCATTCAATCTCTCTGTGGAAATGAGCTACAACCCCATCCCCCTTCAATTTTTCTTTTTTTTTTGTTTGAATCAGTGTGGGGTGGGAGGAAGCTTCAGGTCTTAATCCCAACACCAAATGGGAAATAAATTAGCTTCTTCACACTTAACTAGCTCTCATTTGCATTTGTCGAGCGCGCAGGCTGACGCTCGGGAGCTCTCCTCTGGCACTAATCCTCAGGGCGACAGCAGACAGAGGTGGTGTGGACGAGGAGAAAGGTTAGGTGATCGGATGAAGATGCTCAAATGAACAGCCACTGAATATTTGGCAGCATTCAACAAAAACCTACGTTCAGACTGGGTCTAGTTAGGATACTGTCATCAGCGTTGGATGAACACGTTGGCACAGGATTGGTGTCTCTGATTTCTCATGATATGCAGATTAGTTTTCAACACATGTAAAAATTATAACATGTAAGATAATCTTTTTAAAGAGAGACTTTGCCACAGTTTTATACAATTGTAATTATATTTAAAATTTTGTACATGAAGTTCTTCAATCACCTTTATATTCAGATGGCAGGAAATAAATGCATCTAGTGATGTAGAAATAGTCAAGATTACTTGCTAAACTTGCAAACTGAGCATCAGAATCAGGAAGAAAGGGGATTTAAGTGACTGAATGTGGCATTGTTGATCTGAGAGTTTTAGAAACTGCATCTTCTGAGATTTTCACAGACAATCCTCTCTAGAGTTTACAGAAAATGGTCTCAAAAAGAAAAATTATCCTGTGAACAGCAGTTGTCTCAACCAAAATGTCTTGTTGATGTCAGAAGTAAGAGGAGAATGGGCAGAATGGGTTGGAGATGATACTCAGATGGCGAGTGGTTCCAACCAAAGTACGCAGATAGCATCTCTGAACACAGAACATGTCCAACCTTGAATCATATGGGGAACAGCAGCAGATGACCACATATTTCATACTGACTCACCAAAACTGGACAATAGAATCTGATAAATCTCTCTGTTTCACCTGCAACATTCAGATGGTAGATTCAGGATTTGCTGGAAACATCATGAAAGCATTGACCCATTCTGCTTTGGACCAACACGACAGGCTGCCGGTGGTGTCAAGAAGTGGGGGTATATTTTCTTGGCCCACTTTGAGCACTTCAATACTTATGAAGCACATTTAAAACACCACAGCCTACCTGCGTACTGCTGCTGACTATGTCCATCCCTTTATGGCCATAGTACACTATCTTCTGATGTCTACTTCCAGCAGGATAATAAATCACATACCTCCAATGGCCTCTATTACCATAAACTGTGTGATGCTATTTTGTTAATCTGGAGCAAAATTTCTGAAAAACATTTCTAACCCTTTGTTGAATCAATGAGGCAGTTTTTAAGCCATGGACATCACAACCAGTAGTGCAAGTCATTCCAAATAAAGTGGTTTGAGCATGTATACCAATCTGTCATTGGCTCTCAGAGCAGTATTTCATTGTGCCCTTCCAACACATCAAAAAAAAACCTCTAATAAAGACATTTCCATTCATTTATGACAACAGCGTGTTCACAGAGGTGTTAAAGGGTGTTTAGCATCATGGTAACCAATGAGTTACCGCACTCAGATGAAGATAATGCCATTAAAAGCTGCTTCTTGTTGTCAGCTTGTTGGTTGTAAGAGAACTAGACAGCTATAAAAACCAGAGCCACATTAACAAGAGCTAAATCTTGCATCACTCTGATGAGAGCACCTGCCACAGAATGGTGGGGAAGTGCTGAAACAAGTTTTATACAACGCACATCTTTCAGGACTTCAAGGATCTGTGGCTGACATCTTGATGCCAGATGTCACATTCAGAGGTCCCTTGAGCTGCATCTAGGCTTGGCACATTGGTCACTGCACATGCAAACTGTAACATCAACACACCACTTTAAAGTTTTATGCTGGTGCTTAAAGAGCACTTGACCAGCTGCAGTCGCTGCAGAGGAAAATACACCCCTACATCTCTGGAATATTAACGCAATAATGTACAAGAGGTACATCATTTATGCTTACAAGTGGCGTTACAGTTTCCTGCAGAGTGACTCATCTTTTCCAGCTGCTGCAGTAATCTCCCTCCATGAATCTGTCCAAACTGGGAATCCCAATACTCTCCTATTGACAGGTTGCAGAAATGTGTGTTGTGATGGGGTCCAGTTGAATTATCTTTGTTGTTAAGGAGCTGACCTGACTGAGGAAAAAGACCTGAAATTTATACGGTAGCCAAGATATGAGCCAGTTCAATTCACTGAACACTAAAGGAAGGAACTTCCCTGCTTCCTTTATTATTATTATCATGTATAATGGCAGGAAGAGAGATAAATCTAATCCACAGCTCTCCGTAGCTGCAACACTTAAAGTAGCTGATTGTTTTTCATTCAGTTCTGCATACTAGGATTTGTTTAAAAAATTACTATAAAGACAGAAGTCAGTGGATATGGTTACATTCATTTGGAATTAAATAATTTGGAATTAACATATTCTCCAACGAGTTTGCAAGAAAATAATTCCGAATGCAGGTTTACATGAAACACGTCCTTACTTTGTTCTTCTTTAGAGCGGCGGGTTGGGAAGGGTTCTGATTGGACAGAGGGTGCACGTGACGTATGACGTATACCGGAAATAAACAAAGTTCGCTCCATGCTATTCGTCGTTTCAGTCGTAACTCATAAAACCTACATAATAAGTACCAGTTTCGCCGCTATTTTTAATATAATTTTGAAGTAGCAGCTCAACGCGAGCATACTACTTCACTTTCTGCAGCAACTGAGAAGGAGAAGAAAGATAGACCACTGAACACGGGAGGCAAAACAACGCGCGTCATCAGGACAGGACAAGGTAACGAGCATGCTCAGAACGACCGGAATTAATTTAGAGCGGAATGAAGGTTTACATGACAGAGGAATTAAATAGATCGGAATTAAAATGAGAATAAACCAGCCACTTACATCGGAATTAAGTTTATTTCCAAATAGAAATTTGCATTAGGAATTAAGTGTTTACATGGTCGATTTTCATCAGTTTAAAGCGAAATGAAATTTTATTCGGAATTAAAGAGGAATTAAAACTCCCATGTAAACATAGCAAGTCTCAATGCATTTTCTTTCATTTTCTGAAAATCTAACCTTGATAATAAACTATTATACATGCGATTATATGAAGATTATTTCTAAAATAAAGCCCCGGTAAAAAAACTGTTTTAGTAAATGAGATGCCTCTGTACCTTAAACCATCACACAGCTTATTGTGATCAGATTATCTTTTCCAAGTTGAAAAGAGGACGTTGCCTTCCATCTTTGCTGAACTTTATCAGGTTTTTCATTGAGATCACAAATTAGTGTTTAAAAAAAGAAAAGAGAAAGTGTTTCAGCTGTACCCATGGACCTAACCTCCATTTTAAAAAAGGAGCTGCATTTGCTTCAATTTACATGTCCATCAACCAAAAATGGATATATAAAAGAAAAGCCTGAATAATACAAACGACAACGTGATCTCATGACAGATTATAAAGCACAAACATTAGAAGTGTGTAGGAAATTCATGGCTATAAATGTTCATTCCTCATTTATTTACTATAATACAGCCCCCAATGTACTACTGATAACATTTCCACTGCAGTGGCAATTTGAGAATGACCTAGACCAGTTACTTAGGATCCACATCAGTTATGGGTAGTTATGGGTAGTCCAGCCATCCATTACTTAAGTAGCAATGGGGATGTTACCTGATGCACTGAGAAGTACCTCGCTCTATTTCTCTAATATATTAATGTATAAATATATAACAATATTGCCGTCTCTAACTTATTTCTCCTTTTTTCTGCAGGTCTTGCTGAATAAGTGCAGTTGTACATGTTGACCTGTCTTTCCTGTCCTCTCCACCCCAACCAGTCGAGATGGCAGTCAGATGGTTGCCCTCCCCTGAGCCGGGTTCTGCCGGAGGTTTTCTTCCTGTTAAAGGGGAGTTTTTTCCTTCTCACTGTTGCCGCGTGCATGCTCAGGATGGGGGATTGGATCGAAGTCATGATTCAATGCAATCAGTTGGTTTCTATTATAGGCTATGTATGAATTGGCTTGAAATGATGTGTATGTTGATTCGTGTATGTAATGTGCCCTGTAAAAATATTGTTAAATAAAGTTGAATTGAAAGGAAAATTGAATCAGGCTAGTCCGCTAGACTCGGCCTGTTTGTGGACTCGGCTCAGTTGGACAGGGTGTCTCAAGTTGGAATGAGATCGTGTTCATGCAGCATTTTGGTTAAACAAGCCAAACCATTAGAATAATATATCCCCATTCCCACCAAAGTTGACACTGCATTGGTATTTAGCAAAAGAGAGGACAAGACCTGCATGAAGAAGAAAACTGTTTCTTTCACTTGTGAGTTAAACGTGGAAATGAAACTATTGCAGTTTTGTTTTTTTAATGTTGTCTTATGCAAGTATATGAATATACACAGCAGAAATACACTGCAACAATGGACACAGTATGAACAACAGACAAAGCAGAGGACTCAACACCATTGTATTGTCTATTGTTTGTAGTTTGATTCCTGTATTTGATCCACTTGAACTGGACCAAGACCTGTGTTTGTAGGTGGTCCAAGTCTGTTTCTATGATCCGAATCAGAATTTGTTTGGCACATTTACATTTCCCCTAACAAAGTAGACTTTTTAGCAAACGGACTGATTCAAATCAAAAAGGCTGATGTGAATGTGCCCTTACATGCAAGATTTCTGATTAATGCACAATGTTTTCCACAGCAGTAATGATCAGAATCAGCAAACTATACAATTTAATACTCATTGGTAGTGTTTTCCATCGAGTGCCATGAAGCTGACCAACAAAAAACAATTAAAAAACAAAAAAAAAAGTTGCCAACTCATTAATGCTGGATTATGTTATGGACAAATATTGCATTTGACAACTTTCTACTGAAAGTTTGGTGGCTCGTTCTTATTTAGTACCCTGCTGTGTTGCCAAAGCACACCAGCAGGGTAGCAAACTAATATTTTGGTCTTGCCCACATTAACATGGGTATTTTTTGAGAAAACACCTTGTTTTTACCTTCATGCAAAACTATGGAAGAACCATCCAATGTGAAGATAATTTGCATGTCAGGTTGTGCCCGTTAATGCTGATCAGTCATCATGACCTTTCGAGTCTTTCCTGTCCTCTCAACTCACAACCAGTAAAAGTAGAAGGCCAACCTTTCCAAGTCTGCTTGAGGTTCTTTAACAGGATTTCTTTCTTCTTTGCTAACTAAGGTTTACTCCATGTATTGCAGCTTCCAAAACATCTTTAGCAGCTGAGTATGGGATTGGGTCCTCGGGTTCACAGCTTTGTGATGAGCAAGGACGCTTTAGTAAAGATAAGCTGAGATCCAGGGGTGTATTTCGGTACATTTATTGCACACTCTGCATACCTATAACAGCACAACAAGGATGGATAAATGGATTGATGAACCCAATGGGATAAACAGACAAAGGATAAATGACCGAATGAGTAGCGCTCAACAAAATTATGGCGACTAGCCCAGCCTAACTCATCTGTGTCCTAGGCGAGTACAAGCTTTTTAGACACTTCCATGCAATCACATGCCCATTCACTCATGAACAACCACTTCTGCAACACACCCCACACACACTAACACACCATATTTCTCTTTCTCATCCCTACACTTTGAGAGTTCAAGAAACGGACAATGAACCAAAGACATGATTTGATTTAGTTTATGTTGTTCATTCAGCTAGTGCTCGTACTAGGTTGGACCTTCCTTTTTTTCACAACTGCCTTCATTGTTGGTGCCATTGAGTCAACAAAATGTTTGAAATAATCCACAGAGATTTTGCTCCACATTGACATGAAGCATCAGACAGTTGCTCCACATTCATGATGAGAATCTTCCGTTCCACCACATCCCAAAGCTGCTCTACAGAATGTAGATCTGGTGACTGTGGAGGCCGTTGGAGGACAGTGAACTCATCATCATGGTGGAGATGATGTGAGCTTTGTGACATGGTGCATCATCCTGCTGGAAGTTTCCACCATAAGATGCTACACTGTGCTCATAAAGGGATGGACATGGTCAGTTACAATACTCAGGTTGGCTGTGGTGATTAAATGATGCTCATCATAACAGCCTGAACTGTTATTCCAAGGCAGGAGGGATTCATACTTTCATGATGTTTCCAGCAACGTAATTCCATCTTCTGTTGTCCAGTTTTGATGAATCTGGATTAATTGTAGGTTCAGTTTCCTGTTCTTAGACAGTCTACTGCTTCTGTAGACCATCTACTTCATGGTTCAGAGATACAATTCTGCATACCTCAGGTGGAACCAGTGGTTATATTACTTCCTGATACCTTTTTATCATCTCAGCCCAGTCTGTCCATTCTCCTCTGGCTTCTGACACTAACAAAACATTTTCATCTGCATCTCGCTGGATATTTGCTCTTCTTCAGATCCCTTCTGTAAAGCCTAGAGATGGTTATGTGTGAAAATCCCAGTGAATACTCAGACCAACAACCATGTCACATTCAAAGACACTTAAATCTCCTGTCTTGGTATGAACTTCCACGAGTCGTTTTGACCACATCTAAATGACTGCATGTGTTTCCGACATGTGATTGGCTGATCAGCTTTTTGTGATAACAAGCAACTGAACAGGTGGACCAAATACTGTTTCCAGCAGACTTAAAAATGTTTCTTGAAATTGATATGGTAAATAAAACTGAAATTGTTATTATTTTATTTAATATTGTTACTTTCACTGATTTGGCCATGGTATTTTTATAGGATCTCACAACGGTTATGTGATCTGTAATTCTCATGAAAAGTCTTCACTAATCTAGAAACAGGTATAATTTCAGCTGTAAACAGGTATAATTCAAATAATACAAAAATAAAAATATACTGTTACTCTTTTAAAAAAGGCATTGAAATATTCAAAGTTTGTGTAGATTTAACGTCTATAATTAGCTATTAAGCATTTAAATGTAAATTCTCTTTATTTATTTAGTTCTAAATGAAAACAACCTTGGTGAACTAAAGTGTTTACAACAGATTGAGAAACAATTTCCAAATGCACCAGAAAACAAGTACATGATTAAAAGTAAGAAATGAAAGAAGCACAAAAAATAAACGAGGTTTAAAACTCAAAGATAATTTGATTATAAACAAACTATATTTGTAGACTGCAGATCCATTCAGAGCCACTTTGAAACTCGGCTTGTTTACTTCAAATTATGAACAAAAGATCAGATTACACCATTTTTAAATAACTGAAAATAAGTGAGTGTGAGGTGGCGAGCTCACCTGTTGGCTCTCCTGGTACGATGGTGGAGGAACGCTCTGGGTGGCCATCATTGTCACTGCAGGTGCTGGGGACACATGTTGCATCATGGGACAGCTTCACATTGAGACTGGGAGAGACAGAGAAGGAAAAAAAAAAATGAAAATCAGAAACACAAATCCACTTTAAAAGGTGAAAATAAATTCAATTACAGCTGTCGCCACCAGGTGCTGCTGCGACTAAGTAATCAGAGTTGGGATACTGGCACACATAATAGAACTCTTCTTCTTCTTCCCATCCTCACTGACTACCTCCATTCCCTGCCTGTCTGCCGTTCGTCTGCCTCTGCATGTGTTGCACAGAGCTGACAGGGTGATGTATTAATTCTGAGCCATCTAACGGCGCAACCAAGCAGAAAGGAAACAAAGCAGCACATGCTCAATCATGAAGCCCTTTTACAGAAATCCGAAACACAGCAGCAGCTTTATGATGACACTGCAAATAAAACCCACTACTTGTTTGCCAATTACAGAAAGCGTTGCTTGTTTACTAATTACAGCTGGCTTAAAAGCAACGCTCTGCGGTGGAGCCGCCGTAGTCGTCTCCATCGGTCGGCTGCCGGTGTTGTTGCACTTTAACTGAGCCAATCAAGAGGGCTAATTAGGGCTCCTCAGGACCCCACAGGGTTGAGGGCCATACCCCGTGGAACTCTACTGTATCCACTGCCCCCACCCCCACTGGTGGAGCTAATTGGTTCGGGGGTATATTGCAGACACACACACACACACAGACCCCCCACCACTGCTCCAACTTACTATAGGCAAGCACAGCTGGTTATCCATCCTGCAGCAACACATCACCTATGTATATGGAGCACATGAAAATGTTGCATCTGCAACCTTTTGTCATATTTTACAGTTTACACCTGATACCAAAAATGTCAAGCCCCAATCTCCCAAGTAAATTCATTCACACTGATGCAGAGCATCATATCCAGTGTTCTTTCAGTGTCCAACTGTTACCTGGAAACTCTGAGCTGCTGGAATTATTGGGGGAAAACACACCTTATAAAGCCACATAAAGCCATGTGCGGTCATGAAAAGAAAGCAGATACAATGGATCAGCGGTATTGACCTGCATGAAGCTCTTCATGATGAGCTACTGAGATGGAACCGAAACATCTGAGCAAAGTCTCGGCACCGGTTGAAATGTCCCTTCCCCTCCGACCGCCTCAGGAAATAAGTGTGCGATAAATCCACCTGACCGGACCGCTGAGGGCAAGGATTTACAGTGTGTGACTAAGTTCATACCATAATAGAAATTATGATAAACCCCCCAACCCCACCCTAAAAAACAAAAACAAATGTTCGTACAAGGGTATTAGATGTCTAATATAAGGAATACCACTCATAAGCATGACATAAGTACAAACCTAATTCTAAAAAAGTTGGGACAATAAAATATAAGATATAAACATTTTACAAAAGATATTTTAACATTTCAAGGGAAATATGAACTCATTCTGAATCTGATGTGACATGTCTCTGAGTAGTAGTTCCAGGATGATGTTAGCATCGTGTATCATCTCCTCTTCTTATACATATATTCTTCTTCTTATACATATTCATTATACATTTAATTTATTCTGATTTAGTGCCCCAAACAAATGGTACAGTTTGCTTGGGGCACAGTACAAGACAGTACAGTCTGACTTCATATCCATACACAATACCTATAAATATCAGCACTTATATCGATGTCGCAGGATGAAGCATCAGAACATGACTGGTACGTATCCTATATATCTGTGTGATGAGCACAGAACTTTTCACATAAAAAAAAAAAAAGATTGTTTTTGGGTAGTTTTCAGGTTATTGCTGCCAGACAGGAAGTGCTGCTGAGATCTAAGGAAGGAGGACAATACATTGCAAAAGTTTAGCTTCACTGAGCTCCTTTCCCACAGAGATCCAGATCCAGACCCTGGCAACGTCTCCAAATGGGAAAGCAAAAAACCAGACAGCTGTCCGAGACCCTTCTGTGTTTGAGTAGCATCCAAATCCAACGCTGCTGCCAGTTTTCTCATGTTAAATGCTGGTTTGGCTTCTAATTTGAGGTTTAAGCTGAAAATCTGCACGGTTTCTTCTCTTTTTTACCATGTCATGCTGTTCCCGTGTGTGTGTGTGTGTGCTTCATAGGAATGTGCACGCACCCCGTGCGGCATCAGATGGGCATCACTGTTTTTGTTGTGTGTATTCACACTTGTTTGTGTGCCACGCTCATGTCTCTGCGAGCCATTTTGTGTACTGATTGCGTCTTCTGGTTTCTGTTCTCATTCCAACTGGTATCAGCTGAAAGACATCTTCTCTGTTATCAGCGCTCATTTTAATTGCAAATGCAGCGAGCGTGTTAGTGATTAAATGGAAAATTGCACATTAATTGATGAGACTGAAGATAAAGCAATTCCAATTACCACACTGTATTTTAGGCAGCCTCTCAAGTTTCGCCATTCCTCGAAGGAACGAGCCACCAAATGCCACATTTGAGCAATTGTGCATCCATAAATATGCAAGCAGAGACACAATGTGTGCACGAACACATGCCGTACGATGGCCGCTGAGCTGTGAATGTACATACAAGTAAAACACGTTGAATTTCAACACACATAAGGTAACTGGAAAAAAAATAGCAGACTCTTTCTGAAAGCACCAAAAGGTGTACAGCCATGAAAAAAAACTGTAAAATCTATTTTTAAGCTAAATGACATGTTTGTTCTCCAACAAAGGCCTTTGAATTATTACAGAGTTCATAATGCATATCAATTGAAAAGTGCCTGTAGTCGCAATCAAAATTCAAAAGCAAAACGTGGAAAATGAAAAGCAGGCATAAAATTATTCCAACAAACATCAAAGGGTTTTGTGAGTTTGGATTGGAGGCAGTTGTCCTCCTTCATCGGGCTCTGTGCAGTTAGAAACATTTCTATTCAGCATTCACTTTTCCAACAATTCTCAGGCATATAAAGTACCTCCGCCGCGCTGATGGAAGGTGAGTCTGCAGCATAGCCGTTTCACCTCGTTTACCTCTGGCATTGAAATGAAAATTCAGATCTGGTCACATGTGAGGGTGATCATCGCCTGTGGCCTCTTACATTTCAGCTACATCTGAAGCTTTTCTGCTTTGGTTTGAAGACGAATTCATTGTTCAGTGCTTAGCTTCAAATATAAATGTGGGATGCTTTCTGCTGCAGACAAAAGGTGATATAAAGAACAAGCAGCATCATGGAGTGTGTGCCATTGCTGTGAAAGCACTTGACTTGTTCATGTTGAATTATCAACACATCACAATGCAGCAGTGAAAAAAAGGTGATGGAACTGGCAGTAACACAAGCTGTGTTGAAAACAGGTAATTCAGGAAAATGATCATGTTGTTGATTTGGATGTTTGATGTAACAAAAGCTGTTCTGGTTTCTTTGAATGCACATGAACTAACCATGCAATAAAACTGAATTTCAGCAACATGCCAGGGATGTAGCAACACGGGATCCCAGATAGGACGTACGTTTGGGTCAAATCTGGGCTACTTATGGCTCAGTTATGGCACTGGCAAATGTGTGGACCACAAGTTGACCAGATATCAGTTGCCAGTTTGCTTTGGGTTATTTAGCATGTCTTCTGTGGACCACATTTGGTCCAGATGTCAGTTGTGGCTCTAGACTTTGATTACAGAAAGTATTTTGTGGCCCAAAAGTGGTCCCAATATGGGAAGCCTTTATTAAGACAATTTTCTTATGGCTCACATGCGTTGGTTACTCAGTCACAGATCTTACACAGGCTATCCAAGGTGTTTACCATTAACCAAGTAGGCCTGTTTTATATGAACAACTAATGAGAAGTCAAAGGTCTTACTCCCATGGACTAGAGAAAGCATGCAACAAGCCTGACAGGCTAACTTAGCTAGCTGCTTCTCAGCATAAAGATACCAGAAGGGAGATTTTTCTGGGATATAACGATTCCACCAGCCTTATCCCAAAACAATAATTACAGGACAGAAAAATATGCAATAAAAGCCTTTAAAACATTGGACAGCCACAAGACAAATGGGTAAGACACGCTGCACAGCTACGATGTGATATGTCTAAATGTGGACATTATTGTGAAAATAGTGAAAAATAAAACATGAAAATGTGGGATGGTATATGAATTGGCATTTGCTTAAACAGTTATGGGATTTTTGTTGGGTTTTAGTTTGAAATAGTGTTCAGGAGTGGCTTCTAGTTAAGCCTCCCATCATAATCCATCAGTTTACACACTAAATATCTGCATGATGTTTACTGCAACTTAGAAATTCACTGCTCGGGAGATCGTCAAGCTAGCTAGATTTTAAGATTAATCATCTGTCTTTCTTGTTCCTTTGTTTTTAGAGCTCAGCATAATAAACAATAATTTCTACCAAATTTAATGTTAGAATTGAAAAGTTTATAATTGTGCATGTGGCTTAGAGCCACAGCTTTATGTGGGGTGTTCAGCTCTGTTCGCATTCTGGGTTAGCTTAGCTTTCCCGCCAAAACCTATGATTTTGCTGCTGATCAAACTCTGTGTGTTGTCTGCAGGTTAGACAGTCACTGCTCACAGGCTCTTTATGCACACCCACCAAAAGAAAAAGAAAAAAAACAGGGAAAAGATAAGAATATAGAAAAACAAACTCTTAAACGATGGCACTTTTGTATGTTACCATGTTAGAAAAGTTGTTTGCATTTGGTTTTTCAGGGATGAAATTTGCATTGACCTGCTGACAGTCCTGCATAAAAATGTTGAAGACAACAGCCTTTGTACATTAAAGCGCATCTGGAGCTCATGCATGTACCACAATCCCTCAAGTCTGTTAGCATGCTAAAACATGTCGAGGCTGGAAACACCAAAAAGGAGTTTTCAAAACTGGAAAAACAAAAAAATGTGTATTATTGGAATGTAAATATCTTTCTTCAAGATATGTTTTTTTGTTTTTTTTTTTAGCTTAATTTGATGTTCTGGTATTTTATTCAGTTCAATGTCTTGACTTTATCTCTTATTTACCTTGAATTCTGTGCAGAGGAAAAATACTGTATGTTGTTAAAGCTGTATACGAGGCATTGACGGCTCATTTGAACCCCCTGGATTATGTGTGGTCATTACGCTTGACTTTCATTAAAGCCTTTAATTCCAGACCTAGACCTCATAGTAAATCATGTTTATATTCATTACTTATTCACATATCTGCTTAGTATTGGCTAAGCATTCGTCTCCATGCTTTTCTCACAAGACTCCACTGCAGATAACTTTTGCTTTCATCAAATTCTAAGAAAAGATTAAATGAATTTAAAAGGGCAGCCTCCAATTAGGAGAGTAATTAGTCCAAACCCCAACAACCCAATTCTTTAAAAAAAAACAACCACCACCAACTTTTGGCTTACGAATTGATCACTTGGCTCTGCCTGTCAGAATCCAGGAGCTTTTCCTCAATGATCTTGTCCATACTCCTAAAAAAAACATGTTAACCACTTAAAGTTAGATTCAAATACACTTTCCGTCTGATAGATGAGCTGACATACCTACATATGTGATATCCGGCTCTACATTCTGCCATCAAAATCTCATTTAATCTCTCCTGTTTGAGTTTTGTTGGGAAAGAGGTTGGCCTGCGAGCGCAATGAATAAAATTTTGAGCTGGGTATGTCACCTTGGTCAGATATTATGCATCTTGATGGCCTGCAAAAGAGGTAGCTGAATAAATAAATCAGGTGTTTTTGAATATGAGTAGGATCTAATCATCACCTTATTGTCAGGCCTGATTTACAATGCAAACACCAGGAGGCGAGGCCTTGATGGCGCTGAGTAAAGCGATGGAGAGAAGGGCAGAATGGTAATGAGATTGGAGCTGGAGGAGGGGGTGGAGGGGAGTCTGTGTACACATTTGCGGTCAGGACTCGAATCGGGAAAAAAAAAATCAGAAAACACACAGATCAGAGCGCAAACAACCCCACACATGCAGGAATGGTCATACAAGCAAACAGAGGCATGTATAATGATGCCGGCACTAAACACAGAGAACTAAAAGCTTCACCCGGTGTCATCCTGAGGGCAATAAAACGCCCGCCGCCTCACGGTTTAATGTACAAGCACACACACATTTCCACAAAAGCACACTCACATTAAGGTTGGAGTGCATACACAGCCAGAGGCAAGGAGAGTCTAACCAGTGGTCTTAGGGCTACAAATCCCCCTCAGGCTAAAGCAAGCTCCATGCATACTGCAGTCAGAATCCAGTCTACACTCCCAGACCACCTCATTAACCCAAGCCACCAGTCCTCCCTCCACCCAAACCAACCTTGCACCTCTTTGCTCCATGCCAGCCCACACTTACAATTCAAACCAATATCTTTTATTCATCTCCTCTTGTTGATTGGACTCACCTACAGAACAGACAGGGCACGAATTTGAAGCCCAGTGAAGGAATTCTTAACATTGTTGTGAACACTATTAATTCCCGAGTTTAGTGATGAGGCGAGGCATGGGGGATGGAAGCGGACCCTAGTTTGAAAGCTTTGGTCTTGGGTTAAATGTGAGGAAGGTCATTCGAAATCCTGATGGAAAACGAGAAGTTGCAAACACTGCAGTGAGGAATGCAACGTTGGAAACAAAAAACTGAAAGTAATGAATCACCGCTGGTAGGTTTTAGGTCGCGAGCTGGCTGATCTTTAAGTAGTTTGACGAAAGAAAGCAAATCTACTGTTTTTTTTAAACCCCACCCTTCATCTTACAATAGTTGTCAACATAACGCCTCTCAGTGATGAACACTGATATATTTGCCGATCTCACCAACTTTCCCCTAAAGGCTCCCCCTCACTTGTCCTTATCAATTTCCAATGACATTTTATGCTTGAATTTAAATCTATAACCTTTTGAGTTGATTCTTTCATGCTGAACTTCTTAATGAACGCCCTTCACATATTCAAATATGGCTCACAGCCTTAATGAAGACACAAGGATTTCCCTCGGGTAAGACAGTTTGCAAGACTCGCAGCTTTTTTTTGTAATTACTGACAATGGCATCAGCGCTCCAATCCGACCGCAATTCTTGTTTTCTTTGTAGTTATGCAAATGTTTGTTTGGATTCCGGTTTGATTGTCTCGCTTTCTGCTTTTGAAATTACATTATAAAATCACAAATAAAAAGGATAGTGTTAAAAATGACAGTGTCCTGGAAACATTTTTGGAAATCCTTTGGGACGGTTGGTTTGCATGCAAATAACTTGATTAACATAGCTAAAAGCTTCTGGAATAATATGGTGCTATTTTTAATGAAAATGTTGACCTTCTAAAAGAAGTTAAGGAAATTATCGTTACTCACAGGTAACGTGACGGCTGCAGACATTGATATGTTATTTGTTAAAAATGTTTAAAATACTAAAGTAATTTAGCATCAAGAAGCACAACCTAAATACACACCAAGATTATTTGGTATTATTAGGAAAGAAAGTGCAGGTTAAACATGAGTAAACTTTTGTTTGGATTTGTTGGGTGGGGGGGGGGTGTTAACATTAAGGCACTTGTCAAAAAATTTCCTTCTTACACCGTCTGATTGTGGAACGTAGACGTGATCTCGATCTACATGGATTCACCTTCTGATTTTCCTTTTTACACCTTCATTTTATGCCTCCAGCACTGAATGCAATGGGTCCTTCCTGAAGCTTTTGTAGTCCCAGAAATGTTTTCCTCCATTTCTTTTCTGGAGCAGAGTGGCCCCTTTTTTAAAATTAATTTAATGTTTAAAAGCAATTAAAGTTGACCAAAGTGTCATCCAACCAATAGCAATGAAACAGAAATAAATACTAGAAATAGAAGGGGGACTAAACAATAAACAGATATTAAAGAAATGAAACACAGTAAGCATGAAATAAATAATTAGAATAATAATAATAATAATAATAATAATAATAAACAAAACAAATAAATGATTGTATAGCACCATCTCTGACAAATATAGACTGTAAACTATAAACCATGCACCATGGTTGAGTCTGTCAGGGGTGGGCAGCTTCGGTCCACAAGGGACCCAGTCCTGCAGATTTTGGGAGTTTTCCTGCTGCAACAAACCTGCCTCATTTCAATAGGAAATTAGTGGACTTGTGCTGAGTTTGTTGTTAGACACTGCACATGTCTGAAGGTGTGTTGCAGCAGAGAAACTCCGAACATTTGCAGGACCGAAGTTGCCCACCCCTGCTCTAAGTCAAAGTTGGACTGACTTCTGCTAGCTGGAAAGACCTTAGAGAAGAGACAAGATGCAAGAGAAATGCCGATTTAGCCCTTTGTTAGGTTAGGGAATGCAAAATTTTGAAAATCCATGAAGGTTTATAAGTGTAACTTCAAAACCAACTAAAGAGGAAAACAGAAAACAAAAGACATTAATTTATTGTGGATAAACCCTGCAGCATTCAATTCCCTGAGAATATAAATTGCAAAAGTTTAGATACATAATATGCTACAAACCAGCAGACACACACACACACACACACACACAGGCTTGCACAGAAACGTGTGATGGGCCAAAAAAAAAGGTACATTTATAAAACTATGAACCACAGCAACTCTGCAACTTTGCTTTAACATCATACTGTATTAGATGGATGTATAGTTTTCAACTCAAGCAGCCAAATCAGTCGATATTCATGAAATTCATCCGATATCCGAAACACCAGCACTTGTCGCTGACTGGTTCCCATGTAACATGTATATTACAACAATTAATATTTATTACACGTATCCTCTAAACTTTACAGCAGAAAGCTCAGGAGTGTGAGCATGTGAAACCAGCTTCCCATTGGCTGCAACTCAAATATGCCAGCACGAAGGTTTGTTTTGTCCCACTAGGCTGCAGCACACGCCTCAACCCTCCTACATGAAAAAATTATAATAAGATCATGGACCTGCTCTGCTATACACACGACACACATGGTAACTGTGGCTTGTTGCCATCGACTGGATGTCTGACCATCATCAGTGAACTTTCTTTTATTTTAGTCCTTTTTTCCAGCTGTGTTTTGAATATATTTACACTGCAGCATTTCCAAAAACAAACACACACACACACACACACACACGCTCCTGGGAAGAGGGTGGGTGGAGTTTGTGGAGAGTGCCAATGCTGTTCTCCCCTCCGCAAACAAAAATAGCACAGCAAGACCGTCTGTGTGGTGTAGACAGCTCAGAAAACCTGAGATGAGGGCTGGTGGATCATGAATCTGAAGCCATATTCATCAAGTGACAAGTTCATCCTAAATGTTTAGTTATTTTAGCAAACATGCGCAGGTGGTTCCTTTTTACTCATACATGCTAACTTTTTACTAAAAATTCCCTCCTGCTGTTAGAAAATGATGAATTTACAGTGAAGTGTCAGCAGCAGCTGTGAAGATGCGACGAGCCAGGCAACGCCTCATCAAGACTTTTACAGAATATTCCTCATCTTTAGTCAGTTAAAACACGTTTAGCTCAGATTATCAGGAGATGTAGCTGATAACCATTTCATGAGAGCTAATGATTAACCGAGGGAGGCATAAATGGTAAAAATTGGCTTTCCTTCCTTTGAAGAAACAAATACAGGTATTTTTTACATGTCAGAGGAAACAGTATTCATCCTCATCTTAGTTTCTGACCAATCACAACGCAACTTCTGGAGTTGCGTGTGCGGCATTGCCTGTTTGACAGTCGGTTTTTGGGAATTAAAGCTTGAACGGGTACATTCAGAATAGTGGTAAATTTAGAATAGTGAAAATCATTCTAAAACCTGAGACACAAATACATAGCTGTCTTATGGCCTTGGGATCGTATTGCTTTGAATTGGTACGACAGAATGGTGGAAGTTCAGTTGTGGACAATGCTTCCTACCATTTTTATTAGGGGTGGGAAAATCGAATAGAAAAATAGAAAATTGGGATTTCTTTTGCTACACAATTTTAAAATCGATTTTTTTTTGTTGTTAAAAAAAAATCTAATTTTTTTAAATCAATAAAAATAATCCATTATAAAATACTTGTCATTTTTATTGTTTTTATTGATCTTTGTACTTGTCTTCTTGGGCGTTATAGCAGCAGAATGATGGTCTGGCGACTGGGTTGTTTTTTTTTCTAATTGAAATCAGGAAAAAACCTAGCAAAAAAAAAAGTTTTGTACATTTTTTTTTTTTTTGTTTTTGTTTTTAAGCTACAAAAATCAGCAACATCAAAGAATTGTGAGAATCACAATTTAAATCGAATCAGCACCCAGAAAAATCGGAATCGAATCGGGACGAAAGCATATCGTCACATTTTTATGATGTTGTGGGATGTCTCCAGTCTTTGGCTGCATGTAGGGATGTCAAAGCTTCATGCCAACAACAAGTTAATCTACAAGCATCCATAAAGAATATAAACAATCAGCTCGTGACCACTTTGCTTAAACAACTACAATGGCTTTCTGTTCATTTCCATAATGATTTTCAAATTCTCCACCACACCATCAAAGCTTTTTATAATCTTACACATCTTTCTGAACTCCTCCATCTTTACTTTCCCTTCCAAACGCTCAGATCCTCCTCTTCTCTCCAGCTCCTCCATCTGCTCACATGTCCATGATGCTTGTTACTTGTTTAATTGCTTGCTTTAATGCAAAGGTGTCCTTGAGTATTGTGAAAGGCGCCCACATATTAAATAAATTATCTTTATTATAATCAAATCACGATAAGCAGAACAGATCCAACAGGTTGTTTATCTCCACCATCATGTTTTCTTGACCAAACATATTAAGGTTTAGCTTTATGAAATGTTTTGTATCCTGTGCATGCATTTGTGATCCTTTCAGCTGCATTCAGTCAATAATAGCAGCTGAGGTATTCTGATGTTGAAAGGTGGTGTGGGGCCGAGGGTCTGCGTCCTGCGGTCGACACACAAATACACACAGGAGGAGCATTTCCTCTGCTAAGCTGATAACCATCAGAAAACTGAAGGTAGAAAAATTCAAGTGGAAATGGGAACAGCAAAGCTTGTGGAGGGGAAAAGTAATCTACATGAGTTTCCCAGCTGAATCCTTTCCAGAAGCTTTGCTCTGCTTCTCTTTCCATCTCCCCCTTCCTCCCCACCACCACTGCTACACTCCTCCTCTTCCTCTGCTGTCATGTTTGCCGGGATATACATTGTGCAGCTTATCTGCTGGTTCATCTGCAAAGTTCCTTTTTTATTTTTTTTATTTTGTAAATGAATACCTCCTTATCGCAACCAGTTAGTGCCATCCGTGTCAGTCTGCAACAACTTCAGTCGCTGGTGGAGCTACGTGACTGTAAAGTGAATGATAAAGAAAGGAGACTGAATTTTTCACCTCTGCTCAGAATAAGTGGTATTGTCCAGTAGAATCATCCATCCAGTGTATTAATTATGCCGAAAGTCAAATAAACTCAGAAAGAAGAGCGTCTAAGTTGAAAGTGACAGTAATTTTCTTTAAACAGGCATCAATAAGCCTTTTTGTCCAGCAAGACAACATCTAAACTTCTCAGATGGAAACAGTCATACAAGTAGACTTAAGGCCCATTTAGGTTCTCTTTACAAATGTAAATTGGTTTCTGCCATCATACCTTACGATGGCAGGTTTGTTAGCCAACACATCCACCAGAGGGCAGTGCAGAGTTCTCCTCCGAGTTTCAACACCCAACATTTTAAACAGCAAACATGGTGACATAAAATCAGGTATCACAGCAGATGGTGGTGGTCTGTGTAGCCATTTCATATGTTATGACTGCTGCTTGCTTTCTTGCGTAAGTTGCATATCAGCTACATTGCTTATTGCTTGCCTTGCGGCTTCCAGGGGTAATACTCTGTTTTCGCCATCAGCAAGGACCCTGAAGATGGACCAAATAAGACAGGTAAATGATGGAGGATGGAGGAAATGCTACGTGTCTGTATTTAACATATGAGGATTTGAGAAATGTTGCACCTTGGTTTGGTTTGCTTTCACACTGCAGGAAAAAAGGAAAGAAGCAGGAAGAAAAATAAAAGAAAGCCCAACTGATCGATTGGCTTGGACCGAAAGCGGTTTGTTCATCGCAACAACTGCGCATCAATAACTTTGTTGTCTTGTGGTTCTGATTTCACTTTGACGAAAACCTATTGTGGCTTTAACAAGAATCTGTCCAACGAGAGCAACAGACGGGGCAGCTAGCTGTCAGTGTGTTGTCGGACACACTCTACATCACTTGCTCTCTTTGGTTCACTGGATGGTCTGTTTGCTTTCACACAATAGGAAATGTAAGGACTGCAGGTTGAAAGCAGGACAGAGTAATTAGACAAATTCACATCAGCATCTCTGATCTGAATCTGAGTCCCTTTGCTCGGAAAGTCCACATCGTTTGGGGAAATGTGAATGCGCCAAACCAATTCTGATTCGGATCAAAGAAGTGGAGTTGATACATTTCAAGCGGAAGTAGACAAATACAAATAGAGGACTACAAAAAATTCACTTCCTGCATTTGGCGTAGCATTGCATTGTGGGTAAATACATACGATGGCGTTAAGGGTCCTCTGTCTCATTGTTGCAGTGTATTTCTGCAGTATACTTGCATAAGACGAAATAGAAAACCCAAACAGCGATAGTTTCGTCTCCATGTTTAACTCACAAAAAAGGAGAAGAGTTTTCGTCTTCACACGGGCCTTGTCCTCTCTTTTGCGAAATATCCGTGCAGCGCCACCTCTGGTGGGAATGGGGATATATTATTCTAATAGTTTGGCTCGTTTGACCAAAGCGCAACGTAGACATGATCTCGGTCTACATGGATACACCCCCGTACCACTGAGCCGAGTCTCCAGTCAGACCGAGTCTAGCAGGCTATCCTGATGTGAATGCATCCTAAATATAGCAGTAACTCACTGTCTCAGATTACTCCGATTTATTTAATCATGTAATTATGCAGTCATAAAAATGGAATTTCATTAAAGCAGAGCAACTTACTGGAAATGTCATGTCTTAATGGACTGCTTACCAGTCAGAATTCTGGTAACTTTAAAAAATAAAAAGAAAGGAATTTGGTTTTAAGTATACATAGACCCTACATATTTCACAAAAAGATGCAAAAATATCCAACTTTAAAACACGTAGACTCATTTAACTCTACTTTGACAAATATTTGCAGCCATTAATTTTCTTTCAGCTGCATGACCTGGTTGTGTTCCACTATTATTGTGTCTGATTTGAGCTGGACAAACGCATTGATGTGTTTACAAAGTCTGGTTTTGGTTAGACTGATTTATTTATTTTCTACTGTCAAATAAACATGCTGAGTGTCATATACATGTGTGTTTAGTTGATTATTTCTTTGTTGTAAAAATGCTTCTTGGCAAATAAATTAATATGACTGAAAAGAGATTTGCCTTTAACTCACTGTGTACAGTTACATGATGTTTTTTTTAATTTGGAATAAATAATTTGGAATTAACATATTCTCCTACAAGTTTACATGAAAATAATGATTCCGAATGAACGTTTACATGAAACACGTCCTTACTTAATTCCTCTTTAGAGCGGCGGGTTGGGAAGGGTTCTGATTGGACAGAGGGTGCACGTGACGTATGACGTATACCTGAAATAAACAAAGTTAGCTCCCTGCTTCTCGTCTTTTCAGTCGTAACTTGTAAAAACTACATAAATACCAGTTTTACTGCTATTTTTATTATAAATGTGAAGTAGCAGCTCAACACGAGCATACTACTTCACTTTCTGCAGCAACTGAGAAGAAGAAGAAAGACAGACCACCGAACACGGGAGGCAAAACAACGCGCGTCATCGGGACAGGAGAAGGTAACGAGCATGCTCAGAACGACCGGAATTAACTTAGAGAGGAATGAAGGTTTACATGACAGAGGAATTAAATAGTTCAGAGTTAAAATGCGAATAAACCAGATGCTTACATCGGAGTTAAGTCTAATTCTGAATAGAAATTTGTATTAGGAATTAAGTGTTTACATGGATTTTATCAGTATCAAGTGGAATTAACTTTTATTTGAAATTAAAAAGGAATTAAATGTCCCATGTAAACGTAGCAAGTGGCTGCCAAAGACTTCTTTTGCACTTTCTGTCTACGGACAGTTGATTTGGCTGGGTACGGTCAAAACATTCCCAAAATGCGCTCTCTGAGTGCCCAGAGCTCATCCAACACATTGTGAATGTGTTCTGAGTGCGCATCCTGAAGACGCTCGACGCACGCACCCAGCAAAATCGGTCCTCCACATCGACAACAATCCTCGGTCCTGAAAGTGGAACCAAAATTCTCCAAAACGCCGGCAGCTCAGGGCTCCCTGCTACATCTGGCAGCCAGTGAGTTAAGTTAAGTGAGTTAAGAGTCACATTTGTTATAAAAATGCATGTGTCGGATTAGCAGCAGATTTGACAATGTGTGTTGTGCACATGAAAAACCTGCCACATCAGAACTTGTCCCAACTATTTTGCAAATGCAAAAAAAAAAAAAAAAATTTATCATGTTAAAAGATTAAATGAAAACCCAGCTAATAAACACGTTGCAAATGTCTAAGTTCCAGTTTTTATCATTTAAAGCAAGTGAAAAGTTCTTGCCATTTTTCTATCTTCTTTCTTGCAGTAAAGTTCTTGACTGTCTTGAAAACATTCGTTATTAAGCTGCGATAAAACCTTTAGAACAATGTTACTTGCAGGAGTTACTTCTGAGTCGCTCAGCTGATGTTTGACAGTGAAAAAATCACTTGGAATGAATGCGGGCATCTGGAGATGTCCCTGTTGAACAACCCCTCCTCCCTCTCCAAAACCACCCCCACATACACAAACTCCCTCACAATGAGATCAGCAGAAGGGAATATTTGAAGAGAGTGGTGGGGAATTAATGAGGAGGGGATTAGCAGGTGGGAGGCTGTGGCTCTGTGCATGTGTGTGTGTGTGTGTGTGTGTGTGTGTGTGTGCATCTGATGTTAGCCACTTGAGTGTCAGCAGATCTCTGACTTGAGCGAGGGGGGGGGGGGGGGGGGGGGGGGGGTGAGTTTGTGTTGGCGGGACAAGGGAGGCAGGCAACACTCTGCTGCCGTCCAGACAGGACCACAGAATGACTGAGCAGACTGGCATGTATGACGAGTCTGCGCTGAAGAGCCCAGCTTAAACATCGTCTGAACATGCACAAGGGAGGGGAACTTGTCATAGAAGAAGCATGGTTTGTAGATAAAGCTCTCCCAGGTTACACCAATATAACTAAATATATTCCCATTCCCAAGCAAATGAGTGTTAGCTTGCCCACTTATTCATGCACACCCTCACCCACTCCACTGCATAGTGTTTCCTATATATAGGCTAGAAGACTTCTTTATAGGGGCAGAAAGCTGCTGAAGCATTTCGGAAACTATTGAGATGCAGCAGTTCTTCATAATTATGATGTGCCAGATAATTAAAATTACATGTTGTTTAAACAAATACAGGCAGGAGACACTCAAGCTCAGGTGATGAGCACTGGTTTGCTGTTATGAGAACATGTTATCATCTTTCTCTACAACACAGCATGAAAAATTACAACACAGATCTGTATTTTTCTTTATTTGGGTTTTATTTTTGGACCTGATACTGACAGATGTAAGTAAAGACTCATTTTATAACATACAAGGAGCAGCTTGTTGGTTAGTCTGTCTGTTAACAACATTATTTAAAGGTTATGAACAGATATGGATGACATTTTTAGAAAATTTTGGATAAATTTTGGTGGTGATTGGGATCACCGCCTGGATCCAGTCATGTTTTAAAAAGGCTTCATCGCTATGGAAAGATAGGGATAGTTTTGCCATTTAAGCTAACTCCAAAATGCCAACAATCATTAGCCAATAAACATTATAATGGCTGGCAGAGGTCAGTGTTATCTGAGCTCTTTAATTATATTTGAATGATTATGATTATGTGTGAAAAAAGGTAAATACAAATAATGCAACAGAAATGTTGTCAAACAACAGCGTTTAGAGCTGCGGTGGCACCAACTCACATGGAGATTTTTCTAAAACTAAGCTAGCAGCCAGCAGATGTTACCATGTTTAGGTCTACTTAGTTTCTCTACAAATTTGACAAATACTTCCTAAAACCCTGCTTCTATAAAAAAAAAAATTAGGAGCTACTTCACAAGTGAGATGGCTAAGGAGTATTATTTACATTCTCCATGGCAAGAAAGAACCCACAACGAGCTGCAAACATTAGCTAACCGCTTGGCTAGCTAGAACATGCTTCATCTGCTCAGCTCCTGGCTCAGGACCAAAACAGTTCATGTTGAACATTTTAATGTACAGATCCTAAGCATTACTTATGATGTACCACATAAATTTACATACGTTTACTGTAAAACCTCAAACATTCTGTGTTAAACACACATACGCCTACAGACAGAGCTTTTGGTGCATCCTCTTTAATCTGCATTTTCGGTCCATTCTCTGAGCTTGCACATGCATCCCCAGATGAAGCCAACCAAGCAGGAAGACCTTAAACTGCAGGGGTATTCGTTTTGCAGTAGAGAAGAATCCAAACTAAAACTGGAAGTGCATCCCAAACGCTGCTGCAGCGACATTTCTGTGCATGTCTCAGCAGAGGAGAGGAAAATCCACAATATTCTGTAGATTGACAGAGAAATCTGGAAGGACTTGTGCTGTTGCAAACGTGCAGGAATACTTTAATTGTGATAATATTAACAGTAATAATGATTGATAGCAATAAGTAATAGTGTAAAGAAGAAAATGATGAAGAAAATAATGATAAAAGCAATTCCTGCCCGCTGATATTATGGTAGGATTTTATTCCCAACAGCAGCATGGTCAGGTTTGGTGAAAAGTTGTCAGGCAGTAAATTCTACGTAACTATGTTGCTGAAAACTTAACATGTCACAACGGGTGATGTTTGTTTAGATAATTAATCTGTTAATGAATGTATATTTCACTGTATTTTACTCTGTATCTTCCACGTTTTACGCACCATTGGGAAGGTGAGATTCCTAAGATGTGAAGGCTGTACACCACTCCAGGCTACGTTCATAAGGGTAGATTCTGTAAACATTTTTTACTGACCAGTTAGAACAAATGAATTTAATCTTTAAAGCTGTACCGTGCTGCAGCAGCAGATGATGCTGCAAAAAAAAACACTCCTGTTACACCAGTGAGGGGTCAGTGAAGGCAGTCCAGTGAAATAACTGGTCCACATCGAGTCTTTTATCCATTAAGACCCGTTTTAGGAGAAAACTGCAGCATTGTTGCTGGGAGGAAATGACTGATTTGGGAGATATGATATTGTGAAATATAACATTATTTGCTCTTATTATGGCAATGTGATTATAAAAAAGATGTTTTAACACAAACAGATTGAGCACAGTGACGACCTGCAGCCTGAACAGCAAAGAAACAAATAAAAACTGCAACTTGAAGCTATTTCTTCATAAACTTTTCACACCTTCATACATGTTGATTTGTGTTTTACATCCACGTGTGGATTGTTAGTTATAAAAGCAGTTTCTGTAAGATGAAGAGCAGTTTCCATTCATGCTCTGATGCTGAACTAATACAAGGCTTAAAGTGAAAGTTGAATTATATCAGAGTTGTTAAATTCATTTAATTTCAGTTCATTATGATCTAATTAAATGCAGTTTATTATATAAATTCAGGGCAATTATTTTCATATAATGTCATTTCATAAAAAGCTCATACATCAGCTAGCATGTAAATTTTCCTCACAGAAATGACATTAGCCTTGACAGAGAACAGCAACGCTGTCAGGCAAACATTAAGAGTTGCTTCATTTAGATCAGCAGCTGATGGTATTTCTCCAGGTGGATGACTAAATTCAGATTCATCATTAATAAAATAACTTCAGATAAATATAAGAAAAATTATTTTGGGTTTTTTTTGTCATATTGTTGATAAGAAAACTTTCAAAGTGGTGCAGAGATCTGATGTTTTTATTATGCATTGATCATCTCCAGTCAAACAGTGGCATCATGTTTTTTATGTTTGTTTGTTTTTCTTTTTTGTTTTTGTTTTTTTTGTCTTGTGCAGCATTTAAGCAGGAAAAATTCATTTTCTGGATGCTGTGTTCTGTTGGGCAAATTTACTTTGCCAAGGGAAGCATCATAGATATAATGCTCCCCTTGATATTCTGGATTTTAATTTTATTTTTCTATTTATTTTGCATAATTGTTTGTATTACAAAGTTTGTATTGCTGGACCGGACCGGAGAGGACAGAAGAGGGACAGAAAGAGAATCGAAAAGAAGAGAAAACAGAAAACAACTCGTAGAGAGAAAGAGAGGGGAGAAAAAAAAGAGATTGAAAAAGAGAACAACCTACATACATCCGCGTGTATATAAGCACACATACACACCCACTTATATATACACACATCTATACACCTATACACACTGGAGTCATGTTCCCCCTGCAGGAGGACGAAGCCATCGATTATCAGCATCATGTTGTGACTGAATAAGTCTGGACGTGTTGCCTGAATCACATCATACTTCCAAAATCACCAACTTTTTTCAATATTTCATGCTTTTTTTAGGCCAAAATTTGTGTTTTTAAGTAACGGTTTCTTGAGCAAATAGAAGGCGCTCGCAAATGCATTTATCCATCCATTCTTTTTCTTCAAGAAACAACAGAAGTTTTGCCATTTTCCCGCCACGCGGCCCGTAACGACGGCTAATCCAGCATCCATCTTGCATCCTACCTGACCTGTTAGCTCTCTCCTGCCAGCAGAAGACGATCTTATCATAAATCTTATGATAAATCTCTCTTTTAATCTTCTTGTGTTTCTTTGCTGAATCAGCGATGTTGCGTGTTCAAAACAGACAGTTCCTTATTTTACCATGAAGCTAAACTCTGCTGCAACGTCACGTCGCGTCCTGGATGTAAATGTTGTACAGTGTTGGTTTCTCAGCCTTGGGACGCTGCTGGGCAGCGGCAGCTCTAGAAATACACAACAGATGTCACTGTGTCATCGTGCAAGTCTGGGACACACAGTTTTAAGGTCATAAAGTTGCGTAATGCGTCTTTAACTGCTTAGTCCATTTCAGGGTAATGGAAAGCTGGAGCCTATCCCAGCCGTCACTGGGCAAGAGGCGGGGTACAGCCTGGACAGGTCCCCAGTCCATGGCAGGACCAACACAGACAGACAAACAACCATTCACACTCACACTCACTACTGGGGACAATTTAGAGAAACCAGTTAACGTAACACGCATGTCTTTGGACGGTATAGACGACCCACGCAAACACAGGGAGAACATGCAAACTCCATACAGAAAGGCTCAAACCAGCAACTTCCCACTGTGGGGCCACAGTACGAACCACTACACCACCGTGCAGCGTGCCTCATAAATGCATCAAATGAAAAGGATTAATATAATAATAAATCATGACTCATTAAAAATGAGACAAAAATCTTTAAGAACAGGACTGTATTAAAGTTCTCGAACTTGTGATTTTTGTTAAACTTGGTATAAAATGGAAGTTTTTATGAAATCAGCACTTAATTCATCTTCGTTTTATTCTGTCACTGTCGGAATACAAAGTTAAATATCAAAGCTGTGCATCATCATCATCAGCCTTCAAACATCCTCATAAAAACTAAACGGAAAGCTTGAGGATGGGCATCCTGTTTATTCTGCCAAGATGTCACAAAGTGGTCCTCGGATCCACTTTGTAAACTGTGCGGTACAACACGGCGGCCATCTGAAAGCCTTTACAGATGATCACACACACACACACACACAACATGCACGTCGAGCTGCTAAAACGTTCGTTATCCACATGAGAAGAGAAGAAAAGAGAATGAGGCAGGAGTCGTCTGAAATGTGAGGAGCAAATAATGAGGCCAACGCCAGCGTGTGTTTGCTGCTCTTGGCTGGACGGATTCTGTTTGTCTTAGTGTCGGGGAGGCAAAGACAGCCGGCAGCTGACTGGAATTGTTGGAATCCCCAAACAAACCCATATTAAATTTCCTCTGAAAGGCCACTGGGAGGGGTGTGGAGTCCGGCTGGCAGGGGAGGACGGACAGAGGAGTGGATGGGAGAAGGCGTGGGGACGCAAACGGGGGAGGGAAAGATGAGGGGAGGAAGAGTCTGAAGAGGGGAGGGTTGCCAGCTCAAAATAAGAGAGATTAAGGTGAGAAAGATGTTTGTGGGCTGTAAATAGAGGACATAGGAGAAGTCCGGAGGGAAAAGCAGAGGGAAAGGTTATGCTGGAGCCGGAGAAGCCGTGAGACAGGAAGAGAAACAAAGAGCCGTATAGAAGGAGGATATACACAACAGGAGTAGGTACAAAACCTCTATTAAAGGAGCATTGTTAGTAAAGGGCTGTACGTCGCTCTACCTCTGCTTTTGCATTTGTTCTTCAAATACAGCATCTACAGGCTCAGTTTTTACTCAAAATCTGACTTTCTCAACTACAAAACACACTGAACGTAGAAATGCTTTACAACATGTTCACAAACTGCTAAAAGAGCTTTTCAAAGCTCCAAAAAGACCTACAGCCTGAAAAATACAACCCCAAAACACTGTTTCCATCAACTCTAACCTCATAATATTTCATTTTATGCCTGTTTAAATAAATAAAATCTAAACCTGACATACAGAGTCACATAATCATCTTTTTTATAAGGAAATAAAAAAAAAAAAACACATTAAAACCTTTAAAGGTGAACTTTTTCGTGTTCATATAGAACTTTTCAGTGTTTTTTTTTTTTTTTTTTTTTTAAACAGCATGATGAAGATGATTAACCACAAATAAAAATAATAATATGAATCATCCACTAAATGTTCTGGTTTGTGTCTAAACAGTCCTCTTCACCATACTTGTTCACATCATCAGACTGAGATCACACTAAATACAGGACTAGTTACTGACATCTTGTGTTGTGGTTTACGCACCACTATCCACTCCTGTCTCACACTGTTTTGGATGAAGAAATGATCATTGCTAAATACATTCATAATGATCGGTGCTGAATCAAGTTTGTACATTTTCTGTAAATTTTACCATGAATAACTACCAGTCTGCTATGAGGGGGATTACTACATATATTTTTGAAATCATGGAATCAATTCTATTCATAGATTTATATGCATTTTTTTCCCGTTTTACTCCTGAATCTCTAATGACCAACTCCAATTTCTTGCATATCTTACACTGTTTGTGTTATTAGGATGGGATGGTATTTTTACGGCAGTACTAGAAAATATAAAAACGTATATAAAAATTCATTTCATTGCAATATTTCTGCATGCAAACTACACCAGAGAACCATCTGCTCAGACGCACCTCATACATTCCATGTTTACATTAGATTACATGAAAGTTTATCATCATCAACAGATTAAATTAGATTTATTTGGCTAAAATATTTTTTTAAAAAAAAGAAAAAAAAAAAAAGAAAAAAATGTATTGCAATTTTAGATTTCATCATGAAGTTTCAAGATTCTTGGCAACATCAAGGTCAGCTGTTTGTAAAGTGGTTGCTGGAGGATGGAACTGGAGCAAAGACTCATTTTAATCCTTTCAGACCTAAAAACCTTCAGCAGTTTTCTGTTCTCATACAAAGAAGAATAAAACATGACTTTCAATAAACCTTCAGGTTTTTGGAGAAGTTTGCAGGCTTTTTGTTTTGGTTTCCACTACAAGGTTGCCAGTTTTGATCATGGTTGGATCATGGGGATTTTGTACTCTGAAGGTCCAAAAACATGAATTAAGCTTAACTTTGCAAAACTGTAAGTGTCGTATTTAACACACAGTTTGAGACTGCATCACTTTACGGTAGAAACTTACTAGTTTACAATCTGATCCTTGTCTTCTGCCCCCTGGTGGACATATTGATAATACAATAATGGATGACAAGAATGTTGATTTATCCCACACTTATAAATGGTAAATATAAATATGTTTTCCCTTTGTTTTTAGATTTGTTAAAGGCCCAAATAAAGTCAGATTTTAAAACTGACTTTTTACTGACATCTTATCTGGCGATCCCAAAGTTTCTCATTAGACATCATTGCATCGATTATAAACTATACAACATCTGGCAGACACTGATTTTAATAACTAAACATTTCACACTGCAATAGAAAACACTCTTTTCAGTATGATTTACCAAAAGCTATTTGCAAAAGTTCTGCAAGATCATTGGATTTTATTTATCACAGATCAACATCACAACTTTCAGTTGCATATAGCTCTAATAGCAGTGGCTATAGCTACCAGCTGGAGAGCCTTCATTACTTAGATCTGCACATCACGACTCTCTCAAACATTAACATTAACAAAATGCTGAAAAGAGACCATGAAAAACATCTGTTTCAAACGATCCTATTAGTTGTTTACTGCAGCCCTGATAAACAATCTGCAGCTTAAATCAGTCCACATTTAAATTCGGAGCAGATTTGACAGGATTCAGCTGCTCTGAAACAAAGTGTTTGGAAATCCAGACCACTCCTCTTTGCCCTCTGGTGATCTTCAGCTAGGGTACGCTCCATAGCAACAGCTTCAGGCGCTGCAGCATGTAGATCCATCTACTGTAAAACCACCAAAACAGGACTTCTTGGGAAGAAAGTTGAAACATTTCCAGACATGAGCATAAAGGGATGTCTTGTGTTCAGAACCAGTTCCACAACGGGCTCAGTCCTCTTTCAGACTGCAAACTGGGCATCTTTCGTGGCATGAGGAGGAAACAAAGCAACATCGGTCTGCAAGGAATAAACAAAGAGCGTGCAAGCCTCATCAGGATGCACAGAGAAACGTTGTTTGTCTTGTTGAGAGTAACTCTTGAGCTATAAAAGAACACAAACTGCAGGTGCAGCAGTGACAATCCCCCAGAGGAGAACATTTGACAAACCACAGCTACAGTCTGTAAACCAGATCGAGGTCCGCTTTGAGGTACGATAGCCTCCAGTTCTCCCTCCCCCCCTTCCTTTTTCTTCCGAGCTGAAAGGACATCTGGAGCACATTAAAGCACTAAGGACATTGGATCTCCGCAGAGCGCTTGCCTGGATGGGTGGCCCACCGTAGCCCCCTTTCAGCAGCAAGACCCGGCCCTTCCTGATTGATAGAGGGAGCCCCTCACACGCACTTAACACTCACACACACTGATAAATCCCACGCAGCTGACAGCGCAGGCCATAGAAACGCTGGTGGTTTTGCCAACACGCATTTGTTAGGACACGTTTATTACAGGGACTGCTGCACTTCATATGTAGCATAATCCTTCAGTGTTACTCCAAACCGAGTCGTACAATTTATTTAAAGTTAGCATCTTGAAGATAAACATGAACTAGCATGTTTAGGTGGAAGTAACTACTAACATATGGATGTGGTCTGGGACCAGCTGGACTCTCATCTCTATTACAGAAAGTTTCTTCAACCTGCACTCAGAAAAAAATAAACTCCTTAAAGAAGCACCAAATTATATGCAGAATGTGTGGATGGTTGGTTGCAGAGCAGTAGAAGTGCAAGATATAAACTATAAAAGATATGAACATGAATTATAAACTGTGTTAAATTGTCATGTGTATTTTATTTTGTGCTGAGTCACAGTTTGGTTGGTTGTATAAAAATGCCTTTGCATTCAGGTTCTGTACCATGACTCGTTTCCTGAATCAAACCAGAACGTCCTATTTTTAATTTCAATTCAATGCAATTTGATTATAAAACAGATTTACTTACCGCTAGTAGTAAAACAACGTACATTTTCGATGAATTTTAAAGACATTCTCAGCTAACTATTTAATAAAAGCACTGACTGTGTTTACGTGAAAATCTGGGAGCGATCACATAACTATGATTTTGAAATGACCAGAATGGCATGATGGGAAAAAAAACTGTCCAGACAGAAACAGTGTTGCTGATGAAACCGTTCGATTCCATGAAGTCGCTCTAAATGTTCAGAAAGTTTAGATCTCAGATAATGTGTTGACATTAAAACCTACAAAGATCAATTTTTAGCCATAATCTGACTCAGATTCCTACGTTGCAGATGGATCGGCTTGTTCAGCTGTGCACGTTCCTATGATGGACGTCACGCTATCAGCATTACGCCGGAGCAAGAGAAATAGTCCAGCTGCTCCTCACCGAAGCGACGGTATTTCCATCTTCACCTCTTTGAGAGAATGTTAAAAACTCTCCATTTTGTCTGACTTTCGGCCAGTTGACATGTTTTCAGACAAACACATCTGTCTGCTGACAGTGAGGTCACCTGCGTGCACGTTCGTGTCTGTCTATAGCTGTGTTTCCATTACATTTTTTGCAAAATAAAAGCGATATAGCTAAGTTTTGACAAACAACTGCAATTTGCAGGTGTTTCCACTGAACCACAAGCCACAGTTCTCGGAAAATCTCGTCCAGTTGATGAAATTTGACAAGAATTGCGACTTATACAAGGTAGACATGTTGAGTTATTTTGGGGTTTTCTACTTGTTGCAGAAAATTTGCAACGGCATTTCAAAGCTTTTCTCCCTCCTTTTCTTTTCTAAAATTGTGAAATTCTCTGGCGTTTGTTCCACTCCGCGCCATCTCTACTGGAAATGAACTGAACTGATCAAACCACCCCCCCACGTCACATCTGGGGACACGTAAATGCAAAAAAAAAGTGTTTCCATTACACTTTTGCAACATATTTCTTTATCAAATACAGAGCAAAGTGCATTGTCGGTTCAGTACATGGCACCGCGAGTAAACACAACCAACACATACAACGGGCAGCTTTGTCTGGAGAAATGGTTCACAGCCAGACAGGAAGAACTTGGTAAAAGTTCTAACAGAAATATAACCAACCCAATGGCGAGGATCTGATGCAGCTGCATGTTTCGCTGTAATGTGTTGGAAACAGAAGTTGTTTAGCATTAGCCAATAGATGAACAAGTTTTCCTCTTTCAGGGTCTGGCTTCTCCTCTGGCAGGGAGTGGGATACGTTATCTAAAGGGTCCCATTTGAGTCATGCAGCATGAACACAGTGGGACACTCCAAATAAACCAAGTCCTAATCGTACGTAGACGATTATGGCGCGAATGCATCCTATAAACTATAGAGCGCTCAGCTGGGATACCATCGCCTCAATGTCCCAAGTTGTTGTGTAGCGATTATGCCACAAACAACTTTCAGTCGACTTGCCAGTGAGTTGGGATTGATTTGTGAAGAGAAATAACCCAAGCTGAGTTGAGCTGAGTAGTAAAACAGAGGCTAAAATATATTTTACCAAACAGCAAAGCAGAAAAACGGTTATTTCAAAGAGTGGTCATTTTACAGTTTTTCAGTCTGCAGTGTGCTGTAGACTAATCTAAGCATGTCTGCTACGTTAAAATTGCATAAATAATTACAAACTTGTCATTTTCTGTCGTGCAATTAACTTGGTAAAATTACAAACCTCTTCAGGTAATTCAGTGTTAAGATGTCCTGCCTATGAAACCCCAGTTTTTCTGTCTTTTTTTCCCCCCAAAGCTCATCCCGACACCTCATTTACACAAAGAAATATGTAAATCAAAGCCCATCTTGTTTCTCAGAATTGTACTTTTTTTTATGGACGTTTCTATAAGATTACTCGCTTCCTGTGCAATGAGAAAACAAACTTTTTCAAAGGAGGAGAGTTCAAAGAAGCTCCTCATTTCCAGTAAATTGCTTTGCCTGATTTGCCATTTCAATAAATTGCAGTGTTGGCCAAAATTTGCAATTCACAGGAAGTCGTCCCCTGAGCCACACAGAAGAGGTTAATCCATATTTCACGTTTGAATATAAGATGGAAGAGTAGAAAAAAAGGGAAGGGGGAAGATAGGTAACTCTGCCAGGGAGATGAGGAGCAGTGGGGAGGGGTTGTGGAAGAAGCTGTGAGAGTGGAGGAAAAAGCAAGAAAATGGGAAGAAACAGGCGTCATTTAGAGTAAATGGCATCCAAAAACCCTCTCCAATTATCTTTGCCTACCATGCCAGTGAGACTGACTTAATTAAAATGACTTGAGAGGGAGGGGAGAGGAAGGAGCTGCCAATGATTGAGGGGGCAGGCAGGCGACGTATCTGCAGCGAAACACAAAGCTCAGGCGTCGCGCGGGCCGACCACCACTCTCTCTTTTCAATTCCCGACTTCAAAAGAGAATAAAGAAATAATAATAATACAGAGAGGGGGCTCTCACCATTTGCAGCCATGTAATTGCACTATTTAAAATTACGCATTTTTATCATTGTTGAAATATTGCTGGCAGTGGTGTGGCGTGTGCGAGGCTGTGTGTGTGTGTGTGTGTGCACTGAAAGGGGGTGGGGGTGGGGGCGTATATAAAAATAGATAATAATACTTTTTGTTCTTGAGCGACTCCTTCTCATATGATCTTTTCTCCGTTTTGTCTGAGGTAAAAGCCTCTGACACTGACCTTTTCACAAGAGGTCTGTTACTATGGAGACAACATCCACCTCCCTATGATCGGCATCTTCCTGTCCTGCTGAAATTGTCCCATTTGTGACTGACAGGCAGACTATGATTCAAATTTGTGTTTAAGGCTTTTTCTTTTGGGTGGGTGGGAGTGGGGAGGATCCACAGGCCAAGATAGAACGATATCTCATAAAGATAAGTATGAGCATCATGATTTTTATGTTTGTTTTGGCTTTTTGCATCAACTGAGTGATGAGGTATTTTTATATTGCCTAAAGTCACCATCAGTATTTTAGGTTACAACACTTAATGATCGTACTTTCTTGATCACATTGGTTTTGCAAACAAAGCACAAGTTTTATTAAATACCAAACAAAAACTCAGTGGTTTAACTTAAACTAGCCTCTCCTGAAAGACAGCTCAACCAATGAGCTGTTGGCCAAAGTGGGAGCGTTCTTACCAAGAGTTGGAGGACCATTTTATTTGGTCATTCCTGCTCGTACCAGGTTGGAGCATTTTTTTTGCTTTCAGAGGAAGGTTTAGGAAACATTCCTCATAGATTTTGCGTCACATTGACATCAAGCATCAACAGTTGTTGCACATCCACTACCCACACCCTTCCACCACATCCCAATGCTGCTCTACTGGACTGAGATGCAGTTCTGTCCAGTTCTGGTGAGTCTGTGTGAATTGTAGCCTCAGTTTCCTGTTCTTACTGACAGGAGGGAACCCGGTGTGGTCTTCTGCTGCTGGAGACCATCTGCTTCAAGGTTGGACGTGTTGTGTGTTCATAGATGATATTCTGCATATCCTGACTGGAACCAGACCTTATTCTACACAATTTGTCTCAGCATTCATCCCATAAGACAACCTGGTCCAAGAAAACCGTTTTCCCCACACATAATCACCTCTCCACATGCTCCAGCCAGAAGGTCATGAATTAATTAGCGAACGTGCTCTATGAGCTCTAACTTGTGGAAGCAGTGGGAGCATCATGGTACAGGGGCAATACTTCATACATTTACATGCACAGCTGAGCCAAGCCAGCTTGACCTCACCATTTAACTGGACCACCGAGGAGGGGAATTGCATTAATCACTAAAGTATGTCCAGCAACACAGCAGTGCTGCTTCGAACCTTCACTTTGGGAGAAAATCATACGTGCAAGTGTGTGCGAATTCATGTCGCAGGTATTTAAGCTGCTTGAATGATACTGTTAACTGAGACCATTATCAATTCTTTGTTGCATTACAGTGGTGGTAGAACCTAGAAATGTAGGAAGCAACTACAAATGGAAGTCTTAACGGGCTTTTTGCCATAACCTTTGAGAACTTCACTGTCTGACAAAAGAAACAGCGAAGTGTGTCAGCAGCAGCTACACTGGAAATTTCATATCATAAAGGCCTTTTTTTTTTTTAAACTAAAGTACGCAAAAGATAGAAGATGGCCGTGAACCCTGGCCTATACATGCTAGATGCATTGGCGTCAGACTACATTATGTCTTACTGGGTGTGCAGACAATTGCTGACAATATAATTGCTCACATCATGAACAAAAAGAGACAAATGCTCATTAACTGCTCTACAAGTCTTATAAAGAAAAAGTATGTTTAAATGGATACAATAATAAAGAGTCAAAAGTTTACAAACTATTAGTACATTATTAACTCGGTCATAAATCAGTTTTAAAATGTATTAAACTGTGTAACCTGTTTTAATGTGGGCATAATGTGAAATTCTGTCATGCTATCTTTTAGCATGAGCATCCACCACAAAACAATTCAGCGTCAATATTTTTTTCTGATTTATCAAAAGGTTGCCAAATTTATCCAATGTCACGTTGTACGAGCCGCATCTTCGAAGGGTTTCAGCTTCGTCTTACCAGTGTGTGAAATAAAGTGTGACCTCAGATGTCATATAACTACAAAGAAAATCTATTTTATATTCATATTTGTCTAGTGCATTAAACCAGCTAAAAAAAAGTGCTTGTTCTACATTACTCCTTCTTGAAGCAGGAGATTGGGTAACTGTCAATCAAAAGGACACGCCCCTAATTATGCCAAATTTTGAGATGAAATTACTTCTAAACAGAGTTAGAAAAAAGTGACTTCCTTCACAGTTATCATGAAGGTAAACCTGACCTATTAAACCAAAAATTGTTTTTGTACCAGGCTGTAAACATGTTTATTTCTGCTGTAATGGTCTTTTTAACATGGGAGTCTATGGGGATTTGCTCCGTTTTGGAGCCCCCAGTGGATGAAGGGGGAACTGCAGTTTTTGGCAACTTCCACATAGGCTTCACTTTTAATCGTCAGAGGTTGTTGCTCGGTCCATTCAGATAGGAGCGGATACAAAAAAAAGCTCACTTCATTTCATTGTTATCTGCTGTATCAGTATATTGTGATTAAACTTGTATTTTACTCTTCTTGACTGCCATGTCTTGCAGATATGCATAAAAGACTCAAAATGTCTCTTCTGGTGACACTTTGCAAAAATCTCCCCATAATTTGTGAACATGTTAAAATGATTTTATAATTAAGCTTGCAAAACACTTTCTTGTGTAACATAAGTTCAAATGATACATTTAAGTGTTCAGAAGGTAATAATTAAGGTTTTTTCATACTCACTGCATAAATTTCCATTTTTATGTTTAAATGAAAGCAGACGTGTTTCTAATTTCTGAGTGACTATTGATGGTTTTAACAAAAACAGATTAAATTAATCGAAATTAATTTTGCAACCAAAGTACAATATGTGTTGCTGATGTGAACTGAAAAAAAAACTGTCTTTGTGTCTCTAACACACACACACACATTCGCCAACACACACTCCTCTCACACCTTGATCAGCCAATGTACGCCCTTCATGTGTCTGAGTTCACACCTGTGTTACTGTGTCTTTGTCTCGGTAGCTTATTGTAATGGCCTGTACAGGATTTCTCACCGAGCACAACACCAACTCACTTCAACAAACGTGTTTGCACAGAAGGCGGGTGGGCGCTATAATTTTAAAGTTTAAGTGTGAGAATGTACCGTCCAGGATAATTACCAAGATTGAGCAATAACTGTATCACTAATAACATAAACATGCACAGGTGTTAAATACAGCTATATGCAGATCAAAGCAAAACAAAGAACAGCAGTGATTCGTACTGGAGCAGTGTTGCAGTGTGTTGGGAAACATATAAACTATTATTGGTAAGTTTAAAAGCCATCTGATAAGAGTAATGTTTTATCCAGGGTAGTGATAGAGCGATGTAAAAAAAAAAGTAAATTCGGACACATGTGCACGTATGATACAGTAGTTTCACGCATCATCATCATTATCTAGTCTTAACTAGGTCTTATATAGAAATAACTTCAGATACACAACACTGCATGTCATACTAAACTAAAAATGTGTGAAAAATTAAGCAAACCCAAACTTTTTAAAGGTAATTAAGAATGCATAAGTGTTGCTAATCAAATGCACTGACTAAATGATCACCTACTGTATGAGAACATCTGTCAAAGTTTTGAACATTTGATCGGGAGTAACCAGGTGTGTGTGAACACAATACCAATGAGGACAGACACATGGGTTGGGAATCTCTTGACACATTCTGATTAGATTATGATTCTGATATTATAAAGTGATTATTGATGCTTTTTTCCCTACATGACTACTTGACTGCTACTTCTTTCCTAGTGGAAATGTGTATCACAGTTTCTGCTATTTGTCATGTCAAATGAAGAAGAAGAAACCCTGCTCAAGCTCAACACACTCACCAGGAACAAAGCATGGAGCTGGATCAGACCTCGGTGGTCTTTGGTTGACCATAAAACAATCAGAACTTTGACAGCGATCTTTCAAGTCTAACTGCAAGCCAGTTCTTCTGGCCGGAACCGGCTATTGTCCTATACACACACACACACACACACACACACACACACACGTGTACACACACACACGCACACACACACACGTTTTGGTTGTAACTATCCCCAATGCCCTGCATTGAACCTACAATGCTTTTTGGATGATAGTTCACTTTGTTTACTAGAAGAACACATTATGAGATGAGATTTTCCATGCTCCAGGTCCATGTTTTATTTTGTAGTTTCCTGTTCAGTTTTCACCTGGTCTTGTTAGTTTCATTCACTACACCTGTTTCTTGTTTGGTTTCACAGTATTTATAGGCCGTTGTTTCAGTTCTGTTTGCTGGTTCATTGTGTTAGCTCCCTGACTTCTTCTGATCGGATTAAAACAATCTTGATCCTGCATTCCTTGGCTCTTGTCTCTGTGTTTGGGTCCACACCCCAGCCACGCCATGACAGAACTATGTTTGCAAAGGTTCTTTGATCTTAATCAAAATCCCAATTTGTGTATTTACACCTTAATGAATGAACAGGACTTTCCCGGCAAACAAAACCACATATACAAGGTGAGGTACTTCCACATGCAAGCTTTAAACTCACTGGCTGCCAGGCATTGTTGTTGCGGAGAGCCTCGTGTGTTTTGAAGCATTTAGGCTTAAGTGTCGGGTTGTCGGAATGTGGGGGGCTAGTTTGACCGGGTGCGTGCGTTGGGGCATGTTCAGGTTGCATTTGGTGCGCCTTCACAACACGTTTGGTGTGTACATGCTCAAGGCGTTTTGACATGCCCGACCCAATCGGTTTTCCATGCACAGAAACAGGAAAGGTGCAAAAGATACAGAGGGTGCCGGTTGGTCTGTACAGGCACTGCACTTCGACAATGTCAAGTTCCACCTTTTGCATTTGCTCATAATTGTGTCATAAAAACAACAGTTTTACCAAAAAGGTGTTTAACATTTATAAAGTTATTTCCAATAATAATTATAAAGTTATTTCCAAACTATGTCGAGTCAATTGTTCAACAGTGAGAGTGATTATTCATAAGTGGAATCTCCAATTTTCTGAGAAATAGACGTTCAAACAAGTTTAGCCCTGCGTCAGAACACATAATTCTCAAATATAGAACAAAAAAAATCCCAAAGAAACAACATCTCAGACTATCCATGCCTCAGTTAGACTATTGAGTTCATGACAATACAATCAGGAAAGGTCAATAATGATGACTTGTTTGGAACGATTGCAGGACCATAAACTCCTCTGTGTACCAGATTGTTCTAGTCAAATGTGAGACCATCTGTCTGACAGATAAAACTTGGCTGAGATTGTTTTGTGCGTTCGAACAACGGTCGAAAACTTAACAGAAAATCTCCAACAGAAAGACTTAAAAAGGAAAGAATAAAGGTTTTGCAATGGTCCTGTCAAAGGCCAGACTTCTACCTGATTGAAATGCTGTGGTGAGACTTTCAGAGAGTCAAAATTCCTCCACAACGATGTGAGAGGCTGATAACATCCTTCAGAAAGGGATTACTTCAAGTTATTGCTCATAGATATGGTTCCCAAGCTAATGAATTATGGGGTGGATGCAGTTTTTGCAAATCGTTTCTGCATTTTATCTGACCTGATGTTATATAAATAATATAGTGTGACATGTATTTTCATTATTGGCCTTTTAAAGTTATTGCACTTTTTCTTTTTTTTTAATAAGACCTCATGAGGACCAGATTGTTTATTTTGTCCTGACTTGTAAAACCTTTGACTTGAAAGAGGCTGTGTTTTCTTTATTGCCCATTGTTTTGGATAAATAGAATATAGAAAGACAAAACTAACCTTTTTCCCATCATGTGTCTTCATGTGCATAGATGCTGGGATATTGATGGTTTCTGTCCATGTGTGTGTGAGAGAGAGAGAGAGAGAGAGAGAGACTGGGGAAGGAGGGTTGAGTGAGCATGACAACTGCTATTTTGATGGGGCAGAAGCCAAGTTTCTCCACATATCCATTTCCCTTTCCAATTCATCTCCCTCTGCTCCATGCTTTTTCCATCTCCAGAGCCTCTCCTCCTCATCCCTCTTGTTTTCTTTCTCATTATTGCCATTGCTCTCTCTTCTTTCTTTCCTCCCAAACTCACATTCTCCTCCCTTCCTCAAAGCCCCCCTTTTTCTCCCTCGGTGTCTCTGTCTCACAGAGCTTCACATTCTCTCATGTTGAGCTTAGGGAGTAGTTTTAGTCAAAGAGGGAGAGGCAGCGTATTAATCATCGGTGTCTTTTGAATGCGGCTGATTGTTGGTTTTAGAGGGAAAATGTCACTTTGTGAAGCTTTGGACTCCTTTCACATTATCTCGAGGAAACAGTCAATGGTAGCATTTGCCAAGCCGAGGCACTGATAAAGAGATGATCGACTCTGTATCCTTAACCCTCGGTACTCTGCTTTCAGTGGCCAGACTCTATGCCCTGCTAACACATACTGTACACACATATACAGAGAAACACACACCACCACAGTCTCAGCTCCAGTTGCCAGGGAGACCGCCATACCAGGGCTCTGACCCAGGAGATTTGGGACTGTTTTTCAGCCCCAGCACCCACTCACCCTCCCTCCCCGAAGCAGGAGAGATAGCAGCTGTGGGACAGCTGTTTCTACCACAGCCGAGCCTTAAACCACAACCATCATCCCACCATCAGTGCAACCCAGATGAACGGCGTATTAGGGGACAAAAACACCCCGCGGCCCAAATGATTGCATACACATCTGCCTTACACTTCTTCAAGAAGAAGTCTACCATTTCAGCATTGATTTATCAAGGTAGAAACCAAAACTCATATGTTTGGTCACTTTGTGAGACAGAAAATGCTGAAAATTATGTGATAGTGTTGCATAAGTGTGTATTAAAGATACAATTGTGACATAAAAGAAGTAACACTTACATCAAAGCAGTCAATACAAGACGAATAAAGTCTTTGGGAAAAACTGAGGCAAGTTTTGAACTTCTTCAAACCTCATCTATTGCAAAAAAAAAAAAATGCCTTCACCTTTCCATTATTATCATTTTACAAAGTTCAAAGTGAAAACCTTTATACTCTTGGATTAATCAAATATTTGGAATAAATTAAGTCTTGAATTGACTTTCTATTAAAATTAATTCCATGTGATTCAGTATTTGAAAAAAACTAAACAATTTGAGTAAATCTACAGAGTTTAGACCATTTACACTCTAATTTGCAGACATCCGTTTGAAATGCCATAGTGTTTAATACAGATACTCCATGCTGGTCTTGTTTGAAAAAGTATTTAAGACATAAACAAAGGTCTGGATATATATGCCGTATAAACCAATTTATTCTTAACTAAGTTGTATAAAAGCAGTTCACAAAAGTACCTCTGCCCACACCCCAACCTGTGAATAAGTGGCCTGATTTTATCCTTGTGTCCAGACAGTAAAACGTTTCTGAGCTGTTTATATCACTGAATTCCCCCTGGTCCCGTCTCTATTTGCATGTTGTGCCCAAATGAGATAAGTGCCTCCCTTCTGGCTCCACTGGGATGAGGAAATAAAAAAAAGAGAGACCTAATTTCTTTTTTTTTCTCTTTCTTCTCCTTAATTGACCAAGAGACAGATTAACTGATACCATTTCACTGCAGTGTCCACTAGAAAAATTTATCTGACAGTATATTAAGTTATTCATTCTCACAACCTCAAAGCAGTGACATTATGAATGTATTTGTGTGTTCTTAAAGCAACTTAATCACATGCAACACACACACACACACCACAGTAGTTGTTTGGTTTGTGGACTTGATGGTTTCATTTAGTGCTTCTCAGGGCTGGAAGATGTTTATTACCTCAACACTCTGTGTGCAGGATTTAAGTAGATCAGTCTGAACTAATGAACTATACACACAGTACTTTTCAAAAATACATCTTGATGACATCGTCTATTACTATTATATTTTCTTTCAAGAAGTGGGCTTTGCAGGGGGTTGGTCCTCTGGTATGAACTCTGTTGTCTATTACACAAGGTCATGGAACAGACATAAATTGAGTGACAAAAAACATGCTGGCCAGATGTGACCCAAATGTCAAAAAGATGTTGTATGTGGGCCATCTCTTGCAGATATGGAGCTGAGGCTAGAGAGATGCACTCAAGTTGAGTTGGTGCCTTAGATATATTGGTTCAGTCAGTGTGTGGAAGGATCTAGCATGGCTTCATCTCCCAACTGGTTTAGGCTGATGGTTCCTCATCCTCATCATGGTTCCACTGGAGGGTTTTCCTTCCAGTTTAAAAGTATTTTTTCCTCTCCACTGTCGACTTTGAATGTTTAAGATGGGGACTAAATCGAAGAGATAAGAAGATACGATGCAAACTGTTTGTTTGCTCAGCAAGGCCACTTTTAATTTCAATAAATTGGTTTCTATGAACCCTTTGATGCAAATCTTAGATATCCATTGGTTGTTTTGGGCAAAATATTGCCCCCTAGTGAGAAGTCGTTGTAACTGCATGACGCTGTCCAGGTGGTTTGGTCTGCTTGAACAGAGTGTCGTGTTAAAGCAAACCAAAGAAAAATATTTTTTTTTCATAATTCCTTGCCAAATCCAACCAAACCTCCTCAACTGTCCTGGAGTGCATGCATCCTTTGAAAATGATGCTGTAGTCATTTTGCAGTTTTTGGATATGGGTCTCGATGCATGAGAGAGTTACAAATGAATATTTAAACAAGCTTGATGCATGTTGGAAACAAATCTTGAAGCAATTGTATTAGAGTTGCAGCCAGTGGAGCAATAATTCAAAGTTAAACAGAAAATGGATTTAAGATAAATATTATTAGCCACATTATCACATAATCTGTAAAATCCCTGAAAATTAAACACGCCACAAACATTTATGATGGACCACCTAATAAGGCAAAGATCCAAGGGTTTTCCAGGACCCTGACTTAAACAATAGAAATCTGTGCAAAAACCTCTGAAGAGGATTGCATGCATAATAACCCATTAATCTACAAGGACTAGAGGTCTTCTGCAGGAAAAATAAGAGAAACATTATCATCACAAGAACTTAAAGACTCTGGCCTGGCTTTAAAAGCCATTTACAGGTTGTTAGTTTCACAGACCTGCTTTACAAGAGTTCAGAGTTTGCATCATAATGTGTACAAGAATACATATTTTCATAGTAATTAAGCTGAGTGCTTTATTAGGCAATAAAAGCAGCCGCTCTGAATCATTTCATTATGCTCGACCCGAATGGTCTCTTGTTGCATTAGCTGGTCTTTAACCTACGCAGTTTTTCAGTGAGCATCATTGCACTGATCTTATAACAAGCTGTTGTGAACAACAACTCGCATTCACATCTATTTTTGTGCCGTTGACTCTCCACGTCTAAATGTGTGAATAATGTGGGAAGACTTGGCCTGGACTGTCCACTTCACTCAGAAATATATCTGTTTTTTTTTTTTTGTTACGTGTTAAAGGAAAATCACTGCCTAAAGACTAAATTTCTCAAGAGTGTGACACACAAAAATAGTTTGTATACATAAAGTTGGACCTGACAAGGAATTGTTGATGGTTACCTGTGAAGTGTCTAGAGTTTTTTTTAGTGCTGTGTTTACAATTTGGCAAAATTCTTCTAAAAGAAGTCGAAGGTTTTCTTTTTTCCCCCCATCAGTGCCCAGAAAAGTAGCAGGCAAAGTTAGTACGGTGGTGATTCTGCTCTCCCCCTCCATCTGTTTTGTTTTCCTTCCATCTCCCTCTTTTTGATTAGCTGGGTCTTCAGTCCCCCTTATAAAATCCCATTAGCTCTTAATGAAGTCGGGCTCCTAGCCTCTCGGCCTCACCTCATTTAGCACGATTGTCTGGCGGCCATTAGCATGGAGGCAATTACAGCCGCACGACAAGAGTAATTGGAAATGTCGACAGGGACCCTGAGAAATGGGAATAAATAAATATAAAAAAAAATATATTCAAACTAATAAGCTTCCATTCAGATGGCAGGGAGGGAGCCGCATGCGTCTAAGTTAAATCAACATAATTACAATTAGGGTTGGTGGGGTAAAGAGCCCGGGTGAGGGAGAAATGGATATGGGTGGACTGGAGGATGACGGTTAAGCACAGAGGTAGCGAGTGTGATGGAGGGAAGTGTGAGATCACACAGCGAGGCTAATAATGAACAACACTGAGTGTTATCCCAAAGACGTGTCACACAGAGGTCAGGCAGAGTATGTCAGCAAGTCCCAGTTAAAAGGTCAACCATGCATTTTGTAGCAAAACTAAAGCCTGAAATAGTTTAATTATCATAGAAAATTGTCCTTGCTGATTCTAGTTTGCAGAATCTCAAGCTTTTGGTGTAAGAAATTATTAAAAAAAACAAAAAAAAAAGGGGAGGGTGTTGATACCATATTGGGTTTGGAAGCTGCCCATTGTAAAATTAACAATGGCACTGTACCCTACACTAATTCACATCTGCTGGGCCTTTGGTATCAAATAAGTGAACTGCATCAAGGCAAGGTTACATCTTGATTTACTGAAGCTAATATCGCACAGAATGAGCATCCAAGTCAGTCAGGGCTAAAGTTACTGCTGATGAACTCCGCTACAACTAAATGGGAACTTTTCATCAAAATCTTATAAAGAGGGCAGAAGAATGCCTTTAATAAATTATTGCAATAATTCCACCAACATGCCATTTCCAACCACATGCTGTGTTCTAGATAAGTCTTTATGATGACTTAATGTTGTTTACCCTGGTAGACGATTTGTGGCCCAGTCTAAGTATTTATTAGCAGGAGACTTTAAATTAAAGGACATGTTCTACAGTGTATTGAATATTTTTGTGACATAACTATTGACACGGATGTGTTCTGATTACATGGTACCTAACAAACAAAGGATTTCACCTGGATATTCAAAAGAAATAAACTGCATGTGCTGTTGGTTCCCACCAAGACATTCTCAACAGGAAGTTACAGGGGCTTTGCTAACATCTGTAACAAACTGTTGCTGGTTTTGGTTCTGCACTCTGAATGAGATATGAGTTTAGCCTACAGGGAACATCCCTTTTGGGTCCTTAAGTATGTCTTCTAACCACCTCATTATCTTGTGTGAAAATTTTGTGTAAAAGGTCACAGATAGGTCTACATAAAATCACTCACTAGAACAATAGTTTTACAACAAATTTGCAACAGAATTCTGATGGACAAAGGATTTCCCACAGTTTGTCTTGAAATAAATTCACATGTCAGTGTCCTAATGGCAGTGAGTTAATCATTAGATTTTAACGTGAATTAATCTTGGTTTCAATCTTAGTTGTACAAGTAACCTCAGTGAGCTGGGTAGAAGCATCCAGTGTTATTCAAATAGGTTATCTTATAACTACATGAATTCTATAAAATAACAAAACATTTACAAACTATAAAAAATGCTGAAATATCTAATGAATGACTAGCTTTTTCTTTAATTAAAAGTAGCTTTTTTGGTAAGCTAAGCTAATGTTAGTTTGGCTAGCTTGGCTATGGAATTTATTACAATTAGCTTTCGTTTGTTAGTTAACAATAACATATTTCTGGTGACGGAATATACAAAGTGTTGGCTGCATGGTTGGTGTTGCACATTGTTCCAGAAGTCCTCTTAGCAGACTTTCAGCAGGAGTAAATAGTATCATATTGGCTACGGTTACATAATGTTTTTAATTTGGAATTAAATAATTCGGAATTAACATACTACGAGTTTACATAAAAGTAACAATTCCGAATAGAGGTTTACATGACACACGGTCTTACTTAATCCCTCTTTAGTGCAGCGGGTTGGGAAGGGTTCTGATTGGACAGAGGGTGCACGTGATGTATGACGTATACTGGAAATAAACAAAGTTTGCTCCGTGCTTCTCATCTTTTCAGTCGTAACTTGTAAAAACTACATAAGTAACAGCTACGCCACTATACTTTTGAAGTACCAGCTCAACACGAGCATACTACTTCACTTTTTGCAGCATCTGAGAAGGAGGAAAAAAAGATAAACCACCGAACACGGGAGTCAAAACAACGCACGTCATCGGGACAGGACAAGGTAACGAGCATGCGCAGAACGACCAGAATTAACTTAGAGCGGAATGAAGGTTTACATGACAGAGGAATTAAATAGTTTGAAATTAAAATGCAAATAAACCAGACACATCAGAATTAAGTTTAATTCCGAACAGAAATTTGCATTAGGAATTATGTGTTAACGTGGTAATTTTTCATCAGTTTAAAGCAGAATTAACTTTTATTTGGAATTAAACAGGAATTAAAACTCTCATGTAAACGTAGCAATTGAGGAGCTGTACTTATCCTGTTGCTGTATTTTATTTATTTTTTTTAGCTGTTATTGAAGTAAATTTACACAAATGTAGTAAATATAAAAATAGTATAAAAGTAGTAATCTCTTAAAAACAAATTTTTTATGGTGTCGAAGCTAGCCTATTATCAAGCTAAGCCAACATTAGTCTGGCTAGCTTGGCTAGCTTGGCTGTGAAACTGATAACTATTAGCCTTTTATGCTAGCAGTAGCATATCTTTGGTGACTGAACGTATACAAAGTCCTGTCTGTGTGGTTGATGTTACATGCTGTTCCGAACAGATGTATTCTGTTGTGGAAAGTTCTCTGAACTGACTATCACCAGGGGTAATGAGTACTTAATGTAACGCAGACCTAAATGCAACAGAAGAGCATAGAAAACGTTTTGGTCTCCTTTTCCCAGAATATGTTACAAATGAAAATGTGTATCAATATTTATGGGCTTCCTGTCTGCTCTCCAAATTGTGAATGTTTGGAGAAACTTTGCCAACATCTTACTTATATCTATGACCATCTACTTTCTTTAGCATGTCCCCATAAATGGTAGCCAAATAATACAATGTGGCACTCAGACAGGTGGAGTTACACAAACTTTAAAAATAAAACTATCAATGGACAAATTGGAACTAAATTTTGTACTAACCATTTAAAACTCTTGAAATAATTGTGCAACCTATTCAGATATCAAGCAAAAATCTGGCCAGCAGTCCATCACTGTATGCATCAAATATTCTTGTAGATATGGCTTCAAATTGCCCTCCATGTCTTCTCTCGTTTCTAAACACTACGCTGATTAATAGAGCCTATTAATGTGTAGTTACTTGAAAAAAAAGCGGAGGATAAATGTTTGAAATTGGATGATATTTTCACACTATTAAAGAGGTCCTTGCCCCTACATGAGCTAAAGGCTTTTGGAGAAATCCTGGAGGCAGTGCGACCGCTGAAACAACAGCAGGCTGCAGGCTCTGTGCCATATTGCCTTGGCATCTTTCCTGTCCAACCCCCAAGCAACTACAACCCGGCTCCCACTTCCACCACCCACCGCCACTTGAACCCCCTTTCCTGCCTCCTAAGCTGAATGACAGGTGGCAGAAACCTGATCAGCATGACTCTTCATCAGCGAAGCACTCTCATCTGAAGCGGGCATGCTGCCCACTCGCCCACCCGAGGGCCACAGCATGGATGTATGTGTGTACGGGTGTGTACATAAATGAGGCAGGGAATGGGGGGAAAGAGAGGCTACAACAGACGAATACACGGAAAAGAGAGAGAAGAGTGGGGGGATATAATGGACTTCTTGGCTAGGAAACTGAGCAGCAGAGCTGGCACTGGGTGTCCAGGACTCAAAGGGGAAATGGAAGGTTGGCTCCCACAATAGTCATGGTGAGAGTCCCAGGGGATCGTCCACAATAGCAGGGCAAGGGACTGTTGTCAACAATGACCTCCAAGGCCTCACAACCTGAACTGAACAGGTCCCACCCTTCAGCACTTCCCTTTTAGCGCTGCCATTCAGCTCATGCAGGGATTATTATTAGAGCCATGCATCTGGAACATTTGTGCATTTTGTCAGTGAGGTCTTTTCTTGTGGTCTCGATTTACATCTCTGGCTACTGTCGCAATGTGTGGCTGATCAGTAACGGCACTGAAGTGAAAGCGCAAATATGACAGCATGACATTGTAAAAGAACAGCTGACATAACCTGAAATGTAAAACCTGATCTTTATATCGCAGCGGCGTCTACAGCAGAGTCCCGACTACCCTTACAAACCAAATCAGATCTGAAAACCTACCGGCTATCACAAGTGCAGCAGAGCATCCTGCTGCGAAATTGGAAATCCCAGAGTGGCACTGGCCTGTCCTTGTGCAACCCACTGTCCCTGTTATTCATTAAAAAAGAAAAAAAGAAGTTTATTTGTCTAAAAAGAGCTCTCTGAGCAATCACTTCAGGGCTGGAGTGATTGTAAGTGGAAAGAGGGGCAATGTAAGGGGAGGAGGGGAGGGTGGGGGTCTCCAACCAGGAGGAGATTTAATTAGTGAAATCTCATTAAGTCTAACAAAATTAAGCGTAAAACAATCCTTGGTGGGGAATCATGGTGGAGGTTTGTACGGCGTGGAGAGGGAGGGTAGGAGTGGGGAACACTTAGGGGCTGAAAGGACACGGAGACTAGCTGCGCGATTAGTTGAGCCTGTGTGCAGGAAGAAACAAATGGCTTAGCATAACTAGGCCTCCTCTGGCAATCAGCTAAAGATGTGTGAAACAGATCCGTCATTGTCGTCCCATTTTGTACACATATCCTTTCAAACTGAAAGACATTTGCAGAATTTGCTCGAAAGACTAATTAGGATTGAGAATCACACAACATTTATATAAAAAAAGGGTTGCTGTTACCAGTTCAGCAGAAGGATGGAGAGAAAATCTGAAATTCACAACCACCAGAAAGCTGTGTCATTAAAAAGAGTCCCCAGAGGGGAAAGAAACCTAATGAATGATTCTGTCAATACTTAAGACGTGTTCTGCACATTGCAGGAAAGATTATGGGAGGACAGAATGCAGAGAATACATTACAGGTCATGGTCCGCCATACAGTCGGAGACAGAAATATTCAAAAATTAACAGCGTGAAAATTTCATTTTTAGACAAAAAGTTGTTTGTTCCAATTTGCTTTTTAATTTGTTGCCAAATAAACCCTTCATAATTTCTAGTAGTAGTATGTTTAACCCACAGTGCTCTGGAAGATCCAGTGTACACCACGGACGGACGTTAGCACTGCGACCTCACGGCAAAAAGGTTGCTGGTTCAAGCCTTGGCTGGGGGGAGGTTTAAACAGTGGTCTTTCTGCGTGAAGTGTGCATGTTCTCCCTGTTTATGTCTGGGTTTTTTCTCCAGGTACTCCAGCTTCCTCCCTCCCACAAGACATGCATGTTAGGTTATTCGCTATGGTTAATTGATAACTTCTCACATGTAAGTCGCTTTGGATAAAAGTATCTCACAAAGGACTGTAGAATAGAATAGAATAGAATAGAATAGAATAGAATAGAATAGAATAGAATAATGTCCATTAACAACAAGCTCTTCTAAAGCTATAATGATATAAAGCTTCAAAGGTTCTTTGTTTTGTTTTGTTTTTTTCAATAATCTGACTCGTCTCTGGTTTGTAATTTCCCTCTGGGATTAATAAAAAAAAAATGTTTCAGTGCTTTTCATTTCAGTAGTGAAAGAGCTGATTTTCTCGCAGCCATGTGAATTGATCAATTTGTAGTTTCCATGTGAGATTTTATGTTTGACGGAAAAGAAAGCTGTACCCTCACCAAAACCTAGCAATGCTGATTGGAGCCAGAGGTGATCAATACCTGGAACTACTGTTATTCATCGAGAGATTGAAAGCTGATGAAATTGTTTCCAATTATTCTCAAAAACCAGATTTTAGCTGAAATTTGTGGGTTGTTTGACCAGTAGAAAAAAAGGGCCCATTAAACTACTTGTAGAGCTTATCAATTAAATGTGTACTTTGGTTTTATATCTTTCTTTGTGGGAAAAGAAAACCAGAATTTTAACTACTTTCTACCAGATAACAAGGACTAGCATACACTGGTATTCAAACTCGGTCAGACTATTTACCTTACAGAGAAACAGCAACAACACTGATATATATTCACACAGAATGGAACAGTTCTGCTATTAGAATTAAAAACATTTAGATCTGTCATAATTCAGCAATAAAAAAAAAAAAAAATGTGACACACCTTTCAAATTATAATGGACTACTTTCTTTCTATAAATCAAGATCTATAGATTTATATTTTAAAAAAAAACACACAACCACATTTACATTTGTGAATCAAGAGACAACAGCAAACTCTACTCAGAAAGACACCTGAGCCAAGTTCAAACCTAGGACCATCTCCATAAGGTATAATACCAAACCCAACACCATACTTCTATATCTCATCAATATGTTTCTAGAAAAATATCAAGTTGCATTAGAAATAAATCTGTAATATCCATCCGTCAACAACTGCAAGCATTTACTATAGAAAGAAAATGGAATTCATGGTTGAGCTTGTGTGAAATATCAGTTGCAGAAATACTGCTATGCAGTTCAGCTGCCAGTGAACGTGCACACGGAAAGGTTTAGGTTTCCACTTCAGCACCTCGGAGCAAATCTGAAGTAGATGTGAGGACTATGGCATTTAATTAGTCTGATAGAAACAGAGATAAGACACATAATTAATGCACAAAAAAATGAACAGCAGAAACCAGAAAAAAAAATCTCTCTGGTGTCTTTTGTTCAACTGAATTAGTGATTTTCTCAACAGAATTCAAGAATAAAAAAAAAGATTTTCGGAGGTTAGGAAACAAAACAAATAGCAAGTTTGTAGTGGCAACGTAACTTAAACATAATAGAACCAGTTCTGGCCACTCTTGCAGGACGTGAGGTTTCTGACTCGTGACAAAAACAAAGCAAACGGATACAAAATGATCTCCGTTTATTAAACAAGCAATAAAAAAGAAAAACTTACGTGTTGCGTCCACAAAACTACTGCAACTACTTTAACAAAATATAAAAATTATTTTCTTTTATACGGTCAGAAAAACTGTAGCTCCTCGTCCTGCTCCATTTACAAAAACACAGAACATGCACACTCTCTCTTCATGGTCCGAATGCAGGGCGTTAAAAGGAGCCTAAAATAGTCAATTTAACTATAACATATAAAGACAAAAATATTATTAAAACTTTACAATACCTAGCTACATTTTCCACAGCAGGATAAATACTACATTACTTATTACAACAAAATATGGTTCCATTATAATGTTATGTACAAAAACATACAAAATAAGCATAACTTTTACATGGCTCTAACAAAGTTGAAGGGGGTTCAATTCAGTAATGTGCAGGGCAGTATTTTTTCTAAAATCAATGTCAAGTTAATGAGAACTTTTATTTCAACGCCAAAATTCAATCCATCTGTGTTTTGAGTTTTATTATTTTGATCTGAGGTAGATTTATAGAGACACTCGACCAATCAGAAAAGGCATGTTGACAGCGTCACCAGCGCCAGTGGTCAGCCATGCAAATGTCACTTTATTGCTGCTACTTCAAACTTTGTAGCACCATATTGGAGCATCTTATCTTATTTTGTTCTGCTTCTTCAAGCTGTTGAAGCAGAGCCTCAAATTGTCCCACAGAAATCCTAAAATGTGTCCTGAAACAGCGGTGGTCCAGCTTCAGCTCCTGGACTAAACAAACTCCCCAAGTTCTCCTCTCTTTTCTAGAACAGGAAGTCCTAGTGCCTATTTTCTTCTTTTGCAGAATCAGGACATATATTGTCGCCACAGGATGACAATACCGTGGACGTATCAGCTAAGAGTGACAATGCGGGTGGACTTGATTGAAGCTTGTTCAGTGCATCCTCAACACCAGTATGTCAATACTGTTAATCAGGAATGTCTCGATCCAATCCTGAAGGGCCGCTGTCCTGCAGGTTTTTCATGCTTCAACACACTTGACTCTGATTAATGGTTCGTCAACATGCTGTTGAGGAGATCCATTTAATTTTAATCAGGTCTGAAACCCGCAGGGCTGCAGCCATCAAGGACCTACACTGGACATTTCTGCCCTAGATATATGCCACACCTATACCAAATATACTTTTACAACATGGTTACTACATAGCTATTATACAGAGACAATCTTCAAGTGCATAAGAAACAAACAGCATAAAACTGAAGAGTTCCTTTGTGTCTTTTTCAATTATTAAAAACTACATTTTCAGTGCAACTGATTTTCCATTTCACAAAAAAAGTTTATTTCTTATTTCAGTTTTTCAATTTGCAGTTAATAGCAAACAAGGGCGAGTCAAGGAAATTAGAATCTGGTGGCTTATTCTCATCCGAGCCACAAGGACAGACATTAATACTGAAATGCTCCAAGACAGCAGTTTATCCTGTATTTCATTATTTCTGCAATGACTCAGGTGGATGTAGAAAACAAAAACAAATAGACAAGAGGGTGCAGTCGTTCCACCATGGATGTTTATGTCAGTTTTGATCTCTGGCATCCATTAAACCAGCCATCTCTCACACATTCAAAGCTGATGAATGCTTAAGTCTGAACAGACATAATTATGACAGAACTTTAGCTGTAAATAAAAGTGAGCATAAAAACCCAACATCCAAACAAATTTCACAATTATTTTTGCTTTTCAGCAACAGGATGATGAAGTCCTCCATCTATTCCTATTGTTGCCACTACGCCAGTCTTTCACCCTAATCAAGATGGAAGCTAGCTAACAAGTTAAAATGCTAAGTTTATGCTACATTCAGATATTTTGATGAGATTTGTGCTTTTTCCAGTGGTTTACAGTTCAATTTAATACAACCTCCATTAGTTCACTTCATCAATCTGTTCCGTATCAGAATGAACAGGGTATGGCCCTGAAAAGACCTGTTTGCACATAGTAAGATGCTAAATCACACGCAGTACGCCGTGTTTACCCAGGTAGATAAGGATGCTACACATGCTAGCATCTGTGTCAGTTTCAAAGTTGGTGTGTAATCAAAGCCAACAAAATCGTGATCCATCCATTGCTTACATTGATTTTGCAGAGTACCAGGACTGAACTGTGACGTCTCCAGTGACAAAACAGCTAAAATGCAACACTGGCATTCAGAGATCTATTTATTTGAAATAAAGTACAATCGTTGACTGGGTCTGATCTGCCATAAGAAAATCAAATATGGACCACACATGGACAAAAAGTCAAAGTAGAGCCATTTTCACCTGCAAAGTGACCACAGGAAAGAGAGTTTTGAAAACAATGCACTGCAAAAACTGAAATCTAAGTAAGATTAAAATCTTAAATTGAGTACACCTGTGCTTATTTTTTTTAAAGGTAAGATAATTCTTAGTTTTTATGCCAGAGAATTTCTCTTGTTTTTAAGAGTATTTTTACTTGTTTTGGGAAGTCTTGACAAGCCAAATTTTCTTGTTCTGTTAGCAGATATTTTATTTTAAGCACCATTTATCTAATTTTTGTATTTTTTTTTTTATTTTTTTTTTAAGGCTGAGTTTTTGCAGTGTGATTGTTTAAAGCAAGTCAAGAAGAGTATATTTAACATTCATGAACATTTGGCCTCTTCTTTCTGAAATGGTGAAGGTTGGCAAATTCTGTGGGCAAAATGAATGAAACAGTCCTTGCCTGTTACGGAAATAAATTTACACTGCACAGCAATGGTTTTGTTGTTACAGCCCTTTTTGATTGATTACACAAAATAACTCCTTGCTAACCTGCATGAACAATCTCAATACAAAAAGAAAGGTCCACCTGTTAGGCCGCACAAACTGTCTGCAACTTTAATTTCCAGTGACAAGGCCTGTTTTGTCACAGCAATGTGAAAGTATTCTGCCCTTCTGTTAGACTGTGGAAGCAACAGGTAACTACCAAGAAGAATAATTAATCACCTTTTATTCACACCAGCCTACATTCCCTGTGACTAACCGCAACAAACCTATCAGATTTGTTGTTCACGTTGCTCTTGAAGATCAATATTCTAAGAGGTCACATTAATTTCATGCTACAGCCCAAGATATAAATATTGTTTTTCCTGTGTGTGGATTGATCATTACAGATGCAGCTTTAGATTTAAAATGCAGCAGAAAAAGCAGAGGTCTAAGAAATCAGCTCAAGTGATTGAGATAATTATTTGGTCTCATCTGGCTTATCGTAGCTGCAGCAGGGCAGTCATTAAGTGTGCTCTTCCATCCCAACGTGTTTAAAGGCTGAATTATGTTTGATTGTGTTACTGCATGCTCCAAAGGTGTTGGTCTGTGTTGTTTCTGTGGGGCTACAAAGTATTCTGTGAATCTTTCAATAAAAACAGACCTTAGGGTTGTCGGTCATCCACAAAAACTGCTCAAAGCTGCGTTGACGACATTTAGAAACTAACAAAAGCTCAGTGAAACTTACATTTAGCTGGCCCACAGCAAGTATCCAAATCTCCAGTCGAAGCCTGTAGACAGAAAAGATGTCCACAATTACATTGTTATTAAAGACAAACAACATTAAAATGACTTATGCGGGGATCAAATCAGGTTTTGTCTTTGTTTGTCTTCGACTTACTGAATATGATCAACACAAAAATAAAGTTGTAAAAGGTGTCTGATCACATCTATGGTTCATGACCAACAAGCTCCTTCTGAAGATCTTAACTCTTTTATGAATTAAAAGAAATTAAAGTAAGAAATTCCCCGAAAGAATTTTTTTTTTTATTATTTGTTTTTTTTGTCTGTGAAAGAATTTCTCACACAGGATGAAATAATGCACATCCAACAGACTTTAACAGATATATTTTCTTTTAGACTTGACTGAATATTTTTTGGGAATAACAAAATATGCGCTCCAGTGGAGCAGAGTGGCAAACTAGTGTCCCTTTACTGGTTTTCTTGACTAGAATAAGCTATATCAAGCTTTTTATCTGCAATAATTCTTATTTTAATTAAATGCCATTTACAGATTTACCAGTTTCAGCAGTTTTTCTTTTCTTTTCTTGAATTCAACATCTTTGTCAATCATTCAAATGGCAGCGGCACAGATGAGACCAACCTATAAAAACACGTCCTGCTTTATGTTTGTGTTTCAGGTTTATAATCTATGTTTTTAGAAATGTTCCTATAAGGCAACCAAAGACACAAGTAGAAACCATCATTTATTTACCAAGCAAGCGGGTGAGCAGTCCTAAACTACTTTCTGTCTGTATTGAGCAGATCAACTCTGGTTGTTGAGAGTTATCTGGTTTTCATCATTTCCCTGCTCCAACGCACCTGACTGAAATTAATGCGTCAACGTGGGGAAAAAAAGATAATAAAAAAGTAAATAAATAAAATGTGTCAATGTGAAGAAGCTGACTAGAAACATTCTGATCCATCTGACTTCATGCAGGCTTGTTGGATCAGGGAAACAACTAAAACCTACAGGATAGCGGCTCTCGAGGAAAAAAGTTTGTCGCCTCTGATATAAAGCAACACTACTGTTGTAATAAATACAGGCAAAATAAACATTTACAAACTGAAATTGTGTGCCGTTTTGTTTATTATTAGTCTATTTTGTTCAGTTATAAACTTGTCAGGAAGTTCCTTGTTCTTTTTGATGCAACACCAAGAAGAAAGCATCATTCTGCCAGTTTTTACAACCCTAAAGTCTGACTCGAGCTCATTCAGATGTGTATGCAGAAACATATGAATGATAGAAATGACTAATTAAAAATACAAAAAAATAACAAAAAATGATGTTTTATTAAATTAGGCTGGGAATCAGTTTTTCTTTCGTCTGAAAGTCTGAGATAATGACTCTTGGATGTATAAACTATGATACCTTTACGGATGCCATTTATTAGTTTATCTAGCATTATTTTCAAATTAATATGCAGTTGTTCTAAATCAGGGCTATCCAGAGTCGGTCCTCGAGGGCCGCTGACCTGCTATAAAGTCCTACTGGGCTCAGACTGGTGATGAAGTGTTGAAGTTATGCATCTCAGAGCAAATTCCATTTCTGACATTTCTAAAGTCTTCTTTAGAAGAAGTTCAGGAAGAAAACCAGATCTACAAAGTTCAATTCTAAAATGTCAAAACCTTTAAAATCACAAGTCTCAGGATTTAACATTTATCATTAACTTTTCATTCATGCAAATGAGAGTGAATACCATCATTTCTACAAAAAAAAGTTAGAAATTTTGATCAAAACTGAACTAATGAAGCAGCTCCACTTAATCAAATAAGGTCAAGTTTTAAGCCAGCAACAGAGCAACTTCTTTAAACCTTAAAACCTGTTTTTTTTTTTTTTAAGTCAGGCTGTAAAACAAACAACTTTATTTAAAGCTTCTTCGCTCTAACATTTCTCCCCTGCTGCCAAAAGAGCTCTTGATTATTTTTATTCTCAGTTAAACTGAAAACATGGATCTCACTAAGGCGCCGTGATCGAAATTCCACTGTGCAGTTGACTGGCTGGCCGTGTCTGAGCCGCGTGGAGCAAAGCGAGTTACGGCGCACATGCTAAAGATTTAAGTTCAATCAAGCATTCAGGGCTGGACACCTGATCTTTCACTTAAAGCTGCTCCAGAACAGTGGGAGTGTGGTCGGGCCTCACAGCAGGCCGCCTGCCTCCTGCAATCTGCTAATACAGAGCCTCTGAAGGGATGGTATTCTCCCAGTCCTGCACAGTGCAGTGGGGACTGCTGTGTGTGTGGTAGGTAGGTACGACCAGAGGCCCAGTGTGCGTAAGGAGGGAGGACTGGAATGAAAGCTGTGGTGATTTAAAGCAAATATTTTTCCATGTTGGGGTTATCAATCTTCCTAAAGGTGGTAAAAGGAGAAAAGTAATCAAAATATGTCTTTTTCATTTTACATGCTGATTTTTAGTAAATTTAAGAGTTAGTGGTAGGGTGGTGAACTGACCTGCCTTAACAAATGGTAATAACCAGAAAATATGTGCTGAATGTTATATTTCACCGCTTTAATTGAAAAAAGAGGAGAAATAAGCTGAACAAGGCTCTTACAAAGTCAACCTGTGCACAAGGAACATTTTATTCTCTTGTTATTTGACATGAATTAAATTGAGAAGCACTTGGAAACAAGCATTTCAACATTTTTCTTTCCCAAGTTATTTAAGATTCACACCTCAGGAAAACATGGCAGGCTAGAGGCAGTAAATATGTACTCAAACTCCAAGAAAACAAATTAGTCGTGAGGATGGAGCTGGAGTTTCCATGCCAAACAGCCCCCTCAGACCAGAGGAGATTTGGGTGAGAGCATTTCTTAGGTTTCCTTCAGCCACAAAGAAAACATTTTAGCCCCTCAGTAATCCTTCCCGAAGCCCTCCCTAAGCTCCAAAAGGCCCTTCCTCCCTCGGTCATCCCTCCGACCCCTGTCTGGGCTCTTGGAGGAGCGTCTCTGTATACTGAAACTCACCACACACACCATTCAACATCGCTCCCTCCCCATGACCCCTCTGGGACCCCGCTGACCTTCCTGTCGACGTCAAAGTAAATCAGAGCAGGAGCCAGAACAGCGAGGGGCTCCACCCAGGGGGCTGGAGGTCTAATCACCGTGTTCCTCACAAAAGCCGCAGAGGAAACATTAGCATTCCTGAATCTGCCCTGCATCACTCACACTGCAGCCGCTACAAGCAGACGTTGGTACACATGGAGTCAGTGGAGGAACATTTACAGTCATAACAGAAAAAGTTGCAGGAATGAAATGCAAAATCATTACATAACGGTTTAAAGGAGAGCATAACTTTTCACAAAAGGTCAATTCCATATATTACTCTTACTGAGGAAGGGACTTAAGTTAAATGGGATCTTCTTATTGCTAGATCTCTTCATAAAGTTTCCATTACATCCAGCCTGGCTGTTTCTGCTCAAGTTTTACAAATAGATTAACAAACATCACAGAAAATACATCAGGAATGAAAATAAATCCTTTAATTCTGTGACATTAAACCTTCATGCAGGCATCTTTCAGTTTGTCACTATTGCACTGTAAAAAAAAAAACAGCTGAAACATCTTAAATGAATCAACTACAATTTAAAAGCAAGTGATTTAATTATGATCAATTTGATTCAACATATTTCAGATTTACTCAAATAAGCTTTTATTTCAAAGAAATAAGATTACCAGCTGTATGTAAGTTGACATTACATGAAGAGTTTAAAGCCTTGTTCAATAAAATGTGTTTTCATGTTTGATTGTACAGAAATATCCATGTTGAGAATTTTACAGAACAATTTTACAGAGATTTTCATTGTTTTTATCTATATTGATATCAGCCAGTAAAAATATCATCTTCAATACTTTGAGTATCAAGATCGCACTCTGCTAATATTTAGCATGCTATTTGTTTTCACTTCTTAGGATTTTTGATCAGTAAAACTGCAAATCGCAGAGATTTTCTTTTACTTTTGTTTATTTTACTCATTTCAGTTTAATTTCTCATTGTTGTAGTATTGCATAAAAGATTTTAATACAATTTACAATTATGACTTGATATTAATGAAAAAGTACCATAATCTAAAGTTACTGTAACTTTAAAAGGAAAGTTTGGTATCATCCATCCCTAATCTGATGTTTTTACACAAAAATTAGGAGAAAAGTAGCCCAGCGTTTTTATTGGTAAATGGACCTCCAGTGATTCAGTAACATCTATGAAGCTAAAGCTCTGAAATCAATTCAGACTATTACTGAAATATTGTTCAGTATCGCTGTAAGCCATAAAAGTCTCTGCTCAAACTTTCTCTGATCACGCGCCATCATTTAATGGGAAAATTAAGCGGCAGATGGAGGTCTTCAAGAGTTTTAATTCCTCCTCTTTTTGCTCGTTTTTAGTGTCAAGGTGTGAGTACAGGACCAAAAGACCTGTTTCCCACAATCCCACTGGATCCCGCTATACCCCACCAGCTGTTCAAGGGCTTCCATAACAACAGCTGCGCAGCGGTTTAGTGGTTCACGTTGCTATGACAACAGCAGGATCAATTGGCATGCAGACTCACAGAGCTAATAGGAAAAGTGACATTATGCTGTGATTTCATTTCAATAAAACCCTTTTTTGTTTTGTTTTTAGCCGCAGAGCCGCATAAAAAGGAGGTAAATAATTCATTTTCTGTCCCATAAACTTGCAAAAATGTCCCTTGCATATTGACAATAAACCAAACAACCTCACAAGTCAACAGCATTCCCTGACATTTAAGATTACTTCGCTGCAGAGTGCTCGTGTGTGCAGGCTCATACAATGGAAGCTAAATCTGTCTCCATGCCTGGCAGCTGTATGTGCCACAGATCAGTGACCGACAGGATGTGCAACAATCAGAAATATTTCTGTTCCTCCTGACAAACAGGATATCAGGTCACTTGGCCACTGTAACAGTGAGGAATCAGACTCAGCGGGGGGGCAAGGAGTGAAGGAGTTATGCTTGAGATTCACACATTTAGCGGAAAAGAGGCTTGACTCCATTTATTTTGAACACTAACACCTCAACTCTTTCTGCGTGTTTAAAACAGTTAGTTAAAACTTTTAGTTTTTTCTTTTTTTCTTTTTTTTCCCCAGCTGGCTGAACTTTTATCCATTTGAAGCTAATTCCTGGGAATTATTGGAGACTAACAATGGCAATGCAGGTATTCCCCCAGGAGTAACCGGAGCCGTCACAATGTCACCGCGGGTTTAAGCCCAACATTTAACGACCATGCAGCTGATCCAGGCAGCTGTGCCTGACAAAACAACTATGAACACACATTTAGTCGACACACCATGTTCACAATGTCCAACATGACGTTTTCTACCTTTTGTCTCTCTGACTCCTGATACTTGACATTGATTATTCCTTCCTGCTTTACAGAATATGATATTCTCTTGTGAACACTGGTGAAGTGTGTGTGTCTGTGTGTGTGGGGGGCAAACAGGAATCCGCAGCTAAAAATACCCACAATGTGATGAGTCAGGATGGACTGAGCAAACAAAAAGAGACCTGTCTACTTTCTTCCAGTCTGGGATTTTGGTTGGAGACTTTGGTAAGACAAGTTTCATTCATCGGTGCCACCAGCAGATTCCTTAATGAATCGATCTGCATGAGGAAAGAGGTGGGGGGGACACACTCCGTGCAGTAGTGAAATACAAAGAGATTATCCAAATGGAGGTTAATTATGTGAAAAAGATTTACAGTCCAGAAGAGAATAAAGGTGTGAGAACATAACGTTTCTGGGGTGTTGAGCAATGCAGACTGGTTCAATAATGGTTCAATAATGACTCAAACTGTACCAGATACACACTAGACATCCAGTTGTGGGTCCCAAAACAAATGCAGGACACTTAAAGCAAGGTCAAGAATAAGAAATGTCATTTGTTCTAAAACTCCAGTTTTTGTCACAAAGCTCAGAACTTTTCCCGAGCATGACAGTTTGAGGCTTCTCCACATGCATCATACATATCTGCACACGTTGAATCCCGTTTGCTCATGCCACATGGTTCAGCTGTGCAAAAACACAGAAAGATTTTTTAATATTGCACATTTCTCACCATACAGAAGAGTTATTGCATTTCAACCCAACTTCCCAAATGCAATAAAACATAAAGGTAAGTAGTGAGACAATACAAACAGCATTCATCATATGAGCCATGCTCCTCACAGCAGTCTCCTCTGCACAAACTCATCCTTACGCAATGCAAACGTGCAGACTTGTTGAAAGCATCCAACTGATCCTGTTTGGTTTGAAAGAATTGTATGATTTAACTTGGCTCTATTTAATCTAATAATCCTTAAATATTACAGCCTCTACTTGTCAGGGGTTTTTTACTGAAACTGTGCAAACTGAGATTAATTAGGGTCCAAGCCATTCAAATAATGGAACAATACGACGTATGGAACAATACCAGCCAAACCAAATAAGGAACCATACCAGCCAGACCAAGTATAGAACCATACCGGCCAGACCAAGTATAGAACCATATCGGCCAGACCAAGTATGGAACCATACCAGCCAGACCAAGTATGGAACCATATCAGCCAGACCAAGTATGGAACCATATCAGCCAAACCAAGTATAGAACCATACCGGCCAAACCAAATAAGGAACCATACCAGCCAGACCAAGTATGAAACCATACCAGTCAGACCAAGTATGGAACCATACCAGTCAGACCAAGTATGGAACCATACCAGTCAGACCAAGTATGGAACCATACCACCCAGACCAAGTATGGAACCATACCGGCCAGACCAAGTATGGAACCATACCAGCCAGACCAAGTATGGAACCATACCAGCCAGACCAAGTATGGAACCATACCAGTCAGACCAAGTATGGAACCATACCACCCAGACCAAGTATGGAACCATACCACCCAGACCAAGTATGGAACCATACCAGCCAGACCAAGTATGAAACCATACCGGCCAGACCAAGTATGGAACCATACCAGCCAGACCAAGTATGGAACCATACCAGTCAGACCAAGTATGGAACCATACCAGTCAGACCAAGTATGGAACCATACCAGTCAGACCAAGTATGGAACCATACCGGCCAGACCAAGTATGGAACCATACCAGTCAGACCAAGTATGGAACCATACCAGCCAGACCAAGTATGGAACCATACCAGTCAGACCAAGTATGAAACCATACCGGCCAGACCAAGTATGGAACCATACCAGCCAGACCAAGTATGAAACCATACCAGTCAGACCAAGTATAGAACCATACCAGTCAGACCAAGTATGGAACCATACCAGTCAGACCAAGTATGGAACCATACCAGTCAGACCAAGTATGGAACCATACCAGCCAGACCAAGTATGGAACCATACCACCCAAACCAAGTATAAAACCATACCACCCAGACCAAGTATGGAACCATACCAGCCAAACCAAGTATAAAACCATACCACCCAGACCAAGTATGGAACCATACCAGTCGGACCAAGTATGGAACCATACCAGCCAGACCAAGTATGGAACCATACCAGCCAGACCAAGTATGGAACCATGCCAGTCAGACCAAGTATGGAACCATACCAGCCAGACCAAGTATGGAACCATACCAGCCAGACCAAGTATGGAACAATATCAGCCAAATTAAGTATATAACCATACCAGCCAGATCAAGTATGGAACAGACCCAATGTTTTCCAAATGAATATTACTGTAAGCACAAATATGACCTCCAAGCATCCATGAAATGTTGTGAAATTTGTCTCAAACAACAAGCCAGGCAAAGAAATTTAACAATCTATGGTTTGCATAGACTCTAATGGAAAAATGGCTCAACGGCGCCACATACACAGAAAAAAATCCAAAAGTTAATTGGGTCCCGAACGTTTACTTTGACGTAGGATAAAGAAAAAAAAAAATTGGCACACATGTTAAACACCCCAAAACAAGCAAAAACGTTCAGTCAAACACCTGTTGCATTGGCAACGGGGTGTCCGCCATCTTGGAGTTTATGCCTATATTAAAGCCCACTTTTGTCACTTTACACGCATTGTATTTGAACAAACAAGTCTGAGAGGATTCATGCAAATGACTCCATATTCAGCGGCTAGATTCCTGACAGGCTGGAGACCAAACGCTCATGAAATTTCTCTCATTAGGACAAACAATGTTACTATGGCAACCCACATTAAAAGCGCTCTCACAATGAAATACATGGGATTTGCACCGAAATTGACAGCATTGTTTGCATTTTAGCTAAATAGGTGGATGAGATGGGTACGGGGGCCACGGGATTCATACCCAATGGATGCTGCTTATACCTTTAATTTAAATTCTAATTCATATTTTCACATTGCACTTGCAGGATTATTAACTTTCAAGTTTAATGATATAAATGCTGAGATTTCTCTATTTTAAATGTGTGAATTCAAGGATTTCATATAAATTCCCCAATCCATCAAAAATGTGTATATATATTGTGCTAAATGGTGGTTGTGATCCAACAAGAGTAAAAAGATCAAAGCTAAATACTTTTTTACATCTTAGATTAATGCTAAGGAAAGACCGCCTCAAAACCTCAGGATTAATTGTCTTATCTATTTATATGAAAAGTAAAACAACGTGAATAAAATTGAAGGAAATTCAAGGTATTTCCAAGTGTTTCCAGTGTTATCGCATAATCATCAAAATCTTTCAGCAGCAAACACCAAAATGATCTTAATCTTAATATTTATACCTAATGTCCTTGCCATACTTAAAATCTTTACAGCTCTAAACACCATCTTAATTTTATAAGACAAAAATAACCATTTTGACTCCATCTCTCGCATATACTGCTCACATCTCAAGCTGCACAGCCACAATGAATTTTGGTAACAGAAACCAAGCTTGTTTCAGGGAAAACTCTCCAACATATACATTGAAGAAACTGGACAAAGCCCTTTTCAGTCAGCACAAATTTTCATCTAAAGCGACTTTTTTTCTTTGAGACACGAATTTAAAACAGCCATCCGACACATTATTCCCAACAGGCCTCATTATTTATAGAAAGATAACACTTTTTTTTTTTTTTGTAGTAAATTTAAACAGTATTTCATTGTCTGGGCATGAAACAGGCCGGTTAGGAAGGGAAGACAGAGACACAATGGAGTTGGCAGACGTGGCCGAGCCAGAACAGACAGCAAGGAATTCCCCGTCAGTGTCTGAAGTAAGCTAACCTTCTTCCCCCCCCCCTTCTTCTGACTCTTTTCTCCTGGTAAGAATCCAAAGGAAATTAACTCTTTCACTCACTGAATCTTTGCTTCGTTTCTTATCATTTTCATAATGTACAACTCCTTATAATAAATAATAAAGACGTATCGCTATAAGCTCTGCCTGCAGAATTTACAATGTACTTCCTCACATGTTGCAACACTTATTTCCCCGTTATCTCGGTTGAAGATCCCCGTACTTAAAGTCAAAGGACTTTTAGTACTTCAAAGTGTCTTTAAGTTGAAGGTGCTTGTCCATCTGTAGTAAATGTCTTATGCATAAACCACTAACATCAAGGAAACGGGGGTCAAGCAGCCGTGTGGTTTTCTCCTGCATGTTGATGCAAACATGGAAGGATTTTGAAGAAAAATAAAGCTTCAAAGATTCTGTGTACTCTCAATCAATTTCTCTCCTTCCACTGCTCACACACACACACACACACACACACACATCCTCATGCTCACACACAGATAAGCAAGCCTATTTTGAAGTGGGCTTCAAGAAAGCTGCTGTAAATCACCGTTGATCTGCTGCCACGGCGCCTCTCCCTGCCTCAGACCGAATGACAACTCTCCCCGAGACGCTACTTTCTGAGAGGCTTTTCCCACCTCGCTGTTAACCTTTAAGGAGTGACTCCTAGAATTAGACTCTCTGCCTCTTTGGCACTGAAGAAAAATAATAATTTTCTGCAAAAAGTGAATGAAAGGAATGATTTTGTGTGTCCAGTCTGGTGAAGCAAACCTCTAACAGTCTCAGATAATAGTTTTTCATTTTGTTTGATGAGAAAATGATGTAAAAAAGTGTCTCCATGATAGATATTTACTCTGTTTTATGTTGTTAGTTTTCTCTTTTAAACTTAAATACAGGAAACAAAGCAAAGTTCATGGCAGAAATTAAACTGCAATGAGTTAATAGGTTAATTAATTAGGTTAGGTTCATTCATTTTTCACATTGCTCTTATCAGTATTATACTGGGATCTAGATGGCTAGACTGGAAAACTGGCAGGAAATGTGCATCATCCATCTATTCATTAGCCGTGTAAGACGGAGTTCTGCTGAAACAGGCTTTAAGGCAGCGTGCAGCCCAACCAGTCATCAGAAAAACATTCTGTGTTTGTGAAAAGCCAAAATGCTGTGTAGTACCTGCATTCCTTTAGCAGCTATTTGACTTTGTGTGTGTGTGTGTGTGTGTGTGTGTGTGTGTGTGTGTGTATGTGTGTGTATCTTATGTGAAATGAAGCCTGGTGTGTGACAGAGCAAAGAACAAAGTGAAGTGAAACAAGCATTTTATTTTATATCTAATCTTGTGAATTTGCAAACGTTAAGCTGCATCAGCATCAGAAATAAAACCAAGTTTACCCCTGAAAATCCATCAATTTTTGCCTAAAATGGATTTTCTTGAGGAAAAAAACTGTCCATTTTACTGGAGGATTTTCACTGGAACCTCACTGATGAAGGAAGAGTGTTTTGTTGCGGTGCTGGAGAACGATTTGGCCTCAAAGATCAATAACATTGACAACTGATTAGAAATAAGTTTGTTAAATCTACAGTTATGATTGTAACCTGGTAAACATCGTGTACCAGTACACATGTACTTGGAAGGAAGACTGAGTAATACACATGTATATCCATGTGTAAATAGTATATTGTGTATAAATATTGTGTATTGTGTGTATAAAGACACACACACACATACACACACACGTCTTGTTCTGCAGACGGGTCAACTGATTAACAGGCATTATAAATCTGTTTTCTCCAGTTGTGTTCGGGCCATCCAGTAACCTGTAATCCATCTAATTGTTCACAGGTTGGTGAAGAATAAAATTACCGTGAATAAAATTAAGATTAAACTTTATTAAAACAAGTTAAATCAATTAAAAATTGAATTAAATAAATTACAGATTTAATGTAAAAGTAAAACAAAAAGTAAAATAATATTAGAATTATTATTAATAAGAAGAAAATAAAATAAGATGCAGAGAAATACAGAAACTGAAAGCAGCTGTGGTTTCCAGTGACGTTATATCAGGACTTTTATTCCCGCCAACAAGACGGCATCACGTCTGATTCAGGAACTGCATCGGAAATTCTTGAATTCAAACTTTAAAGAAAAAAAATAGAATTATTTGCATTTCTGATTTAATAGTTTCTACAACACAAAGACCATCACTAACAGTTACGTTACGTGTCTGAATTCCTGCAAATTTTCCTCATTTTTAGCACAACACAAGTCAAAGCATTATTTTTCTCGGCGCAAAATGAAAATAAATCAAACAGAACCAAGTAAGAGTTTAGTGTCGCAGAAAGAGCCCAGACATTAGCTTAGTTACTTAAATCCATAAATATGTGATTGTGGCATTTTTAAATCATTCAGACTTGTTTAAAGCAGTGAAACAGGTGGAATTTGGTGTTATTCACATGCGGCGCTGCAGCTGGATCATTAATCTGATCCAAACGGACTTTAAACTCAAAACTAATCTCACTGAAACATAATTGCTTCTTTTTCTCAAACAAAATTAATGGATGAAAAAGAGATAAAATTCTTATTCCTCTTAAAATTTTAATAACTCCTGGAGAAAAAAACTACAAAGAATGGACCTTAGATTTACTTCCTCGGAGCGCCACGAGGCTCCACATGCAACGCTCGGCTCTGTGGACACATGGGAAGTCTGTGTCCTCATCAGCAGGTCACACATCTGCAAAAACTTTGAAAAACTGACACAACTACTTCCACCGACTCAAAATTCCAGTTTGTTGACTTAATAATCCCTCCGATCATCATTATGTGACACCGATTCGGCTCCACCGAACTCAACACAGCAGAACTGAGACGAAAGCAACGTGACTTCCGTCTCAGCGCAGCGCCAGGCAACTCCGATCTGAATGACTTTGGAAAACCACCTGGCGTTCCTGGTACCAAACCACAGGGTGGAACGGGTTAAGGGTCACATCTGGGGAGCTAATCATACATTACAGCACTTGGAGAAATTATGCTTCCGCACAAAAGTTTGGCTAAAATCTTTTTTCTTTAAAGTCAAACAAATAATGGCGAGCCCCGATCTGCACGATCACATGTCAAGCTCCCGTTCACGCCACGCTGACGCTGCAGCAACGCCAGCGCCGTGCCAAGGGCGAGATCTGCCACAGAGGTATCCAGACGTTGACCATGAGGGGAGGGCAGGAGTGGTGGTGGTGGCGGGAGGAGGCTGGAAAAGCTTTCTGTCCTTCACCGTCAAAAGCTTGGTCACATAGCAACAAACACGAGGCCGTGCCGCCTCCAGGCTGCCGTATTTACCCGCCCGCCAGCTCGACAGCTGTTTCTGACTCGCTTTTAGCTCAGACACATCATCACTCTGGGATGAACCTCAGCGTGGGAGCATGAGAGCATGTCGTTTCCAATCTTGTTTTTCTTTCCCTGCCTTAACTAAAGCGCTCAAAACTATCAGAAATCCCTCAAAAGGTGCTTTTAATGACAATTATGACCATTTTTTACTATTTACTCTGAACACACACAAATTAAGTTGAAACTTGTTGATTAGCTGGGTGTAAATTTGTCTGAATCAACATGAAACAGACTGTTTTTTATGCAAAACAGGAGGATTATTCCCGATATAAAAATGGGCTTTTCTGATCTGAAAATAGTCCACTGTTAAAATAAGTCAACATATTTTGTGTTTTCCAGACTTTTGGCTCAGATAACTGAGGAGGTGAGGCTGCCAAAGAAAAAAGAAAGAAAGAAAAAAGGACAAATAAGCCAAAAAAAAAAAAAAAAAAGAGAAACGTTTGGCATTAAAGGTGTCGGTTTTTAGAGCTCACAGCTTTCAGCTCTTCATCTTTAGCTGCTACAGGACAAAACAAAGATGGTGGAAGTGTGGGGACACACAGGATGGGGACAAGTTTCCTTAAATCAAATATACATGTGTAAATTTCATCATTTTTAAAAGACTATTCATGTGTTTAATGAGGAGACTGTGAAAGTTACTGAATTTAAAAACAATCTCCACGTCTTTAAAAGCACTTCAGTCTAACTCAGGGGCAAAGCCGTGCAACTGGACTTGGTCCTGATTGGCTCCAGTCATTAAATAACTTCTGAACGGCGTCCAAATGGTGCAGCGTTGAACTGGAAAAGCGTCCAGCAGCAGGATTACCTCATTTGAATTGGAAGAGCCGCTGGTGTCAGTCAGTAATGGTCATTTAAAGAGCAGACTGCAGCCTTTATTTAACAGCGTTTGGCTTATTTATCTGCCGTCGCCGTGCATCCGAAGGATTGGAGTAACTGGAGGAAAGTTTGTGGTCATCACAGTACTGTGCAAAAGTTTTAAGCCACTCATTATTTATACAGTTAAGCGAAACTGCATGGGTGCAGTGAGTTATCGAAACATGCTCAAAATAAATATGAGTATAAAAATAAATATTATATTATCATAATATTAAATAGGAAATGAGCAAAAAACAAAAAGGGTATTGTTTTTTTAACAAGTAGTTTTCAAGTGAATATTTGATCTGATCACCATGTTTGATCAGAGCTCAACGACATTTAAAACCAAACTTCAAACTTTACTATTTTCACAGGGTTTTTCTAATCACTGCACCAACTATACTGGTTTTATGTGTACTTTTGTATTGGTATGTGTGTAAATACTAAAGAGTATATGTATAGTATATGTATACCTATATTTATATTTTTTGGTTTTATATAACGCACTTTGGGTTGACATGATATGAAACATTGTTATGCAACTGATCAGCTTTATTTGGATGTTTTTGTCTGAGCTTTTTATTAAAAATAATGTTTACTTTCACTTGTCCTCATTGATTTAACTGTATTTTAATCATCTGTAAAGCAGATTTAATATAGAAGTTTTCAATAAAAATTATTATTATTGATGGAAAAACAGTATATAAAATCAAAAGCAGAGTTTGAGTTGTTCAAGCAGGTTTGAAAGTCAGAATTTGAGCATCTTCATCCTTCAACACATCCTGAACCCACAGAACTTGTCCAGTTTTTGGCGGTTGTGTTGCTCTGTTCTTAGTTAAGATGATCCACACTGCTTCGGTAAAGTTCAGGTTCAGGTTCAGGTTCTGGGGAGGATCCATCCCTCCATCAGACCTGCTGCTACTGGTTTTCAGTCCAGTTCTATGTCATGTGACATAACTCAGACTTTTCTACCAGTTTCTCTTCCTGAAGAATGGTTTCACGACAGCCATGAGACCGTTTCTGATCGATCCGCTGTTGGCCGAAGCCTCTCGATCAGGGGTCACCAACTCCAGTCCTTGACAGCTACCATCCTGCTGGTATTAGTGTTTCCCTGCTACGACACACTTGATTCAGATGTAAAGGTTCTCTAACAACTTGTCATCTTCTGCACCTGCCTGTTAATGAGGCATCGTTGTGGGTCAGGTGTGTTGCAGCGGGGAAACACTAAAACCTGAACGATGGTCCCTTGTGGACAGGAGTTGGTGACCTCTGGTCTGGATCAGTGGTGGGGAACCTTGGTCTTGGTCTTGAATGTTTTGTTGTCTCCCTGTTCCATCATTCCAGACTTAAATGGACCAATGACTGCAGATCTTCATAAGTTGTTGGATTCAGTTTGAATCAGGTGTTCTGGACCAGGGACACATGGAAACCCTGCAGGATGGCCCTGGAGGACCAGAGTTGGTCTGGATGCATCTCTCAGGTCCTGTATCAGCTCTTTATTCCAACTACATCCTGCAATCTGCCATGGATTGTTTTTTCCTTTTGGCTACATACTTTTATCCTCTGCTTGTCCGGTTTCCTAAACTGTTTAAAGAACCGATGCACACATCCAGAGATACGTTCAACCTTCAGCTGATTGCTCTCAGGGAATCACCTCATAGCTGCAAAAGCACTATTTTCTGTCTGTCTTTCAAACATATCTTTGGCATTATATTGCCAAATGGGAACAAATTTGGTGTCTTTGTTAAAAAAAAATCCAACTTAAAATGGATTTTATGCAAAGTTGTCCGTTGTGTGTGTGGCCGACACTGGTTTGTCTGAAATTCTGCCTGGTTGGGAGCAAAACAGAACGAAATGAGGTCTGGATCAAAACTTTTTATGCAACTATGACTGGAAAACCAAGAAGATCCATACAGGAGAATCCTAATGGTCTGCACTGCATTTGCACACATCATGCACATGCTAAACACAACTCGCACGGAAAAAACACACATCCTCACAAAAAGAGAATAAACTTACAGAAACTAGTGATTTCACTTCAGTCTTCATTTCATCTTTTCAGGAATATCTTCAACAATACAATCTGGTGGTGTGTGTGTGTGTGTGTGTGTGTGTGCGTGTGTGTGTGTGTGGGGGGGGGGGGGGTGGCAAACCTCTTATCATAGCTCATATTACAATCTGGTGGTGTGTGTGTGTGTGTGTGCGTGTGTGTGTGTGGGGGGGGGGGGGGGGGGGGGTGGCAAACCTCTTATCATAGCTCATATTCTAACATGCTAATTACCCCACACACAGTTTGAGTTCATTTATTATGCATGAAATAATCTAATATGATGACTGTGATAATTATGCGCACTTAGATAAGATAAAAGAGTAGTAACTAATTATGGAGAGGGAGTTGGAAAAAGTAATTATTCTTTGTAGTGGAAAGAAGTCTGGATGGAGAAAGAGGGGGTTCGGTCTGGTTTTCCCTTTTTTTCCCCACTCTGAGATGCAACTAACACGCGGGATGATGTCTGCGCAGCCTGATTACACTTTAGAAATATTTCCTTGATTAAGCACATACAGATAAGATTTGTTGGTTTTAACACTAAAAAAAAAAAACATGAGTAAGATTAAGGCTGTGAAACTAAAGAGGTTTTAGGTACAGCTGTTTTTTTTTTCCATGCTGATTTCCAGCAGCGTTTCTGTTATGATAACTGCTCCCCGAACCTCTTCACATGCTGCACAAATCTGACATGTTTACATTACAAGTTGAAAAGCGCCGCGACTCGAAGCCTCGGGTCTCGTCAGCAGCAGCAAATCAGAAAGGACACTAAACAGGGGGAAGGAGTGGTGCTCAGAGCCGAGCGCTTGCAAAATCACACGCGCGTTGTAGAGTCATTAAATATTACCACTTCTAAAATCTGAGCTGGCGTGCGGTTCGCCTGCACCGCTGTACAAACAGATTTAACACAGTACAGCTTTCTTTGACAAATTATGTGTGTGCCACCACAAATCACAGGAAACAGAGCGGTAATTGATTTTTTTTTTCCTGTGCCTGCTTGGCTTGACTTTTCCTTATAAATTAAACTTTTGTTTGATTGCATAAGGCAGCCTGGAAACAGAGTTTAACAGGGTTTAATATGCTGGCTTGCATTTTGCTCATGGCGAAGGGAGAGGAACGTTTCGCAGCTACTCTGGAGATTATGAATAAGAAGCGAGCTGGGCTGAGTCTGAGCTACAGGCCAAAGAAAAGACAAAAGGAAAGAGCATTTCAAAAGGAGAGCAAATGGGGGGGGGGGAGTTATATAATCAGATATTTATTATTCTAATTATATTTTTAAAGAAACAACAGTGATGCATTATACTCTCTGTCCCTTAAACTAAAACCACATTTTGGTGACACATCGTCAACTCAAAAAACCTCATTTTTCCATCCATCTCTGGTTGACTCATGACTATTTGCAGAGTTCAAGCCTCAGGCCAGCTGCAATACGATGTGACCATGCAGCAAAGCCCAGAATAATCAAGAAGATAACACATAACAGTCCCAGACCAGTGTTAAAAGGACCATCAGGTTCTTTCTACCAAATGGTAAAAGACAAGTCTTTATGTAGGAGAGACAAAAGAACCGTCGGTTCTCCCCCGGTCGTCTGCAGGTTAACACCAGAGGTGCTCGTGTTTCCTTACACTGTCAGCAAAGTCATAATGTTGTAAATGTAATGAAGTGAGGAGAGGAGAAAGGAAGGGCGATGGATACGGCCAAGACGGCAATCATAGCACGCCATGCGTTTCATACGGACAGCTGATGTCGGGAGTAATCAAGTTGCTGGATAATTCTGCAGAAATGACTTTTCTGCAGACATTTAGCCATGTTGGAACACGTTTGTAGTCAGAAAGTGCCGGGATTTTCAAGATTTCATGCACACACACACACACACACACACACACACACCAGATCAAGGTTTTACTGATAATGTCCATTTATGTGTTTTAAAAAAAGATATGAGATGTTATTTCAATGGTTATTTAAGGTCAAGCTGTGATGTTTTACAAACCATAATCATATTTCACAAGGAATGTGGGTTTTTTTTTTTTAAATAGTGACTTAGACGAACAAAGCTGAACTTTGGCATCTTGGGTTCCTTCGTTGAACCAGCCCAGGTGTGCTTTCAGAAACAGCCAATGTGTTGAAATCCAGCTGTTATATATTAAGCTTTGAAAACTTAAGAAAAATGGCAAAAAAGTTTTGTGTGAAACCTCGTCAAGAAAAAGAATGAAAATAGGATCCAAAGCAACTTCTGCCATGTAGAGTCTGTAATTCAGCAGTCTAACATGAGTAGAAACAGTGTTGCCAGCAAACAGAAGGTCCATCCACAAATCAGCAGTCAGTAGTTGGCAATAAAGTTTGATATTACACATGATAAGCACTTAGCTAGCATCATTTCAAAGATAATAGCTAAATTATAACTGATTTCTTTCAGTGAAAAGTGTCAATGTAAAGAATAAAATCTCCTTAACTTTTGTCTGAAAGAAGAAACAGTGAACATTAAGACAACTTTAGCCGTGTTAGCTAAAGACATGTCTCTATCGGTTTTATTGGATATAAATGTTTTCGAGAAAGACGACATTTGACTGAGTTTACATCAAGAAAAATCGTCAGCAGAATTCTGATGAAAGCGTTTACAGCAGGTAAAACTCCACTAGCGAGAATATAAAGCTGCCTCTTCACCAGAGTCGTGTGCAACCATCATGTCGTCACATACTCTAATCCACACAGATGTCCTGCCGATCAAAGTCATGAAAAAAGCAGCACACCGATGAAAACCTCACACGTGCTTCCCACCCCTACTGATCACAAGGGCTGTGACGACTGGCTTTTGTCCCGATTGGATTGCGATTTTTTTTTTTGTGCCAATTTGATTTAAATTGCGATTATCATAATCTTTGATATTGCTGATTTTTGTAGATGAAAAACAAAAACAAAATGTATAAATCTTTTTTTTTTTTTTTTACTCGTCATTTTCCTTGATTTCAATTTGGAAAAACCAACACATTAGCTAGACAATCATTCTGCTGCTATAATACCCAAGATGACAAGTAAAAAGATCAATAAAGACTAACAAAATGACAAGAATTTTAGAATGGATTATTTTTATTTTAAAAAGAAATTGATTTTTGTCACAAAAAATCCATTTTAAAATTGTGAAGCAAAAAAAATCCGGATTTTCAATTTTTCGATTCGATTTTCCCACCCCTACTGATCACTGCGTTCAGAATGGAAAGACAACAGCGCGTGTACATGACGATGCTAGCTACACAGTGCTAACAGATTCCTGCCAGGTGGGGGATATTTATAGAATAACTAAATTTCTTGGCAATTTCAAAAAATATTTTTGCTTAAAAAGCTCATCTGTAATCTTTAATGCCTAATTTTTATTTAGTAGTTTGTGACGTGTAAAACAAACCCGCAACACAAGCTTATCGGAACAAGTTGCAATCTATGTCAGTACATGATTCCAGAAGTTGGAGCTTCAAATGATGCTTTTTTTTAACTTGTAAAATAAAAATGAGTCGTCCAGGGTTCTGCATGTGAAAAAAGATAAGAATTTGTTTAAGAAAAAAAAAAAAAAAGTCAAGCTACACAAATACACCATCAATTCTGAAAAGTACATAAAGGCTCAACACAAACATCTACTTTGACTCAGACATCTCTTTCAGGGAATGCCTTGCAGATTTCAGCAAGACCATGCTGAACCACAAACTGCATCCATCACAACAGCATGGCTTCTCATGAGAAGAGTCCAGATGCTGAACTGAACTGAACTTGCCTGCGGTTCAGACCTTTCAATACAAAGCATTCTGAACTACAGACATTTGTGAAAAGACGAGCAACAAAACGTTTAACATCAGCCTGGAACTACTTTTAACAGATGTGCTGCTGATTCAAAATAACCTCATATTCCCAATAACATCATAAAATATCAGTTTTAACATCTGATATATTTATTTTGTTTGAGATTTTAAAATCATTTTTATTCAGTTTCCTTTTTTTTAATTTTACATTTTGCATCATAACTTTCTTCAGGAATAGTAAAATGCACGTTCGCTTACCACAGCTGTAAGTGGATGGAGTGTTTTGCAAAGGAGCTATGGTGCCATTTCATATTAAAAACTACCTGCTAAACAATTATCCTCTGGGTTAAAATGGGACTTTGCATCAGAGTACGAGAGGCCTTTTGATCCTGTGGGCACCGATATGAATCCCATAGCACTGATATATCCAGCATGCCACAGGCCATCATGAAATATGATGCAGGAATAAAGACAGTGTAGTCCTCCTCGAGTGACAAGACTTATGAAATGCAGGAACAGATATAACCTTCCAGTGGAAAGAGAAATGCACTTCCACTGAAGCCCGTGTTGCTATAAAATCATGGCGTTTTTATGGCAGGGTGCAGCACTACATAAAGGACATCATTTGCAGCTAATAAGAGCGATCGCTGTGGAAGCATTAGGTCAAATTGTTCTGTCCTTGCCACTGTCCAATGTTTTTTTTTTTTTTTTACTTAAGTCTACTGGTAAGCTGCTTTTTCACCTAACAAGTGTTTCACCAGTCCTTATCTAAGACCACTTGAAGATTAACAGCAAGGTATACAAATGGATTTGAAGGGAGACACTTTTGTTTAAATCTAAAGCCAGACAGAGAGGAACAGCCACAGACTGCATGAGAATATTGTCCTTCAGATCAATGGCATCCTAGAGTGCAATAAGCTGAAACATTCAAATGAGATGAAAGAGGCAGAAAGAGCAACACGCTTGAATGATAACTGAGGAGAGGACAATTAAAGTTAGAGTTGTGTTCTTTAAAAAAAAAAAAAAAAACAGTTTGGAGGTCAGGACTGCAGCGTTGCAGCATTTCTATTCAAAGTGCAACAGATTCAGGCTGCTCTGCATGTGAAATGATTGTAAAAGTCCATCTCCACTTCATCAGAACTGCACCTTTTTCCGGTTTTATGTGCGTTCATCCTGCAGCACTAAACAAGGAAAAAATAACTTCAGCTGGCTGGAACTGCAAGTGTACTTCAAAAAAAGGAATATAAGTGTGCTTATAGAAATAGTTGGTGTGCCCAGCTATAAAACTTTACCTGTCTCCAACTTTGTAATAAAGGTTTCTATGACTCAGAGCGGGGAGACATAGCAGCTCTCCTGCTGGCAACAGTACCTGCAGCCCAGCAGCCAGGTCTAACAAGCCAATTATAATGGAATAACTACATTTGTTCACGTGTGCAAAACAAAACAGTGAAACAGAAATGGTTTATGTTTCATGTGGTTGTGTATTAATAAGCATGCAAGTGGCAAAATGTGAACCAGTGACCATCTATGTTAACCAGCTACTCTTCATTCAGCTTTGACTGACTGTCAAGTGAAGGCTGGTGGACAAAAATGGAGTCAGATGAGGATTCAACTTGGTGCAAGATCAAAATATGACAAGAGTCTGTTTACAAGTGCTGTTCAGTTGTAAAGTAACTAACTCCAAATTATTTTGTCACTTCTTGGTTGCATTTAGCCAGATTAGTTTTAGAAACCAATCACTTTTCGGACTGTAATACATTATTTTTACAATGCAAACGTTTCCTTTATGGAGAACAGTTTTACTATTCACACAATTCGCTCTGAAGACCATTAAAAGACACATAGTCTGCAAGCATGATGTTGGGTTGTATCAGCTGATTCAACACTGGTCCTCGTTCAGCGTGCTGAAGCAGGGAAATGTCTAAAACCGGTGGGTCCAACTCTGCACCATGAGGGACAAGGTGCTGCAGGTTTGAGATGTTTCTCTGACCCTCAACACATGATACAGATTGTCGTCATTACTGAGCACATAAAAATTGAAACATAAAAGTAGTACTAAGGTCCCACAGAAATAGTTTGTGTTTTGCATGAGCTAGCCACTGCTGGAGACTTAGTGTTTTTGTAGAGATGGTGATATTAGCAGACAAAACAAACCAGTTCAACCATTTCTGTTGGTATTACTCTAACAGCCGCAATTTTACCCCGTTAGCTTATTCATTTCTTTAAAAAATGAGCATTTACACAACCATAAAGTGCTTGGTGGGATTTTCTTTTCAATAATCTGCAGCTGAATTCAAAATCAAATCAAAGATTTTGAAGCTCACTCAGCTCAGCCGTTACCAGCTCTCCCATTTATAATAAATTCAGGATTTACTGGCAGGCTTCATATTTCTCTGTGTGAAGCTCAGCTCATTTATAAGGATTATCTACATTCCACCAGAGATAAGAACCGAAGGCACAAAGAGGTTCACAGTCATGTTAAAGGTCTTCAAATGCAGAATGTATGATAAGCTGTTGCTAATTTTATTGCTTCTTTGATCCTTGAATAATAATCTCAGATGTCTAAAAATAATATGATTTAATTGTTTTCACTCCAAAAGTAATAAGAGAATGTATTCAGATGGACTCATCTCTGATGAAATTTGAGGATGGAGTGAGGTTGTCTCTGATGGACCTCTTGACACATTTCACAGCCCGTAAACACTGCGTCTGTGTGTGTGTGTGTGTGTGTGTGTGTGTGTGTGTGTGTGTGTGTGTGTGTGTGTGTGTAGCCTACTGCTGAAAACCCAATCGGTATTGGACTTCTTTTCCGTTCTGCTGCTTGACTTTTTCTCGGTTTGGAGAATGTGTGCCTGCTGGGTTTTCATTTCCTCTGTCTGAAAAATAGGCACACAATCAGAGCGCTGATGCTAAAATCATTACCTAATGACTAAAGCCTTTATCCAACTCGCTCCATGCTGCGCTGTTCACCGTTCAGGCGCACATTCGCTGTTATTGTGTGGATATGAGCATGCTGAAAAGTTTCTTTGGGGACCGTATGCAGGGAATTTGATTGAAATGTGCAGAGCACCTTCATTTTCTAAAGGACTGACATGGATTTCTTTTCCTCCCTAACATGGACATTTTTTTTCCCAGCTGAGGATGTTTTGCTAGAAAAACTTCAGACAAAGTTTTTATAACAATATGCAACAATAAGTTTGTTGTGCAGTGATAGAAAACATAAAAAACATCCCTTTCTGCTGCAGATTGCATTTCTGTAACACTAAGTTTCCGTAGTAAATCTCCAGCTGAAATACTTTTTCTGTGTACACGAGATGGCAGGCGACGCCAGCTGGATTACTTTAAGAAGCAGTATGTTTTTAAAAGGATATGAAACATGTAAACATCAAGTTAAAGATGCACGAGGGAATCGACAAACTGATACAAAGCTACACTTCTGCCTTCTTAGAAAACTTTTCATTCCTTTGCCAGATTGATTTTTATAGATGATGGTAAATCACTAGTTTGACTATGATGTAATTAATTCAGTTCAACTTAATATCCAAAATTCTGCAACCGTATTGTCAAAGCCATTTATCTGTTGATAGTCAAGGTGTCTAGATAGGCATAAATGACTGTTTGGTGCATACTGTAATGTAGTTTAAAGGTGACGGTTCAGTTATTTTCAGTACAGTAAGAGACCAAATGCAAAACCTACAACTGCTTAAGTAAATATAATGCATCAATAGAGATATTCCGCCTTTGTGATCATGGTCGGTACATGCTTATACATGTCAAAAGGGAAAGAGGGATGATTTAAAAGAAAAAGATAATTCACTTCAACTTGTACAAATAATTTTATCCACTCATTTTAACCAACCTGGTTAGACACTGGCCAGTTAGCAGGCGTCATTTTAGAGCCAATAGATCATAAGAACTGCCAGTGGTAAAAAAAAAAAAAATAAATTCTTTATGGTTGAATCTTAAACATTTAAGCGGCTGTGACTTCCATTTCCTGGTCCTCTGGACCCACCGCCTTACAGGCTTTAACACACCTCAACTATGTGGGTGGCTCAACGACACGCTTGCAATGAACTTGATGATGAAGTCCATCAATCTAAAGTCAAGTGTGTTGGAGTAGGAACACATCTAAAAAGGCCCATTCATGCTCGACACAGAAGATGGATACGGTCAGCTTGGTCCAACTCCTGGTTAAGTTATGCGCTTAATTTCAGAAGCTTAGTTAGCCGTTACTGGATGCAAAAAACAGAGCAGTGCCGACGGAAATCACAAGGAGCAAGGCTGAGTTGTATAGCTGATACACAACCAGTGAAAGGAACAAACCACAGAAGAAGAAAAGAAACATGAAGACGATCAATGAAAAAAAGTGTATGAAAAGAGACAGAAGAAGTTAAACAGCAAAAACAGGGTCTTATTCTTCTTCTGGTGTTTTTGGACTTTATAGTGGTGCATCACTGCTACCAACCAGAGTCAAACATAAAACTCATCACTGCTCACTAGTAGGCTTCACTATGGCAACGAAAAAAAAAGTGCAAGGAAGCATAAGAATGGCAACATATGAAAACTTTCAAAATAGACGTCCCCATTTACGTACATAAGAGCATAAAGGGGATTTAAGACATGCGGGATAGAAGACATTATCTGAGCGTACGCACTTCTCAGATTTCCACAGATATTCTGAAATTACATTTTGTCACTCAACACTACTGTGTTATTGTTCTGGAGATGGGTTTCAATGCTGATTTTTGTTGTTTGCTAATTTCTCAGCACAAATAAAGTTGTCAATGAATCCAGATTTATCCTTCCAGTGCAGAATTACACCATGGTTTCCCTGAAAGCCAAAGAGCCTCACAGCTAGCAGACTCCTGATCCAGAGCCTTAAAACAAGCAGAAACTTCTATAAAAATTAATCCTAAAACAAAACAGGAAGCATTTCACAATTCGTTTCTTTTGTCCTTTTAAAAGATGTTTGTCTGTATTTTATTCCAACTGCAGACAACAGGAAGAATGTTGATCAATACAAGAAACAGTAATAATCTGAGAGGAAGTGAGGACATCTCAGACAGACGAGGTGTTATGTTTTCATCCCTGATCTGACTGTTTAACACGTTTTTTTTAAAAAGTCGTTTAAAATAAGAATGAGATCAGTTGTCATATCTGACGTGTATAACCATCTGAACTGGTAACTTCACCTTAAGATTAGCTACATTGGGTACGGTTACATGGTGTTTTTTAATTAATAATTCGGAATTAAAAAATTTGGAATTAACTTATTCTCTTACGAGTTTACATGAAGATAATAATTCCGAATGAATGTTTACATGAAACACGTCCTTACTTAATTCCTCTTTAGAGCGGCGGGTTGGGAAGGGTTCTGATTGGACAGAGGGTGCACGTGACGTATGACGTATACCGGAAATAAACAAAGTTGGCTCCCTGCTTCTCGTCTTTTCAGTCGTAACTTGTAAAAACTACATAATAAGTACCAGTTTCACCACTATTTTCATTATAAATATGAAGTAGCAGCTCAACACCAGCATACTACTTCACTTTCTGCAGCAACTGAGAAGGAGAAGAAAGACAGACCACCGAACACGGGAGGCAAAACAACGCGCGTCATCGGGACAGGACGAGGTAACGAGCATGCTCAGAACGACCAGAATTAACTTAAGAGAGGAATGAAGGTTTACATGACAGAGGAATTAAATAGTTCAGAGTTAAAATGCGAATAAACCAGATGCTTACATCGGAATTAAGTTTAATTCCCAATAGAAATTAGCATCAGGAATAAAGTGTTTACATGGTCGTTTTTCATCAGTTTAAAGCGGAATTAACTTTTATTCAGAATTAAACAAGAATTAAAACTTCCATGTAAACGCATGGATTAAAAGGTGGGGTGGGGTGGGGTGTGTGTGTGTGTGTGTGTGTGTGTGTGTGGGGGGGGGGGGGGGGGGGGGGGGGGGGGGTGGTGTAATATCAGAAAACTCCGCAAAACTGGTATAAAGAAATTTTTTTTTAAAAAACTATTCTAGGTCACATCATTTTCAGAACCAGGGCGGCATGAACTTCCTGACCAAACTGATGTGGAATAATAACATGATTCTCTCCAACAGAAGTTTGAGCTCCAGCAACAACAAAATAAAAAAAAAAACCTCCTTTAAGCCTCCGGTGCTGAAACCCTCTTCACCTTCACCTCTCTCATCAAACGATCCTGATCTAAACTCAATTCATTGATACTGTCGTGTCAGTAAGGAGTTACAAGACACATTTCAGTCATAATTTATCATCAATGCCTGATTTTGCCTTTCAAACTCATCCGCAGCTCCTCGCAGCATGCATTTTCATACATCTGTATTTTCATTGGTCCTTGCAGAAACAAAACCCTGTGATGTTGACAGTATGTGGAAAAATCATTGAATTTGCCTGCTGTTCGTCTTGAAGCATAAATCAAGCCAATCCATCTCCCTCCGACCAGCTCCCCGGTGGCTTACTTAAAGCCATGCCAGCGCAGCGCTGGCTGGCTGCAGAACGAGCAGGGCGAAAAGCGTGCGAGGGCTGTCCTTAAGCTGTGCTGTCTGACGGTATAAACAGGCCTCTGCCTGCTCTCGAGAGCAATAGGGATCAAACGGGCTTACTGGGCATGACCTGCGAGGGCCCAGACAGGGCCAAAACATGCAACGCAACACAACTGTCTTAAGAATTGCTGCACTATTGAACATAGAAAAAAAACTAGCCGACATCACCGGAACAGGACCTAGATGCTCTCCTCTGAGGATAACCAGCAGACTGAAGCCTTATGAATAATTCTGAACATGCTCTCTGTTTTTCTCCAGCTGGATTTAAACCAGTTAGGCATGCACAAAAAAAAACAAAAAAAACAAAGAAAAATTAGACATTTTACAGTTAGAGCGCTGGAAAAATGGACTCCTGTTGGAAAGAACCATTTGTGTTATAAGCTGCAATCGTCATAAAAAAAGAAATGAAATCATGAATTGGTTGTGGCACCATGCAGGGTGCAACTGGAGGCAAAGGTGAAGGGAAATGGCATGTTTAATTCCCTCAACTGCTTCGCTGCCATATAGAAATGCTGGAATCGGTTTGCGACACATGCTCTCCTCGCTCTGTTTACTTCCTTCATTTAGTGTAACTGAATCACTTTATTAGTGATTATCCCCCCCAAAAGCTGCAGGAACGCACAGCATCGCACCTCATCATGTAATTTACTCATATAGGAGAAATGGGAATATGCAAATGGCGCTTAAGTATTTTCCAGCCCTCAAATATGCCCCTGGGCTGCTTGTCCAATGACACAAATCATCAATTAAGATCTCAGCAGGGTTTGGTGAATAAACTAAATTGGCATTATCCAGTTCTGACAATATGCAGAGCAGCGTGGGGTGCATCGCAACAAAGAACAAACATCTCATGAGGGTGATGATGCATTCTGAGCTGAAACTCATTCCCGGCTGAATCACCCACTGAAAAGGTACACAATCACTGGAATGGAGTAAAAAAGTAGCAGATTGGTTTTAAGACTTTCAAAATGTGACTCAAAGACACAACAATGTCTGTCAAGGCGTTTACTGACACATGGGGCGCTAGTTTAGATCCTCATGGGATCTACTTTCTGATGCTCGGAGCTCAAGTCGTATTTTCTCAAGGAAACAGATGATTGGTAAACAAATAGCTCAGGCATATTTAGTTAAGCTAATGTGCTCCTATGGCAGAAAGGCCAAAACATTTTAATACAGTTGATGAAAGTAAAAGTTTTATTTCCATCACTTCACTTTGAAAATGTGAAATCTGCATGTTTATCAGCCGCCGTGTGAAAATATTCTGGGGTTGATGTGAAAAAGCTGATAAAAAAGCAGCTCAGTGAAATGACTGGCAGGAGGACCGAGACACTGGAAAAACTTGCAAGTCGACTCGGAGGAGACGCAGGCTCTGATAAGTCGCAACCAACTCAAACTAAACAGTCACACAAGCAAAATGTGGAGTAAAGTAGCAGAAAGTGGGGAGCAGCACACAAAGAAGGCCAGTGTTGAGTCCAGGGAGGGTTTGTAGGGCAGAGCAAACATGAGAACTCGCTGAGATGCACAAACACTTCAATCAGGAATTCACCATGAAAAGCGAGCGTGTCAGACTCCCCGTGTGACCTTTTCATGCACACAAATAAGGATTTTTCTTTTGTTTGGGTCTTTCTGATCAGCTTTGGGACTAAACAGAAAATAAACACGCTTACCAGACGTTACACATGTATGACTAAAGGAATAAAAAGTCTGAGTTTTTTGGGTTTTTTTTTTTTTTTTTTTTTAATTGTTGATAATAATCAAACAAATAAAGAAGCTAAATTCTCAACTTGTTGGTGTGTTTCTTTACTGTAAACGGGCTGTTATTTGTTTTTGTCTCAAAACTGCTACACAAACAAACACAAACTGGAATTAAATTTCTAACAGAGAAACAAGGTGTGCATACATTTAGATTCAATTAAACTGTTTGTGTCAAAACAAGCTGATTTTTTTTAGACATTTTAAACCATCAAAAACTTTCCCAGTTAAAAAAAAAACAAAAAAAAAACAAAACACATTTTTGCATCAATTCTAGGTTTAACTTCAGCATTTACATAATTCCAGTATCACCAAAACGCGCAATGCACGGCAGGTTTTGTGCGCAAACGTTTGCGGGTGAACTAGCAGCCAGGAAAGGCGTGCAAAACCAGCGGCATTCCCGCAAACATGCGTTCATTCTGTCCATCCTGCTGCTTTCCTCCCTTCATTTCCAACCTTTTACTGACAGCCCCACGCGCACAAAGCACGGCGATGGCATCCTTCATGTCTGCATCACAAACATCACCGCGATCTACAGTCTTTTTGCTTGTTTTTTTGTTGTTTGTTTGGTTTTTGATGGAAAGCAATCCAAACACGGAGTCGCGCGCAGGAAAAAGGAGAACACACTGCTCTTTCAGTCCCGCACAAAACGCATCTCCTCTTCTTCCCCTCTCCTTTTTTCTCCCCCTCTTTTTTTACTTCCCCCTCCCTTCTCCACTTCTCTCCCTCTCACTCTCTCTCTCCCTCCCTCCCTCTCTCTCTTTCCCTCCCCCCTCTCTCTCCCCCCTCACTGTGGCCTGGCTGGCTGGATGGATGAATAATGTCCTGCCTTTTGGAATGAAGGGGGGGAAAGGGGAGAAAAGGACGCTGAAGTGCTAAAGCTCTGCTCCCATGCACTGACATTGAAAATGAATGACAGCTTACCTGCATGCCAATCTTCATCAGACTGACACTGGGCTGACAGCACAGCCTATACTCCTCCACACAGCCGCTGACGTCAGCGACGCCAGGCCCCTCCCACCTCCATCTTCATGCCTTCGCCTCTTTTTATTCCTACAACACCGGGCTGCTGATGCCTTCCAGTGTCCGTGGGAAATACGGCAATCATGGGAAAGGCTCTGAAAGCAAAGAAGTGTCAAAACGCTGCATTTGTGTCCTGCTTTTTTTGTTTGTTTTTGTTTTTGTTTTTTTTTCGGCATTGCTGCCTCAAAAATTCATAGAAATAGAAAAGAGCATTTAAAATCGAAAATGCATCATTTTTTTACTTTAAATTTCAGAGGTGTTTTTTTTTCCTAGTGGCAACATTACAAACATAAAATTAGGTTATAGTTAATATTCTTCACACTGTTTTGTTTAATTCAATTCAACTTTATTTATATAGAATCAAATCAGGGCAATGCCCTGATCTCAAGATGCTTTACAGACAGAAAAAAAAACATAATGAAAGCCAATTAATAATAGCCTATATAAGAAAACCAACAGATTGAGTTGGAGGGTCCAACTTGTATTTTTCTTTTTAGGAACATGTCCTGAAGGTAATAATAATAATAATGCCAGTTCATGCTGGACGCAGAAAATAGATTCCCTGTTAGTTACATTAATATTGTGGTCCATTTTAAAGGGGCTTATGACTGTTATTTGATGAAGAATAAAACAGCATTAATTCCACTGGGAAACTGGCAACAGTGTTGAGTTGTATCGCTGACAAACAACCCACAAAAGGAAGAAACCAGAGAAGAAGAAAAGGAAGACGACGAAGCTGAAACTGTCAAGTAGAAAGCAGTAGAAGATGACGCTGAAGAAGCTGAAAACAGTGACAACAAAATTAAATTGTGGGTTTTATGCTCCTGCTTCTTGGTTGTTAAACATCTTTAAAGCTGTGAATTATCACGACTATCCAGCATCAAAACGCTGAAGTGAACGCTGAACTCAGCCTTTACAGAGGTTTCCAATGTCGCTACTTTAAAATGATGGGTTGCACAAATTACTGACATCTAGTGGCCAAGTTAGAGATAGCAGCTAACTGATGAGGTCCACTTTCCTGCGGGTTGTTTCTGCACCCTTTTTCCAACACACCTGACTGAAACAAACCTTTGAATCAATTTGATTTGAATCAGGTGTGTTGGAGCAAGGAAACAACAAAAACCTGCATGAGTTTAACACTTTTTGCTCCACAGTAATGAATAATAATTACAGCAAATGTTAGTAATTCAGTACATTTTATATTTTGTTTCCAAGCAGCCCAACTTTAATCTTTTTTCTCTTTTCCAGAGGTCTGGAAACCAAACTTCTCCAGGCTTTCTGAAGGTCTGGCTCAATCTAATGCAAAAAATTAGAAAAGCAATTACAGGCTCTGTATAATTTTCCTCTGGGTAAAATAAAGTATTTCATTTCACTTTATTTATATTCTGATTGAAAGCATTTTAATTTATATTTCTCTTAGATATTTATCTTTTAAATATTGTTTTACATTGTAAGTCTAATTAGAGTACAAGTCTTAGGTTTTAATAAAATCTGTTCTTTATTTCCATTTAAGTTTAAAGCAGTCAGAGGGAAGCAACGTTAAAAACCCACTGATTTACAATTTTAATTCTCATGACTCCATTTAAGCTCATTTTTCACTTTCTACTGACTGCATGTTACAATCCATGCCTCCAGAAGAATTAAGTAAAATGTTTTTTCTTTAGAAAGGTTTATTGTGTTTCATTAAGTCAGCTAGCAGTGCACAACATGGTTCTGGTTTTATATGTTCTCTCACTGGATATTCATTCATTTTAAAGTTTTTTTCAGTTTTTATACACTTTAAAAACTTAGTTCTTTTAAATGAGTATTACAGTCACTGATGTATGAATGTTACAATTGTTTCCTAACACTTGATTTAAAACCGTGCTGATAGTTTAGAAGTCCCAGCATGGTTTAGGACTGGAATACATCTGTGATATGTTCAGAGAATATAAACCAAGCAGGGCTCTTCGATCCAAAGACTCTGGTCAACTAGTCCAGACCAGAGTCCAGACTAAACATGGAGAAGCAGCATTTAGCTGTTACGCTGCAAACAAGTGGAATAATCTGCCAATGGAGATTAAACTTTCACCAAATGTAGAAACTTTAAAATCCAGGATAAAAACATTTATTTTCTCATGCGCCTATGCATGACATCTGCATGTTAATCTTTGCTTGTAATTATTTTAATATTATTCAAGATTTTATTATGATTTTGTTATTTGTATTTTCTTTGATGCTTTTTTTCTGTAATGCTTTTAATGTTTAATGTAAAGCACTTTGAATTGTCTTGTACATGAAAGGTGCTGTACAAATAAACTTGCCTTGCTTAACAGCATCATGTTCCAGGGCACAATCATAAAGCAGAACTTTGTACATTTATTACATTATTCCATAGGACAGGAAAAATCTACTTCAAGAGCCCCAAACTACTTAAACAGTGTACCAGTATCTGCTGACAGTTAAAGAAAAAAAGAACACAATCCTTTGGAATACTTCGAGTGTACAGGAATGTATTGTGTTCTGCACTATTTGTCAACTGTCTTCGGGTTTATGCTCAGTTGTGGTTTCCATTGCATTTTATTCTATTCTACAGTCATTTAGCAGACACTTTTATCCAAAGCGACTTACATATGAGTGAGAAGAACACAAGCACAAAATCAAACAGAAGAGGACATCATAGGAAGGTGCTAGTGGACTGTCCAGTTGGACGCAGGTCCTTCCATGAAGTGCTACTTTACTCCCTTCGCACATCATAATATCACCTATGTTATAATACAAAGATTTAATACCATAAAGTTTGTTGCAAAGAACTTGACTAAGTTCTCCAACTTTCCAATATACAGTATATAGCTATACTAAGTGTGGAAGTGCTCCTTGAAGAGCTGAGTCTTCAGCTTGCCCTTAAAAGTAGACAGGGACTCTGCAGAGCGGACAGAGTTTGGGAGATCATTCCACCATTGTGGCACAACATAGGAAAAGAGTCTGGCTAGTGATTTAGTCCCACATATTGGTGGTAACGAGAGGCATCTTTCACTGGTGGAAGACATTAGTCAGCTCTCTCACTGCATTTTCAAGGATTCCAGTATGTGTCTGCAATAATAAGAGTCATAAATGAAAGTGCGTGCAGCATCAACACTTTGCTTGTTCTGTAACTTTGTTCTGTAAACAGTGTAGCAGTAACTACTGACAGTAAAAGAAAAAAAAGAACAAAATGCTTTGGAATACTTTGAGTGTACAGGAATTTATTGTGTTCCGCTGTATTTGTCAACTTTCTTTGCGTTTATGCTCAGTTGTGGCTTCCAATGCACATTAGTCAGCTCTCTCATTGCATTTCCAAGGTATTTCCAATAATAAGAGTCATAAATGAAACAGTGTGCGTGTAGCATCTCAACACTTCACTGGTTCTGCTCTTTGAGCGCCAGTCATCCCAGTTTCACAGACACTGACGTGTTTAAGTAACAATGCATTTGATTGGATATACTAGCTAGCATATCAACCAATCACTGTTCAGTTTGGGGTTACCAGGAAGCGTATGACGCTACGGAGAGCGTGTCACTTTATTTTCCTAACCGTGTCATCTTTTAACAGACAATTAACTATTTGTTTTTATTTATTTATTTTTTTAATTAATTGAAATGCTATTTTATATGTAGCTTGTTTTTGTCAGCCTTAGCATAGCCGCGCTACGTAGCATTCTGTAGCAACAACAGCTAATTAACATTACGGCATGGTTAGCATTGTTAGCCACTGTTGCTAACACCAGCTAACCATTAATCTGCTAATGCCACAAACAGATAAACATCACGCTATAATCATCATCCCTTTTTGACTTTTCAGTCTTAAATAAGCTGCATTATCACTGCGTATATATAAAGAAATGGCAGATACAGTCCTGCAAGTCGGTACCGGCGTGTTTGTCCTCGCCCTTGTTTGGATTGTGGCTCTGGTGTTTATAGCGATGCTCCTCAGAGCATCTGGATCTGCAAAGTGAGTTAAATAACCATCTTTAAACAGTTCCACAGAAACTGCTGAGGGATGTTAACAGTTTAGCAGTACAAAGCTCAAATGAAATTAAATTAAAAAGACTTTATTTATCCCCAAAGGGAAGTTTAATATTGTATTAGATAATAATAATTAACTAGAGGAGGTCTTGTTCCTGATCCTTCATCATTCTGGTGATTGACTGGAGCTGATTGTCCAAAGAAAAATGCTGCACAAGCTGATGAAGATGGAGGATTCTTCATACCCTGTCCACAATATAGTGAAGAAACAACAAAGTGTGTTCAGTGAGAGGCTACTTCAGGTCCGCTGCAAGACTGAAAGATACAGAAGATCATTCCTGCCAGCAGCCATCGGAAACAAAACCTCCTCTAGTGAATTATTATCTACAATATTAAACTTCCCTTTAGGGATTAATAGAGTATTTTTCTTTTCATTTAATTTCATCATCTTCATCAGCTTGTGTCACTGAACACACTTTGTTGTTTCATCACTGTGTTGTGGAGAGGGTGTGAAGAATCCTCCATCATCTTCATCAGCTTGTGCAGCATTCTTCTTTGGACAATCAGCTCCAGCGGCTCCAGAGTTACTCCAAGCACAGAACCAGTTTTCTTGATCAGTTTGTTGATTCTCTTCAAGTCTCTGGTTCTGATGCTACTACCCCAAGCAGATGCTGCAAAGCTGACTGCACTCTCCACAACAGACTCAGAAAATGTGGGAGCGAATCTCACAATCAAACAGTCTTCAATGAAATCCTATTTATATGTCGACTCGAGTTTCGATCAAACTACAGATGATTATGGAACAACTTCTTCCATTAATAATTTAGGTAAACTTGTCATTAATCTATGACAGTTTTTCAAGCTTTTTTGAGGCAAGGGACACATTTTTTTTCACTGAAAAATCACAAGGCAGACAACAAGCCAAAATGTTTTTGTTTTTAAAGTCCATATTATTAATATAAAGTCCATCTTGTCAAATAGAAATCAGATAAACACAAGAAGAAGGAATTTTATTATCTTTCACTGGGGCCTGTGTGAATGAATACAGAGCTGATTTTTAGACCAATTCTGTGAAATTGGGTAATTTCTCAGGGAAAAACCTGATAATCTCTAAACACTGATCTATGAGGCAGTCACTGATTCCAGTGAAATAAAGGTAACTTGACCACAAGTGTATTTTTAATGGACTCAGATGCTGTGAAACATTTAAATCCATTAGTTTCTTTACAGAAGAATTCATTGGATCATGCAGCTCACAGTCTCTGCTCTTCATTATTGTCCAGGGGCGCCGCCAGGAATTTTGGACCCTATGAAAGACAATGGCATCGACTCCACCACTGGATTGCAAATTTTAGATTTTTGTTTCTGCTTCAGTTGCTTCAAGCTGATGAAGAAAAAAAAAGCTTTTCATGGGCATAATAAAGACCGAGGGCTATGTTTAACCCTTAATGGGGCAAGTGACTATTTTTGATCACTTTGTTTCCTTTCATATTCAGTGTGAAATTTTTTTTTTGTTGTTGTTAATGTAACAACAGAATGGAGGTCTTGATTCATACCAGAAGGACAATTTTAGGTTAAAATGTCTAATTTGAAGGTCTTTCTTTAAGTGCCCTATAAAGGGTTAAATCACAGTACATACATCTAACTAGGTTATTTTAATATAAATGGTTTATCAGTTAATATTACTGCTATATTTTATTACAACCTTTTAAAAAAAAGTATGATTTTTAATGAAGGTTTAATGATTTTCTTATATAGTTTGTACATCTCTAAGAACCCCTATCAAGTCATTGGGCCCTTAGACTCTTCCTAACTCATGTGGTGCTTCTGTTATAATCTAAACACGTTAAGACCTAGGACAGGTGTGTTCTCACGTAGGCTGCACTGCAGGACTTTTTTGTAACTCGCTTCAGTGCCGAAACATCAAAAACACAAGAAGTGCCGTTCTTTAAAGTAATGGATGATTATGTCATAACTTTCAGCGTCTGACCAGACTCAGTCTGTCGTGCTAACTTTTGAATCGTCTGTGCCTTTCAGGTTAGGAACAATTCCCGTTTTCCTCCTGGCTCTCACCATCACTTTGGTGTTGGTGTTTTTCCCCCGCAGCCCCGAGACTCCTTCCTCTTTCAAAGAGATAGAGGTGAGAGCATTCTTTTAGATATAATCCCAAACAAAAAGGTCACTTTCTTCAAATGTGTTGATTTAATTAAGCAGCAAAGCAGCAGTATTCACATTCTGCTCATGAATAGGCATGTTTTATTTCTCATTTTGCTAATTATAAGAGGCGATTTGGGTTCGCTGTGTACAACTGCCAAAGCTGTGATGGAAAATGTTCCAAACCAGACCATTTACTGCATTAAAGATACAGAGACATGTGCTATTGTTATTGGCTGTTATTCTGGCTTATTTGAAAGTGAAAGTGGGCCTGGAAGGTTTTTTCAGCCTTGATGTAATGCCATTTGGGATTCATTACCACCAAATGGTGGGTCTGGAGTGAAAAATGAGGATCGAGAGTCCGAAACTAAACTGTTCGTGTCATCTCAAGCAGAATAATGACGTTTCTCTCCCTGCTCTCTGCTCTGCAATAAGTGACCAGTTCACATGTATGTTTGACAGATTTATGCAGTCACTTCAATCAGTCAAATCATTAAAAAGGTTCTTTACCAGGTCTTACAGTGAGGTAGAAACTGCCTTAAATTAACAGTATGGTGACATATCACAATGTCATTACTGAACAACAACCTGAGCCAACATACAGACGTACTGTGTGAAGAAACAGCTACACCTCATGATTTAGTGGTTTGTAAATCCAGTTTTAACAGCAGTATCTCACATCATCATTATAGAGGAGTTTTAGCCCACTTTATGCAACGTTGCTTCAGTCCATCAAGGTTTGAGGCTTTCGTTGAAGTACAGCTCTGCTAGGTCCCAACGCGTCAGGGTTAGGTTGAGGTCTGGAGCACAGGACCGTGTCAACATCTTTCCTTTTTCAGCTCTTATGTTATTGATATACTTTTGTATACAGGGCAGTTCATGGTCCATTGAGTGACTTAGTCGTCCAGGTTGTGTTGCTGAAACACAAGTCCACATCATCACCCCTCCACCGCCGTACTTGACAGGTGAAATGAAGGCTTTATGACCAAACATCTCCACTCTGGAGATGCTAAAGAACATTGTTCCAGAAGTCTTGTGGTCTGATCAGAGGCAGCTTTCCAAGCCTAAGCTGTGCCGCTGTGTTTCAGAGAGAAGCAGCTTCCTCCTGCTACACAAGCCGTAAACTGTACAGTTGTGAACTTAAACAATCAACAGAAGTCGGGAGAATCTGAAATATAGCTTTTGGGTTTTTACAGTTTTCTGAACATTGCATGATTTGATCCTTTTCTGAACTTAAAGTCGACCATTGAGAGAAGGGAACAGTTTTCTGATGTCTTTCCTCCTTGGCATGGTGTTAATACACACCTGCATGCTCCAAATCAGTGAGCTACTGAAGACTCGCACTGATGATCAGTTATTAAAAAGCATTTTAGACCCTACAGAAAGCAAGAGGTGTATTTAGATTGTCATATACGGATCCTGCATTTTGACACAGTTAAATTAATTTACACATAAATAATAACTATTAAACCATGGAAATAAAAGATATACTTATTTTCTCACCTACAAGAACACAAACAAAATGATTAAATGATACACAGTAACAAAAGAACACATTATTTTCCTTTATTTGCACAGGTTTGTGCACATAAACTCCTCTAAATAAAACCTCAGTTCTGCTCTCAGCCTCCGTTCACAGCGCTGTATGCCTGTAAATAGTGCCACTGTGTGCACTTCTGTGCATGTGCTTGTTGCAAAGGCCTGTTCTGCTTTATCTTAGTCCAACAGCAACACAGAACAAACACTCCCCCATGTTGCCTCTGGGTCGTGCCAATAAGCCATCCGGATCTGCCAAGCAAGCTGCCACCCCATAGAAATAGCAGAGCGGAGCCCCATCCTGGCCAGCTCATGTTTTACTGCCATTGTGCGCCGGCAGATACCAGACCAGCAGTGTGGGAGATGCAAATAGGAAAATGTGGCTTTCCCAGTTTTTTCCTCCAAGATCATGTGAAGTGAAGCCACACCTGCTTTAGGAAAGGATGTTTTAAAGCGTCTGGCTTTGTGTCGGCCTCTCTAGTTCTCAACAGGCTTGACGTTTCCCGTTTCAACTCAGAATTCCAGTTTGCATGATGGTAAATATAACAGAACTGAGGAAAAGGTTTCGTTTTGTGTTTCTGGCTCCTTTTAATCCGGATTTACTGAAAACCTGCAACTTTACTGCAAGCGGATGGAAATATCTGTCTGAGACGCACATTTTTTTTTTTATCTCTTGCTGTTCAACAAAAGTGAAATATCACAGTACCAATTAAACCAGTCTTGGACTTGGGGGGGTGGGGGTGGTTTATACAACACCCCATCCCCCACCTGCTCCCACCCAGTGGCGCATTAATAAAACATGGCCCACACACTTTGGGCTCCTGCTTGCTGCGTAATTGGCAAATTAAAAAGTGAGATGTGTTAAACGCATCCATAAGAGATGGCTTACATCATCCCCACCTCTCCTAGATACCAACGGGTACACACACAAATACACACACACACACACCTACTCTCATTCCACAACAGTCCCTGTGAAATCTCTCTGTAGACAGCAGTAAGGCTCCTGCTCCTCTATCATACTGGCTTAAGGGTGTTTTCTCAGTTTGTATTCCTGTCTTCACGGGGGGGTTCATGATGGAAATATTTTTTTTAAAAAACGGACCCAGAGTCATCCAGGAGTTGAAAGAATTTTGCAACTTTTAATCTAACTCAGTACTTCTGATGCCGGAAACAACATGACAACGATCTGCCACTCATTTGGCTTTCCCTCTTTTAATCAACTTACTCGTGTGATCTGCAGCACTGTGTGTGTGTGTGTGTGTGTGTGTGTGTGTGTGTGTGTGTGTGTGTGCACTGATCATCTGTCCAGATAAGAAACAACTGAATCCAAAATAAAAAGGAAAATCCAGAAGAGAAGTGACCATAAACAGTCTCCAAAGTCAAACTGTCCTTGGCGATCGCAAACAACGTCGCAACTTGTGTAAAACTACAACATTAAAACATTGTGGTTGGAAAAATAAAAATCCCTTCTGATTAACTCCAGCTGTTCCTTTTAAAGTCTGATAACCTGGATATCAGAATGTTAGAGCTGGAGTTTTAGTCTTGACAAATGAAACCATGACCCCTCCTCATGCACGACGTGCAGGTAATGTTTTAGGATGACGTCAGCGAGAGACAATGATTTCATTTCGCAAGTCATAGCTTGCATGTTCCAGATTTTATGAGCCTAAATCTGTTACAGCATCTCTGCTGAATGCAGCAAAGTTCGGTCTTTCAGGTGTTTCTATAACTCTGAAACTAAAACAAGTGTTTTACTGTTGTCATTAATGTCCTCTAAGCCTCTCATGGGCGGGAAGAGAAACGTAGCTTTAAGGAAGAAGCCGGCTGAGGTGCAGCGTTTTGCAGTAGTGATGCTGCATGTAGCTCATTCGTACAAAGACAGGAGAGGGTTAGTTTACTGCCTCCTATCGACGACTGTTTAAAGACGTCAAATAAGAATCTATTAAAGCTCTGGGATATAGGATCACCTCCATGTTCATCACCCCGAGCGGTTTGGCTTTCCACCTTACAAATATTCAGACTGTAGAGGTAAATTCCCTTTGATAGAACTGTATAAATCCAGTAGTGTTTCTCAGTCCGGGTCCTCGGGGACCCCTTCCTGCACGTTTTAGAGGTTCCCATAGTTTTAACACACCTGACTCAGATGATCGGCTCATTTACTAAGAACTTGACAAGCAGCTGAGTTGATCTGAATCAGGTGGAGACAACTAGAACGTGCAGGGCAGGGGTCCCAGACGAGCAGGATTTACGGCATGATCACATCAGAGGTTTTTTATTTCAAGTCCGAGTCCGTTTGCCGGGATAGTCCGCTTGGTTTGGGGAAATGCAAACGCAAAAAATGCATTCTGATTTAGATCAAAGAAGCAGACTCGGTCCTCCTACAGACACAGATCTTGGTCCGTTTCAAGTGGACTAAATGCATGAAGCGGACTACAAAACAAAGTGCATTTTGGGTTCAGAGCACAGTGTGGGAAACAACCATATCATGCATGTGGGACAACTCTGAAAGGGAGAAATATCTCACTGGGAAAACATGAAGGAATTTAGTCAAAGTTCTTCCTCCTCACTGAGTCCTCCCAGTCCAACAATCAGACTAAGTCTAGCGGACTTTCCTGATGTCAATCCATGTGAATGAATAGATTAATATCAGGAAAAAAAATCGGTCATTTTTTAATCGTCAGTAACATTGGCTTTTGTTTGCAGCAGGCTTGAAGGCTTGACTGAACCACTATGTTAGAAAGTCATCACCAATATGGCAGCATTCATTTTCACAGAAGTCCCCAAGAGAGCGTTCTTTTTTCCTTTAGATATATTATTATACAAGTAGCTTTTTTCCTATTAAAGTGAGAAAACGAAAGTCATGCCCTTGACCACTGGACTCCATCTTTCCTGGCTCTACACCTGTCTGCACAGTGCAGCTGTACCAGTACACGTACCAGTGCAACAAAACAGTAAATTATTCAGTGAGATCAGCTTTTAAGGAAACGCTTTGGTGGATCTGGTTCTATGTGAGTTGTAGGTTATGCAGATGCAGTTCAGAGTCTGTTTGCAGCTTCAGCATCCATTTCAAAGCGTTCTTCTGACATCTAGTGGTTAAAGCAGTAAATACTAAAATGATCAGCTTTTTCCCCAAACAGTGTGTAAGCATAAATACTTCTGTGTTGTTCTTAATCGCTGTTTCTTTGCCTTGCAGATAGTAGACACATTGTTCATCGGCCGCTACGTGCTTCTGGCTGCGGCGAGCGCAGTGTTCCTGGTGACATTCTTCGTCATGCTCCCCTTTCATTTCCTGGAGCCGGTGTATGCCAAAGCCTTAAGAACACACTAAGCTGCTGGGGTCGGCAATGGCAGCAGGACTGCAACTCTGATGCAGGGCTGGATGTGTTGCAAGAAGCTCTACTGTTGTGTAGAAACAGATATAACAATGCACCTTAACAGACCAAGAGCCAGAAACGTCTAGGACTACTGTTTGTGTGCTATTGGCTGTTTATAAGAAAGCAACACTGCCATAGATGTTGCTTTGAGTTACATTTTATATTAACTAAACCATAAACAAAGTATTTCTACTTGATGTGTGTAAAGTGGAAATAAACTTGTCAACTAACAATAAAAAACACTTGCTATACTTTTTTTTATGAATGAAAACATCACGACTTGGTTGTTTGATTTGATTGTTACTGGTACATCCTCAGGCACATTTAGCTTGGGAGAGAAACACTCATTAAAATTCAAGAAGCATCTGATGAGCTGTTTACAACTGTCTGAACTAAGAGATTGAATTTGTAGCTCTTTAAATGGCCAGACACATGCACCGAATTAATTTATTTAATCTATTTTTGCATCCTTTCAGTGCAGCTAATCAGAGTAATGCAAATAATCTGACATTTCAGAATAATCTGAGTTTTATTCATAAGAGTAATTAACAGAGCTCATCTCTAGGATTTAGTTCTATACAAGAAAACAACACACACGAAGCGGGCAGTGTAGTTGGCTATTCGTGCCAAATGACTGAGTTAAGAGTAGACATAGCTTTAAGAGTACGGAGCTGGATAGTAAAGGTTAACATCTTAAATTTGCTTATGATTTTTTAAAATTTGTCAATCTTCCAAAAGTTACCTTTAGTAAAATACAGACAAAACCTCTTAAATGACTGCGAGAGGGGTTGAAGTTTGCAACATGGATGGAGCTGCCATCATTTGAAGTCAAAAGGCTTCAGGAAGCACAATTCACATTTACCTGAGCTTGTCCTACTTGTAAAATGGAATAAATTGAACAATTTAAACATTCAGACGTACAAAAACACAAATTTTCCCTGGGCTAAATCAGGCTATAAGAACGATCATTTTCAGGATTGGTGACATTAGCAAATAAGTGGTTTTACTGCAAAAGAGAAAGCCGCCATACCTAATTTATTTCCATCAATATTTAGTTTGAATGGTTTAAAAAAAAAAAAAAAAAAATATTTCTTAGCATAGTTAAATTTTCTAACATTAGCATACAAACATGAGCACAGTTTTTTTATGACTAGTTTTAAATATTGAAAAAAACACCTTGAAAAGGTAACAATAGGTTGTGTGTCCAGCTGTAATTCAGGATGCCAACTTTAGCATCCCAGTAATTCTCGTGGTTTTTAAATTAGCTGTGCATGTTAGCATGCTACCATTTGTCAGATAAGATGTGTCAATCAGGTCAAACATCTTATCTGACAAATGGCAGCAAGCTAGCATGCTCCCGGCAATGCTAGCAGGCATTTGAAATATTTCTGACACATCCAAATGTAAACTTTACAATGGCTGTGGAAAACCTGAGGGGATGCTAAAATAGTTTTAATTTATTGTATTACATGTAGGCCTAAAGATCTTTAGGTCTTTCTCCAAAATTTTGCCAGCCTCTACTAGCATCTTTAATAAAAGTTGATGGTGATGTAGCAGCAACAGTTGTGACCAGCTAGCTATGATAATAGAGCAACCAAAGGGGGGATATTCTGAGAAAAATGTCTTGTATGAGCAAATGAAAAATATGTAACAGTATTGTTAAGGCTACAAAACTGTTAAAATGTGAACTATTTTAAATGAAACACTGCCTTTCATCTACAAATGGATAATTTCTTCAAGCATTCTGTTAACATTTCAAACTTCCTGTGGTCTTGAGAGAATAAAGTAAAATAAAATCCTTGTGTTTAAAACCAAATGGTCACCAAGCTTTGTTTACAAAGTTTTGATCCATCAGTGGTACCCAGTTCCATCTACATACTGCATCTGTTGGGTTACATTTTAGTTTTGTTTGGCTAGAGGGGGTTAATGGAAGAGAAGATGATATACCGCTAAATGCACAAAGAATAGTTGATGGACCTTATTGGGAATAATTAACAAGCTAAAAACCAAGCTAGTATCATGGTGAACCCTAATCCTAAATAATCTAACACTGTTGCTTGGTGCTTTTTAGAGACAGGAATTTAACTTAATTGGTATTCAGTCTTGTATATTGCCAATTCACAACAATACATCAGGGCGCTTGACAGAAATAGGCCACTATCATTTTTGAGGTTTTAAATTAACCCTTAAAACTGCTTTTTGGATGGCCTTTGTTACTATTGTTTTTAATGTTATTATACATTATATATTACATTTCTGGCTGCTTTTTTGTCTCTTTAGGTTTGCAATCTTTTACAGTTTTTTTTTGGGGGGGGGTACAATGTAATTTTAACACAAAATAAGGGTACATTGTGTTTGGTTGATCATTTCTTCCCTTTAGTAATACCAATTGGTGTTGCATCGTGTACTTTTGGTAAGCCTTTACTACAAGGTATAAATCTGAAGGATCATGATTCTGTGAAACATCCTCAGATGTTTATCTCCAGTTATATTTTTATATCAATGTTTCAATTAAAGACACAAAAGCTAGAAGTCACTATTGGTCTGTGCAAAGACGGGTGGGGGAGAACATGATAATGTGTGTGAAAAATTATGATTTGGAGTGTTATTTAACTTTGCCGTTTTATGTTTGAGTATCAAAATGTGTGGGTTCTCTTCCATATGTTTAAACACTTATGTCTAAAACTTTTTGCTGGTTTAGTAGGTAAATATTTTATAAAGTTTGCTTTGATGTTGTAGAATTGTTTTGCATTTACATACAGTCATTACTTTTAGGATTTGGTGAATAATACTCTGTTGGTGTGATGGATCTTAAATTACTGTATGGTTGGCACATCAGATGGGGAGAATAGTATTCAGTGTGGAAGACAAACAAAAAAAAAAAAACAAACAAAAAAAACATATACTGCTGGTAACCCAGATCATACCTGATTTTAATTTTGGTCAGGAAAGGAGAGTTGACAATATTCTAATAGGATTCGGGCCAGGCTCTTCTGTCCTGTTTGTAATTTGGTCTGTTTTTGATACATCATTTGATGTTAAAAAAAAAAAAAAAAAAACTACTATAAAAAGTGGGGGTAGTACTGAGTTTTACAGCTGAAATACAAACAGTGAAATGAAGAAGAAAAAAGAGGCATAAGGAAAAATGATGCAGAAAAAGGTGCAAGAAGGAAGAAGTTGTAGAAGAAACCAACAACAGAGAAAGAAAAAGAATTAAAAAAAAAAAAAAAAATCTCTTCTTCTGGTGTTTTTGGATTGTTGCAAACAACTTTATAGCAGTGCACCACTGTTTCCACCCAGTGTCAAAATGTGGAAGTGAACTCTGAACCCAGCACTGCCCATTACTGAATGAACTGATTTACCAGTAAATACAGCAATGTAAAAGATGCAGCAGCAAATTACACTTCCAGGACTGCGGCCCCCCGAGGCTCAGAGCTGACCACCCCTGCTTTACATGCATTATAAATCCTGGGTCCCACCAGGAGGAAACCACTGGAAAGACCCAGGTCATGCTGGAAGGACCACATCTCAGCTGGCCTGTGAATACTTCGGTATCCCCTTGAACAAGCTTGAAGAAGGTTGTAGATTGGAAATTCTATAAAATGTCCTGCTTAGGACATTTTACGGAAGGATTAGGATGCTTCACCTCCAACCAGAGTGGTCGCTCATGAGGTGGGTGTATTCTCAATTTTTCGCCCTTTTTAAAAAAAAAAAAAAAAAAAAAAAAGCAGAAAAAGCAGAAAAAGTAGCCCAGAAAAACGCTGTTCCAGAAAAAGTTTTTTTTTTTACCCCAAAATCCATCAATATAATTGCTCATGGTCACATCATTTCTGCTCTTTGGTTTTAGATAGGAAGAGTTATGAAATTACTAAACCAGTACTGGCACACAGACTGAGACAGGCTAATAGACATACATACATCTATCTTCATTGTGTCTATAGTTAACACAGCTGATGGCCAACTGCACCAGTGTAGGTAACCTTAGTTCAGCTGCTGGGTGACATGGGCACAGTATGTGTGTAGGGATGTTTGTTATTGTAAAAACAGCATCACAGGGGGTTTACAATTGGGCATGCTTAATGTTGACTGAAAAAGAAGTGGATATACTCCGTATACCTGCGTATACCCAGGACTACACCACTGCCTCCAACCCAGCCTTAGAGAAGGAATAGGAAACAGATGCATCTGTACGTCTGCACATGACAAACCTTTGTATTTTTTATGTTCTTATCCATCAAGCCTGACATGCTTGTGTCATCTTTTGTTCTCATTTTCTAAAATTTCTATTGCATTGGGATTACAAGATACAAATTTTACCAACACATTAAATGGCAAAAGGAAAAAATAAAAATCCAAAATGAATTTAGCTGAATAAAAAAGGCCAGTTTGACATCTTCATTAACCAAAAGGCCGCCCAACTGGGAAATACCATTTATTATCCATGAAGTTAGCATTGGGAAGATGACATTTGAAAAGGTGTTTAAATCCAAATGTCCATTTTCCTCATGGAAACAGAAACTATTGTCACCCAACATCTGAATGACGATGCTACATGTTTCACTGTGTTTCGCAGACTGGTGTCCCATTTGCCAACCGCTGAATCGCAACCTGTACGCTGTTGTCAGTTCTTTGCCGAGCACAGCGTTGCATTCGCATGCCTCTGATGCCGATTCCATGGAGTTTCCGTAAGCAGATGATTCCAGAGAGTAATGAGCTTTCGCAGTATAGAGCCTCAATTATAAGTAGCCCCCCACCCTCTTCTGCCCCTCCCACATTTATTTTTAAAGTGTGAAGCAAGAGGAGACGTGGAGTGGAATTCCAACCAGGATGATGAAAGAGAAACTAATGAATCAAAACCAATCCTATTAGTTCCGGCCCACATCTCCATACCGTGGCCTTCTTTCTGCACCACAATCCGCTGCACGATTTCACACAAGCTTGGGAACTTGCAGGGATTTGGGCAGAGTGGGATACAGGATCTAAACAATTCAACCTGGGAGGACTTGTTACCTCTAAATGACCACAAGTTGTACAAAACATGATCTTTGCTTCTGCATAAAGAGGCGGGAAGAGGTTGTGCTGGAAGACATGGATCCTTTCACTTCAAACTTTTTGTCCCCCCCCCCCCAAACTCCACAGCATCCCATCATATCCTTGACTTTGTCGTCATACTTTCTGGCTCACAATAAAAAATAAAACTTTTCTTCCATTTTTTCCTCATTTTCACAGCTAAACTCTGCCTGAAGGGAGTGGGAAAATGAGCAGAACAAAGCGTGTGGGGGTTTGAGGATCATTTGGAGCTGGGAGACATAGTCTTTGTGGCACAGCCAGCTGGACATATAAAGAGACAGGGGGGCGGGCATGGCGGTGAAAGAGAGACCAATGCAAGGGCAAAGAGGTGTGAGCAGAAAGCTCAGGATGCTTGGTTTTGGGACGGGTTGCGCTCTTCTTGGAGTAGACCCTGCATTCAGATGCACTCATGCAGAACTTCTGGCTTGCTGTTCACATCCTCGGCCATCTTTGCTCTCTGCTTCGGGATATTGGGGACTGCCGACACCCCACCCCAACTCCAGAAAAAAAAAAAAAAACACAAAGATTTTGGGCAAAGATTGTGCACTTATCCCACAAGAATGCGTTTCTGTTCGGGTTAAATCAAGCAAACGGCAATGTTTGCCATCCTTTCACAGAGTTTGGTAAATAGAACCTGAGGAGCGCTCCTTGAGATAAAACTGAATTGAGCAGGATCATTTCAAGTCCTTTTCACGTTCCTGAAAGAGATAAGAGTTTATTTGGCATCGTGTGCGTCTTTGGCAGACTTGCAGAGACCAGAGTTTGCTGCCTTCGTATTTCACTAAGAGCTGGAGATAAAACGGGAAAACGAAGCAAAGCCTAGTTGCCTTAGCAACAAAGATTTTTTTCCCCTTCTTCAGTCCTTTTATACTTAGTTAGTGGATGCTATCATTACAACACACATTGGGGGGGGGGGAAATGTGCAAACGGAGATTTCAGTGCTGCCGCGGCCTTTTTGCCTCTCTTTCAGGAAAGAATTACAGAAAAGCTCCTTTTTGGAAAATGTTGAAGGCCCAGGTGAGGGGTCACATTGCCCCCCCCCCCCAAAAGCCCTCTGCTGCTCGGACATGATGCCCCATTGTGAAGCCAAAGCTTGGCCGTGTAGGGGGGGTCCATTGGACAGTGCGGAGGAATATTAGCCAGGCTTAGAAAGGCAATACGTGGATCAAAGACTGTGGTCACAATAGCCTAACATGGGTGGCCTTGGTGGTCCGCAGGGCATGGTCAGATGTTGCAGAGGAATCGGGAGGGTGGGGGCCTGGGGAAGATGGAGGGCGGGGGTTTAAAAACCAGGATGACATTACTGAGAAGCAATGATATCCCAGGGGTAGAGTTTCTCTTTACACTCTGCTCCGTCTTATTTTTCTTCCAAAGATTTTAATTAAATCTTCTGTGGCAAATGCAATTATCCCTGAAACACACACACACATACACACACACACACACACACACACTGTTACCTGCCTTATTCAGTACTGGTACAGCCCTTTCTTTTCAGCTACATGGAAGGAGGCTAATGACGGAGTCACAAAGGAAAAAACCGCCGACACCATTATGATATCAGGATATTTACTCAAAAAGGCTGAAAATGATGCAAGTTGTGCGTCTCATGATCTATAAATGACCTGTGTAAATACAGCTACTTAGAGATTTTGCTCCATATTGAGATGGTAGGGTCAAACTACGCTAAGAATCTCCTGTTCCACCAAATCCTGATGCTGATCTGTTGGACTGGGATCTGGTGGCTGGACAGAAAACTTGACATGTTCAAGAAAGCAGTTGGAGATGATGTGAGCTTTGTGACATGGTGCATCATCCTGCTGGAAGTTTTCATCAGAGGATGCTACATTGTGCTCAGAAAGGGATGGACATGGTCAGCAGCAGGACTCAGGTAGGCTGTGGAGACTGAACCTTATGACTGTCACCACCAACTGTCTGAACTGTGGGCACAAGGCGGGACAGATACATGCTTTTGTATTTGTTCCACCCCATTCTGAGTCTAGAATGTCAAGGGTGAAGAAGTACAAATGGAAATCTTACAACTCACAACCAGAACACAAAGTGCTGGAAGGGGAAAAAACAAACAAACAAAAAAAAAACCCCCCAAAAAAAAGCAATGATCTGCAAAGACAAAAGATAAAAGTGGGCATATTATCAGACAGGAGCAGAGCAGGCTAACTGAGGGTGTGTGTGAAACCGGACCTGGAAGCCGAAACAACAGAAACAAAAAGGAAATGACTTACAGAATAAATCTGAAAAACAGGGAAAAATGAACAAATAATACAGCAGCTCCACAAAAGCAACACGAACCATAAACTTTGACATCAACATGCAGATGTGTGTGTCCAGTGTAATAATGCACTGGAATGAATGCAGAAATTTCACTGTTTGCCAGACAGCCGCTGGTTTAAAACCAGCCAGGCTGGATGTGAGGGCTCTGCAGGAAAGCTACACAGTGTGGTCCACGTCCATGTGATGGTGGGCTAACCTCCGTTTCCCTGGCGACCAGGATCTGCAACTGCAATCAGTGGCAATTTTTCTTCCCATTTGACCCTCCAGTCATCACCAGATTGTTGCTTTACCCAGTGGCAACAGCAAAATCAGTTCGTCTCAGTCCAGTTATTTCCCTGAGCTTTTCTAATTGTCTGCTCGTCTCAGGAACCCAGACCTGTCTGCTGGCGCTGCTTGTCACAACCACTTCATTCCTGAGTTCATCTCCAGCCCGTACCCCTCCCAATGGGATTGCAATAAACCTCCTCACTTTTGCTCAGCTGTGGGTCTGCAGGAAGATGCTGGTATCAGGCTTACCTCACAGCTTTACCCTGCAGTATTGGCACCAGACTTTTCTTTCCCTGAAGTCTGTTTACACGTTTTTCTGAGGTTTCTAATGATAAACTGGAGTCAAGTGCAAAAAATCTTCATTTATACATTGCAAAAACAATTAAAGCAGTCCATCATGACATAAAGCTCGTAAAGCCAAAGCAGATTTCTTCTGATAAACACATTTAAAACGGTCTGAGCAGCGTGATTCTCCAACACATCCCAAACCAATAAGATTTCCCACCATCTCCCAGTAGTCTTCACAAATAGTTCTCTGGACGTTTTGCAGGACTTTCCAGAGCTCTTCTTTGGATGTTTTCTGCTTTGTTCTCCATGCAAACGATGACACACTGCTTCAGAAATATTAACAGGTTGTGAAGAGGATTCATCCCTCCATCAGAGCTGGTACCACTGGTTTTCAGACCAGTTTGGGTGTCATGTGGCATAACGGAGCCTTCCCCTCCCAGTTTCCCTTCCTTCAGAGTTACTCCTGATGGTTTAGAGCTCCTCTGATTGCGTCACCAAAACTCTTATCAGCCCATCCTACTGTAACTTCACCGACTCCTGGTGAACCTGATGCAAGCCCAACTCCTCCACGCCCTAAAAAGTCTTCATACCTTCATACCAACAGCCTTCTTCGCTCACTCAGATCTTCACCTTTCAGCTTCCTCACTGTTCCCTCTGCTCACCTCAGCATCGGGGGAGTAAAGCTCTCAGCCGTCCTGTGGAACTCTCCCACCCAGCATCTGTAATATTGATGCTCTCATCACAAAACCACCTGTTAAAGCTCGCTCTATTCTAACCACTGTAAACACCGCCCTTCCTTTCTTTCATCGTATATCGTTTTTTTATTGTTTTCCTTTTGGGCTGTGAAATGTCCTTCAGGGTCTTGAAAGGTGCTAATAAATAAAATGTATCATCAGAAAGAAATATGCCATGTTAGTAGCTCTGCGAAAATCCTCTTGGTGCAAAAAACACTCGTTAAGATGGATTTGGCATTTTTCATCGATGCACTTAATTGTAAAAACAACCAGGGCCGATCGCCACTTTTATATGTAGGCTTCCATCAATACACCACTGAATGATCATATTTGTGCAAGAATTTCCCCTCGTGGATGAATAAAGTATCTATCTATCTATCCAAGTGGAAGATTGTCTTTTAAAAGACATCAGACTGAGGAAACTCAGCTAAAGCGGTGCACCAACTCTTTTGCCACAAATAAAAGAAAAGCCAAATGAAGGAATCTCATCTGGACTTCTTTGTCTGGAATTCCATTTGATTTTGTTTACAGGTGGAGATGGTGCATAGCGAATGAGCAGCCCGTCCCTCAGCGCGCCGGGAGGCCACTCCACCCAGACGAAGTGACTGCATTCGTAATGAAGCCGCCGCGTTCTGACAAGGCCAACTTGGTACTTTTTGTTTGCCTCTTGCAGGAGAGCCAAGATGATGTATGAGACCCATACTGTGCAGACAGGCAGCAACAAATTTGCTTGGCTGGTTGACTGGTGGGAGGTTGGGTAGGCAGTGAAAGTGGAGTGGGGGGGGGGGGGGGGGGGAAGTCACATTTAAGCAACAAGAGGAAAAAAAGCAGCTTTATTTGTGTCATTCATCACCATTATTTGGATTTTTTTAAAAGATATTTTACATGCAGACAAGTGAAAACTGGAATTCGGCTTCAGTTCTGTCGACGTTTGAGCATCAAAATCCTTCAGACTGAGTCTTTTGTTTTTCACTTTTAAGTTGCTTTTAACTTCAAATTAGATGCATCGCTTTACAAGATCCAAGTATGAAAAAATGTCGTTGCCTCCTGGTAACAAGCTATATATCGGATTAATTAAACTGTTCTGACTTGGGAAACACTTTCTCCTCCCCGTTACCTCCCCCTTAAATCAATCTCCCCTCGTCTCTTTCTACCACTTCACTGAGCCTTGTTTACGTCCCCTCTCCCATCACAGAGATGAATGGCACAGATGTTGCTGGATAAGACATACCCCTTGGTTCCTTTCCCCTTACGCTCAGCATGAGGTCTGAAACTTGTATTTGATCATTGTTTCACCCCCCCCCCACGCCCCCCTCCAGCTTCCCTCTCCCAAACAGGACCCAAAGAGGAGAGAGACGGGATGCCAAATACAGCTAGAGTAAAAAAGACAAGGGGGGGCTGAGGAGCTGAGGAATATGAAGAGAGGGTACCAATCTCCAAGCAATCGGTGCGTAGGACAGGTCACATGCTGAATGTTAGTGGAGCTCCACAGTGGGGAGCTCATAGGGGGGCTTCAGGCGATGGGTGGTACAGCAGAGCTGCAGTGAGGGGTCTGAGCACCGCATCCAGGAAGTGTGAGCTTGTCGGGTGAAGATGCATTTCAGCTCTTGGCTGCTTTGGGTGTCCTGGTTTTACACCTGCGCTGAATACTCGCAGCAGTGCAAGTTTCAGGACATCTGCCTAAAGGAAACTGGATGGACTGGGAGGTCAAAGATCCGGGTCAAAGATCATATACGTCACGGCGTGGGACACCAGCACACACCTCATGGACACAAGCCGCATCGCAGGAAAGGTGAGCCTTTAACTCATATAAGTCATGTTCTGCAGCCTGCTGCAGGATAACAGGAGTTTTCATGCAGGCCTGAAAGTCTGAAGGATACAACAAGAGCAGACAGGCTTTGAATGTTGCTGCTAAAAATCAGTCATCTTTTAAATTATATTGACTTCTACGTTACTTCTTTAAAAGCCTTAAGGTGCCTGTGTAAGGAAATGATCATGGCACCCTTTAAAATGTCTAATTTGTACGAATATAAAACTCAAAAGATGCCACAAAATTAATGCATGAAATAATAAAAAGAAGGAAAAAATGACCACAGAACATTTTAGTGGTTTGTGTTCATATTTGGTCTCTAACAGCCTTCTGAGAACAGGTTCTTCCTGTAAATGTAGTACTATCACTCTTACTACTGTATGTGCATTAACTGTTCTCAAACATAAATGTGCACATTTTTGTCCCAAAGAAAATGAAAAAGTGCAAAAATATATTTCCATTGCTGTTTGTTCAGTGTAAACATTTGAGGGTTAAGACTGATCACAACAAGCACATTGTGCAGATTTTGTAGAACCTGAGTTTAATAAAAGAAAAAAAAAAAAAGGCAAGTATAAATCAAGAGTTAAAAAAGCATGCGAAATATGATTTACTAAATACTTAAAAGTGTATGAAAGATAATTTTACAGATTGTATTCACTCTGGGTTATATCCAGAAACCTAAACATTTTACTTCAATTCCAGGCTTTGATTGTTTTATGTTGCTGAAACTAAGATACGTTTTTGCTTGAAACAGGGTTTGAAATCTTTACAAAACTCGATCAAACTTCTTTAAGAATTTACTCCAAAGTCACTGTTTATCGCATTCGTCACAATAGCTGTCACTTCGCTCTCCTTTCTCACCCCGTCCCACCCTACTTGGCCCGCTGCCTTCTACTTCTCCTGACCTCTTTGGTCATGAGCCTGAAAAAGGTTCCTTCCCTCGGCACATTTCAGCCGCGCACCATTCCCATGGGTGGTGTTTTCGAAGAGGGGACTCATCCTTCATCCTCTCTAAAGCTTTTGTTGCCGACTGAAAGCTGGCTGATGCCGAGCCCATCAAGCCCAAGTTGTTGGATCAATATAAACATCCATCACTTCGCCCCGGGCCTTTCTGAGCCTCACAATGAACAGTTCACCACACAATACTTTATTTATGTGTGCCATTACAAGGAATGAACTAGTGGTAGTTCACTTATTTCTGGCTCATCCTAACTGTGCAGACGCGGAAGTTAATCGGTAGCTGGGGTCTTCTTTTCCTCTATATGCTCAACTTTAAATTTACCGAGATAGTACATGACAGTAAATGTGACTGATTTAAAAAGGAGTCAAACTCAGACAGCTGTGATGAGTTCATTCGAGTATTTAAGCCTCTATAAAACATAATGTGCTGTAAATGTCTCTAAAGTGGTCTTTAAGGTAAACTGCTGTTTAACAGTGTAACTGTTCTGTGGACAAGCTGAGATGTACAATTTCCTTCTATTGTTGAGGGGAAAAAAAGGACATGCAGCGAACTTCCGGCCTGAATTTGGTGGTGACAGGGCTGCTGCCACAAAAACAAACCAAACAACACAGATTTTACTGCTAGTGTTTACACAACAAACAGTCAATCCAGCCACCCCACCTTTATGTGTTTACTTTGTTGGCTTTAACAGATTCTAAGATGTTAATTTCTTCTTTCCAATGAATTCAGTGATTCATTTGCCATTTTTACACGTCACTAAATAAATATGCAGCAGATATGATTTTTTTCTTAGCATATTCTTGAGGAACATAACTTAAAGTTATGTCAATTAAAAAAAACAAAAAAAACATTGCAGATAAATGTCCCACCCAGACCAAAGTACGTTTGACCAAATCACTGGAAATAGCTTAAAACCAATTCCAGTCTTTTGACATTTTTTTTTTTTCTCTCTTCTTTAAAGCCAGTGGGGGAAAAGTAAGTTGGTGAGTTGTAGAATAACAAACCTTTTATAAGAATGTAACGAGGGAAAAACCAACGTTGTATCTGCCAACAAACGGAAGCTTCACGCGTTTATGCCTTCAAATTAAAATCCCGAGAACTACAGCGACTTGTAAAACAACGGAGAAAACAAACTAACTTGTTGTTAGCCAAGTGAAAAACAACTATATAAAAGTACAAAAATTATACAAAAACCCAACTGCTCATAACACCTACAAATTCTACGAACTGTGAGTGCAAGAACGTGTTTCTTAAATGAATAGGTTTTAATTTGATAGGTCAACCAAACGGAAAGAGCCGTTGATTTTGGCGACTTGCTGCTGATCCTTAGCGGCCGTTCATTGCTTCAGTATGTCTGGTGCGCAATTTCACCATGAAGCGGTGTTTTAGAAAGAAAATTGGACTCTAAATTAAGAGAAAAAAATCGGTAGTGCAAGTAAAGTAAGAACCTTCATTCGTCCAGTTTAGGAGTAAAAGTCTCGCTTAGCCGCCTGATTATTAGCGACTGTTTATGATGAACAAATGTAAAATGTTCCACATCATGATGGGATTTGGACTTTTTCTGTCTGGTAAGTAGAAGAGCTTTGAAATCTAATTCTTTAAATAGTTACATCTTTTTGTAAGTAAACTATATGTAAGGTTGCTGGAATGTATTAAAGTTTTTTTTCATGTAAAAACTCATGTAAACAGCTTAGAGAATAAGTGTCTGCTTTTCATATTATTTATACACATATATATATATATATATATATATATATATATATATATATATATATATATATATATATACACACACACACACACATACATACACACACACACACACACACACACACACACACATTATATATATACACATACATACATACATATATACACACACACACACAAATAAATTTATATTTATAAATAAATAAAACATGCGTTTCTCCCAAGCTGATTATTGAAATCATGAAAAATTGTCTTACAAGGACAACGAAATATTAAGTTTTATGACTTCAAAGCAATTGGACTTTAAATTAATTAAGCTTTACCTTACAGTTTATACTGAGACACAGACTGGGAAAGGAGGTAAAGAATTTAGGCAAATAAATTGAATAAAAAAATTTTTTAAATATATTTTAATACTGCATATTATAATGTATTGCACATTATTAGACATCAGGATTACTACCAACAACACATCAGCAGGGTAAAAACTAACCAGTTTTATGATGGTCTAAAGCAGGGGTGGGCATCTTCGGTCCTGGAGGGCTGCAGTGTTCAAAGTTTCCCTGCTGCAACACACTTGACCTCAAATCAATGGCTATGTAGCAGACTAGTGCAGAGTTTAATGTCAAGCTCTGCACTTGACAGTAAGGACATAAATGATGCAGTCATGCCTACTGTACCAGCCTGTGGGGGCCGTCCAGGACCTGTTGTTGCTGCAGTGGTCAGGTTAAGTTCAGCAACATCATGTGGCCAAAGAATGACAGCAGGGGACCACCTGAACACACCGAATGAGCAGCTACCAACAGAAGAAGAACATGTTCCCAATCCACATTATATGTCGCTGTATGTGTTACATTACGTCAAACTCCTCAGCTGTTACACCTGGATTATAGTTCTTGCCATCAGCTACTGCGTGTGCAGTGCATTCTGGGTTAAAATGAAATGACAGATTATGTTAAAACAGCCTCCTGGAAACCATTCAGTTCATGCTATTTGGCAGGTTAAGGTTTTCTTATATTTTATATTTGATGTATGACTGAAAAAATGGATTTATAGATAAAGTTTTTCTCCATTGCTTCGTAAGAACTGGACTCAGTTACATGAGGATCAGCTCCTAAAGACATTTAAACTTATCCAAACTTAGGTGTAAAAGCCCCTTTATACATCTCTGTCCTCCTTATTTACAGGTTGTCTGATAAGCAAATGTAATGAACAGAGGTTTGTGCTGATAAACTGATCCCACCCTTATGACATCAGTGTCTGCAGGTCAGGAGAGACCAATACTGTACCGAACTCCACTATATGATGAGAAAAAAAAAGTCTTTTACAAGAACTCAGTTAAAATTATTAAGAAAACATTAAGCTGTCAGGAAAGAACGTTGGTGTAATCATGCACCCTGCATTTTCATTAGACGCTCACATAAAGTTGTTTGTTTGTTCCTGTTTTTATCATCTAAGGAACATTACCAAGCCAAGGCCATTTGTTTCACCATCCAAGTTGGAGATTATCATTCATGCCTTCATCCCCACCAGACTTGACCACTGCAATTCCACCTTTAGTTACCTAAACAAAGAAATCGGCAGGTCGTGTTCAGGTTGGACAGAATGTAGCTGCAAGGCTACTCAGTAGATCACCAAAATTCACCAAAACTCCTCTTCCTCTCAGCCTGAGATCATCTGAGTCGGGGATCTCTTTTAAAAAGCAACTTAAGGCACATCTTTGTAATCCTGCTTTTACTTAGTTTTATTTGTTTTTATGTTTTTTTTAATGTTTTATGTTTCAAAGTTTTTGTGTTTTGTTGTGAAGCGCTTTGGGATTTTTATCTCGAAAGGTGCTACATAAATAAACCTTTACTTACGAAAGTATTTTTTGAAAAACACATGATTATAGAAATATAATATTACAATCAAATATGGCTTGTAACAAACAATGATTTAAATAATTTTGAGCCAATCTAAACTAGGCCTGTCACGGTAAGAAATTTTACCATGCGATTAACTGTCTCAGAAATTATTGCGATAGATGAAAATATTGCGCTGAACAATTCTTGTCATTTTGAGATCATTTTCAACTAAAATTACAATAATGCCATAATAATACAAGTACACTCTTTCAAAGATCAACATACTTTAGTTTCTACAGAACATTTAGCTCGATGTGCAGACTAGTTTCTGCTGATCCAGTCTCCAGTCTGCTGAAACAGATCAGGATCTCTCCTGGAGTTTTAGCAGTGTGGTTATCTGGAACACGATGGTCTCTAAACACTTGGAGTTCAGGGTCCAGGCAGAACTTATACAATCTATAGTAAAGCTCATCTAAGGGGACATGTTTGGACTTAACCAGGAGAGGAATGGTAAAATTGAATGTCTGATCGCCTTCAGTTTGTAATTTTTCAAGTCATTGAAAAGTTGTGGAAATGCCGTTTGTAACATGTATGTTCAGCCAGGCGATTCATACTGGCTGTGAAATGTTTGCAACATTTTTCAAATAGTCACCTTTTTAACAATGTTAAAGGGCAGCATGTCTTTACCAACCACGCTGTCTGAGTGCACGTAATGTTGCCCTGTCCTGTTGGTATTTAACTGTCGGTTAAACACGCCAGTAATCATGGACTGTCAGGAAAATGGAGATAGCTTTTTATTCCCAGATGGGAACACTGACGTTGATGATTGTGTTTTAAGTGCAGGTGGAAACTTGTTGCCTTGCCTGTTTAGTTTATATTGTCTTAAAACAAATGTGGAAAGAAAAGAAAAATGAAAATTATTGCATCCGGCAAACTTATTGTGCACATTTTTTCTTATCATGCGATTAATTGACTTATTGCTGATTGCGATAGGCCTATACTGAACTAATCTAGTAGTTTCTGCAATATTTGGGTGGACGAGAAATATTTTAGTCATTTTTGGTGATAATTATATGTAAAAGTTATTGAATTTATCAGTTCTAAATGTCTATAAACAAAAAAAATAAGCTGGGACTTATTCTGAATGACCTGCAATGAGGTCACATGACTGTCATTAATGAATCTGTTTCATTGCCATCGCTTCAGACTGGAAGAACCATTTGTTGCAAAAATACTTTCATCAAGTACTTGTAAAACGTCTCTGTGTGCAGCATTATTTTGAAGTTTTTCTAAGTTGAGGGAGGGAAAAAAGGGGGAAAATTCATTCTTTTGTTCTTTTGCGGATGTGCTGCTATTGGAGGAGTGCCGTTTGTTGGCGTTGATGTTCCTGAGACCTTCCAGCTTCCTCTCATGTCAGGAAACTGATCACAGTCTTCCCGTTTCCTTCAATGTGGTCATCTGAATTCATGGGAAGTTCAAACAATGGCATTCCACCGGAGCCGGCTGCAAATAGACATTGTTTGTTGGTGGCAGGCCTTCAACATGTTTGCTGTGGGTCTTCGGTTGCCACTTACATGAACTCAGACGGTGGTGAGACATTGTCCTGGTGCCTGATGTTTGGGTGTGGTTTGCATATAAAGAAAATATCTTTCTATGTTTACATTGTGATCTCTGATTCCTGAAGGAATTGGCTCAAATCCCTACAGCACACACGAGAACACAACACACTCTGAAGTGTGTAATATTTCCATGTTCATCTCAGGTTCCAGAGTCCAAGCAGAGGAGATACCACCGCGTATCGTCCACCACCCGTCTGATGTGGTGGTGAGAGTCGGCAATCCCGCAACGCTCTCCTGCCGAGTGGACGGCGTCCCAAAACCGACCATCGAGTGGCTGCACAACGGTCTTCCCTTGGAGACGGGGAAAGGCGATGGCCAGCTGCAACCTATGGTTCTGTCAGAGGGAAGCCTCTTTTTTCTGAGTGTGGGGGGAGGCAGGCGTAGCCAGTCGCACGAAGGCATCTACGCCTGCGTCGCCAGGAACAGCGTCGGCGAGGCCATCAGTCGCAATGCATCGCTGTTTATTGCAGGTGAGACTCAGGCAGGTGTGGGTAAACCCAACCAGGGACGAAGAGCCGTTTGCCCGACGCTGCTGTTTAAATGTCTCTGATGATGAGACTTTCCTGTTCAGTATAAATGTGTGCCTCAACAGCTGCTTTATCGTCAGGTAAAACTGTTCACATGAGTCCTTTACCAGCCAATCACGTTGCTCAGTCACAACGGTCCGCAGCTGCTGAATCCTGTCAAGTACTAATAATCTACCAAAAGTCATTTAGTAACTTTTATTTCAAGCCCATTTGCAAAGTTAATTGCCACTATTTGGCAACTCTGAAGTGGATTTTTCTTGCAGATTTGTCTTAGAAATAAACAAAATCCAAGACAATTTTGCTGTATGAGGCAACTTTATTCTGCTCCATTCTGTCATTTACAGCAGCTTCTGAAAGTCTCAGCTCCTCATGCTTGGTTGGATTACAACCTGCAACTTAGAACCGACTGCTAACATATGTTTGCATCCAGTTACTCACCTTCTGTGGATGCTGAAAGTTCATTCATGGCATCTTCTGACTCCGCTCCACTGTTTGTAGTTTCCTTAACCTCTGCTGGGAAACTCAGGGAGAAATCTAGAACAGAAACAAAAAATGTTTCTCATCACAGCAGTGATGAAATGGCAAACGCAAGTTTGGCAAAGTCCCCAGCATTACATGTGTTAAACGCTGAGCTCTTCAAATGATAAATGAGAATAAAAATGCAAAAAGTGTTTTAGTCGTGCATGAACCAAACAAGCTGTACAGATCACGAGAAAACATGTTTTTTCATAATTTAGTGCACATCTGGATCTAAAGGAAGAGCTCTACCAATGTGTTTACAGAGCTGTAGAAGACTGATTAAAGTTGAATGCAGCCATTTTACACCCACCCACACACCCACCACAAACAGAAGTCATACTTAAATGTACATTAAAACATAAAACCTTCAACCTGGTTGATGGTTAGAAACGTTTATCAGCAGATGGTTCGGTGTATGAGAATCAGCACCTCCAAATCTGAGACCATGGTCCTCAGCCGGAATAGGGTGGATTTTCCTCTCCAGGTCGGGAGTGAGGTCCTGCCTCAAGTGGAGGAGTTTAAATATCTCGGGGTCTTGTTCACGAGTGAGGGAAGGATGGAGTGTGAGATCGACAGACGGATCGGTGCGGCATCTGCAGTAATGCGGACTCTGCGCCGGTCTGTCGTGGTGAAGAAGGAGCTGAGCCAGAAGGCGAAGCTCTCGATTTACCAGTCGATCTACGTTCCTACCATCACCTATGGTCATGAGCTGTGGATTGTGACCGAAAGAACGAGATCTCGTATACAGGCGGCTGAAATGGATTTCCTCCGCAGGGTGGCTGGGCTCTCCCTTAGAGATAGGGTGAGGAGCTCGGTCATCCGGGAGGGGCTCAGAGTAGAGCCGCTGCTCCTCCGCATCGAGAGGAACCAGTTGAGGTGGCTCGGGCATCTGGTCAGGATGCCTCCTGGACCTCCCTGGTGAGGTGTTCCAGGCACGCCCCTCTTCTGCTGCCCGACCCCGGATAAGCAGCAGAAGATGGATGGATGGTTCGGTGAATTCACTGCTCCTGTAATTCAGATCCACACTGTTTCGTTGTTTCTTTGCAGTTTTACAGGAGGAGTTCATTGTGCAGCCCAATGACGTGGTGGTAGCAGAGGGGGACGTTGCCATCTTAAACTGTGCTCCTCCGATGGGACACCCGGAACCTAATGTCATCTGGAAGAAGGATGGTTTGCCCGTCAACCGCTCTGACCATCACTACACTGTAAGCCTTCTTTCTATCCCTTAAATCACCTTATTGATCTATTTAAGACTTGTACTTGATTTAAATCACATGATGCAGTGGAAACTACTGTGCTCCAACAAGAAGAAAGAGAAACAAAAAGGCAGCGGGAGTAAGTTCCTAGCAGAGATACATGACATAGTTAACTAACCTACAAGGTTTCTCTTCTGGCAGCTTCAGCTCTGTGGCATTAACTCGACGTCCCGGTTCATTTAAAAAGACAAAAAGCTCAAAATAAAAGCTGAACTGAACTCAAAGTCTTCTCTTGTAGCTCAGCAACGTTCCTCAGTCATGTCTGGCATCCTCCGGCACCGCCACAGCTGAGTGTCATCACCTAAATCAGACAGGTCACACCCAGTGGTGCATTTGAGACTTCAGGAAATAACAGCGACATCTCAGCTAAAGCTGGACGCGCACATAAGGATTATCAGGTTGTTGTGCTGATTTTCCCCTCCCCTGAAGTGTGAAGATTATTCAGAAAAGTAATCATGTGATCTGAGGTGTGTTAAGACGGAATTTGTCCCAACAATGAGCTCCAAAACGTGTCGGTGCTGCTGACAATCCCAAGTGTTAAACTTTACGACCAGAGATCTTCCTATGTGCGAGGAAAGCCGGCGTCTCCGGATTCGAGGCTTTGTGGATCAGAACGTGGGACAGAATTTAGCCAGTAAAGAGATCGCGCTGACTGGGGAAGAAGGACGCAGATGAAAACTAACATGGTCGTTGCTCGACGGGCCATAAAGTCAAAGTTCCTGCTGTCTCCAGGCTTTTTCCCCCAAAATCTTTTCTTTTAGTTTAGGATTTTCTGTCATCAGTAGTGCCGACACTTTTCTGACTGGATGTTATTGAATAATTTGACCACATGAGCTGTCAGGAACTGGCGGTTCTTTATTACACAGCCCTTCTGTCAGCACTTCAGCGTTCTATATATGTAAAGAATTACTGTGAGGACCCGGAAGTTCAGCCACACACAAGGAGCTGTAAACAATAACCAGTTTATTTGTGAATAAGAGACTGAGCAGAGGATTAATCCAGGTGAATGAGCAGCTGCTAGAGTCCGGGCGTCAGAGACAGGGTCAGGATGGAGGCAGGAAGTAAAGAGTATGGCACGCTGAGCGAGGTTTGGGGATCCAAAGACAAAGCAAGGGTCTGTGACCAGAAAATCCAAGAAACTAGAGGTGTCCGTCGTGGGCAAGGCAAGTAGATTGGCAGCTGGAGACAATCAGTAGGATGCTGGAAAACAACTAGACATGAATCTGCTGATAATCTGGCAGAGGGGAAGAGATTGGAGAGAGTTTAAGTTGGTTGTGAGACGTGAAAACCAGGTGAACTGAATGAAAACTGATGAGAACAGCAGAGGCAATGAGGAAGCCACAGAGTTTCCACGGATGGGTGCCAGCAGATCAGGGAAGAAACACATGACAATATGCACATCCTGATGCACTGTTTCATGTTTTAAAATAAAAGTTCAGTGACCACATCATAAAGACACCATCGTTCCTTTGTCCTGCATGTCCTCTTCCATCCTGGGTGTTGTGTTCTCCGGTTGTTGCTGCTTTTCTTCTTCTTTGTTCAGATCAGTCAGGCATGGAGGACTAGATTCAAGATCACCTGTGGGACTGAAGAAGTGTGTGTGTGTGTGTGTGTGTGTGTGTGTGTGTGTGTGTGCTGAAATTATGGGAACACACCATATACAATCCAATCCAAACCGTTCAGTTCTTGATGTTTTATCTCTAGCTGATAAAAAAAAAAATCTTTTCAGATTTAAAAGATCCTTGTGTGTACCAAGCTTAAGCTACATTATGCATGATGCCAGACAGACAGAGAGACAGACACACTTTGACTAGTCCAGAATGTTTCTGAAGTAAAAAGACTCATTAGTTACAACATATCCTGTGACCACTAATCACATTTAGCAGTTTAGAAAATGAATAAACAACTTCCATCATGTGTCTCACACCTGAATAAAAGCCTGATGATAAACATTTGCATGTGGTATATAAAGGGTAAATGAACCTGTCAGGATTTAGCATAAAGAGCTACTTTATCTCACCATCCACGTGTTTCCATACCTACTTTTAAAATACCCACAACCCCCTGCAGCACCCGGTGCACAAAGCCAGAAATAAAGACATGTTTCTGAAAAAGCTCTTGTTGAACCGTGGGACCTATTTCTCTCCTCCCTCCCGTATGCATTATGTTTGTGCTGCAGGAGCTGAGTGGGAAGCTTATCATCGCTCCTGCAGAGAAGAACCACTCAGGTGCTTATGTCTGCGTGGCCAAAAACATCGTGGGGGTGAGAGAGAGCAGGGCGGCTCGGCTCTCTGTGCTGGGTGAGACAACATTCAGACTGTTTTAACATGCTTCACCTCCCCATCAAGACATGCAAAACAGCTTCCAGATATCATACAGGCTTACGCAGAGTTTCTGTTTGTATCGTGGTAAAGTGAATACTTAAAAAAAACTAAACGTGAGAAGCTAGACAATAGAAGATGATAAAACACTGAAGGCCTGAAAAACAATGGGCGCGTAAGACTTTGCAGGAAAAGGGAATGAACATCTTTTGCCTGGATTTTCCATGAAGGTGTTGATGGAAAAGTTCTTATGTGTTTGTTTCACTGCAGCCAAGCCCACGTTGGTGCTGAAACCAGGAAATGCTTCTGTCAGAACGGGCGAGTCGGCCCACTTCTACTGTCAAGCTAAAGGTGACCCTCCACCGACTGTGGTCTGGAGCAGAGAGCAGGGGTCTCTGCCCAACGGCAGGTAGAGTGAACGCTGAAATCCGCACTTTCAGACGACCGTTGGAACAATGTGATACTTCAGTACATCACTGTTAAAGAAGAAATCTCTGTAGGCTCAGGACTTCATGATGTCATCAGTAAATGTGTTCACAAAACCCACTTTCTATAATCACAGTTTTGCTCCTGGTCTGATTATTTCCAGACTTGTGGAACTCTTTGAGCTTACTAACTTCATCCTCTGGGTTAAATAGTGTCAAGCATCTTTTCATGTTGTAGGAAAAACTGAAATAGTTGTTTTGAACTGATACAACTATCAGATGATGCAATATTTAATTAGAATTAGCTGTTTGTTTTCTTCTGTGGCTTTCTGTATTCATTCAGGTATCTTATAAACCCAGACCAGACTCTTCAGATCCATTATGTGACAGCAGAGGATGCTGGGAAGTACACCTGCACTGCAGAGAATGATGTTGGCGTGGTCACTGCCAGCGCACAGCTTGTAGTTGAAGGTAGAATTGTTTTAAGAGGAGTTTTTTTTTTATTTTTTTTTTTATTTTGACAGAGTTTTCCTCTTAGCTGACAGAGTATGCAGATACAAAAGATGCATTAAGGTTTCTGACCTTAAATCTTCCCGTTCCAGACTTGTTTGATGGCACAGTGACATCTGTTATGCATCGTTCTGAAACTGCTGCTGCCCAGCAGCGTCCCAGATCTGAGAAACCACACCACATGCCAGCAAGCAGATACAAACACTCCAACCGTTTTGAACACACAGAGTGGCAAGATGACATTATTAAAAGAAGAGAGGAAAGTAACAAGAGAAAGGGTCCAGATGAGACTGTCTCACAGGAAAGGAGAACAGAGACTGATGCTGAATTAGCCATCGATAAAGAGCTGAGACCGATGGCCACAAGCTGTGGGTACTGTCGGAAGAAATTCCTCTGCAGTGTGTCCAGCCTCTTTCTTAGAGATAGGGTGAGGAGCTCGGTCATCCTGAAAGGGCTCATAGTAGAGCTGCTGCTCATCCGTATCGAGAGGAGCCAGTTCAGGTGGCTCGGGCATCTGGTTAGGATGCCTCCTGGACCTCCCTGGTGAGGTGTTCCGGACACGCCTCTTCAGGAGACCCCGGGGAAGACCCAGGACATGCTGGAGGGATTATATCTCTCAGCTGGCCTCGCCTCTGGATGCCCCCTGATGAGCCAGCAAATGTAGCTGGAAAGAAAAAAGTCTGGGCTTCCCTGATTAGGCTGCTGCTCCCGCAACCCGACCCTGAATAAGTGGTAGAAGATGGATGGATGGATGGGGGAATGAATGAGTGGATGACTGCATGAGTGGATTAGTGGATGGTTGGACGAGTATATGGATGGATGGATGGATGGATGGATGATTGATGGATGGATGCATGTGTATGTTGATTTGTGTGGATGAATGGATGGATGGATGAATGAGTGAATGGATGGACGAGTGGATGGATGGATGGATGAGTGAATGGATGGATGGATGGATGGATGAATAGATGGATGGATGCATGTGTATGTTGATTTGTGTGGATGAATGGATGGATGGATGGATGGATGCATGTGTATGTTGATTTGTGTGGATGAATGGATGGATGGATGGATGGATGGATGGATGGATGCATGTGTATGTTGATTTGTGTGGATGAATGGATGGATGGATGGATGCATGTGTATGTTGATTTGTGTGGATGAATGGATGATGTGTATGTTGATTTGTGTATGTAAAGTGCCCTGTGACAACATTGTTGGGAAGTGGCGCTATACAAATAAAGTTGAATTGAATGAGTGGATGGATGGATGGCTGAATGAGTGAATGGATAGATGAATGGATGGATGGCTGAATGAGTGAATGGATGATGTATCGATGGATGGATGAGTGAATGGATGGATGGATGGATGGATGAGTGAATGGATGGATGGATAGATGGATGAGTGAATGGATGGATGGATGTGGTGTGTCTTTAATTTGTCAATCTGGATGGAAGTATTTTTTACTTTAGATTCCAAACAACACAGCCTGAAGTAAAATTTTACATTTACCCTTTTTTAAAAAAAAATCTCATTTAAAAGAAAAAGGAGAAACGTTGCGTCCGTTAAAATGGGTGTAATATCATGTTTCCAGGTGCTGCAAACTCTGAACAGAAAGACCTCCACAAAGAGCTGTCAGCCTTACGAGTGGCTCTGGAGAACGTCACCATCGAGGCCACCTGGTCGAACGTATCTCTGGTACAATGGAAGGTACGTGAACGCCGTATCAGAGCGTTTGAGGAGGGTTGCAGCTGTCTGAGCTCTGGTTTTCTCTCATCAGCTTCAGTCCCTCCCATCGCAGCCGCATTACCTCGACGGCTTTGAGGTTCTCTATCGCTCTCTGCTGCCTGCCAGCTCAAACTGGGCAGCAAAGAAGGTGACTCTGCCCAGTTTCCAGGCTCTGGTAGGCCCCCTAAAGAGAGGCTACAAGTACGAGTTCAAGGTTCGTCCCTACGGCGCCAGCTTGTATGGAAGAGAGAGCAACACGCGTCACCTCAGAGTCCCCGAGACTGGTGAGAATTACTTAACTTTTATACACAGATGAGCCATGTTCTGGAGATTATAGTCATCTGTTTTTATGCAGTACCTGGCGCGTCTCCTCTGGCTGTGTCCGTAAGGGTGAACCATGAGCAGAACAACACCATCCATCTGAGCTGGGAGCCTCCTCCTCATGAAACCCATAACGGCATCATACAGGGCTACCAGGTAATCAATGAACCAACATGCTTCCTTCATTCATCACATAGTTTCAGCTGTTTTCCAAAAGTGGCTCGGCAGATCATGTTTATTCCCTCTGCCGTTCCGTGTTTTACTACATTCTAGACCTTTTCCCATTTTTTTTTAAACATTTTAGCTTGTTTAGAACATGATTTTTTGCTAAAAGCATTTTTTTAATTCAGTGTATAAAGAAGCATTTTCACCATCTGATCTTTGTGTTTAAAAATGTTCACACACAACAAATGTAAAGTGATCATCTTTCACATTATTTTTCTTCTGATTTTTTTCCTTTTAAATCACATAAACGCCAGACAATCAAATAAACATTCAAGGATTTTCAGGATTTTAACCATTTCAATGTCAATTTAATCAAATGAACTATTGTATGATTCAGAAGAAGAAAAAAAGGGAAAATCTGAATTATTTCTAAATAACAAGTAGTGATGAAACTTTGTGTTTATAGTCTTTGATATGTCAACATAAGTATCAAAATATTTGATTGCATTTATTTTTAATTTTGTGTCAGATTCTCATCCAAAATGTTTGCAAAAACTGTGACAAAAATGTACACACAGAAAAACTGTGTGATCATCATTTACAACATTTCTCCCTGCGTCTTTTTCCAAAATCAGTACACACTTCGACCCCTCAAGACCCCAAATTTGTTGTTTTTTTTCTCTTCACCAGTAACATATATACTGTATTTCACACATTTATTAAAATCTCAAGAAGTGTTTGCTTCGATATGTCATCAGATATATTTAAATACAGCTTCTGGTTGCAGAAATATAGTCAATTTACTAAAACAATGCCATTTTACGCAAACTAGGCTTAAAATTCAAATGATTTTTACCTGCTTAAAACTTTTGAAACTACACCTTCTGGTGGCGTCACAACTTCATAATATGACAAATACAAGAATTTCCTGCATTTGGCTGCAATAGGAAACTGCTGAATCTGATGGAATTCAATAAAGTCAAAGATCACTTCTTACATATAAATCAAAACAAATCAATCAAATGAAAGATATTTTATTAATCTCCAAGGGAAATCAAAGTTTAAGCCAGCTCGTCCAAGGTTTGACATACAGACATGTAACATTAATGACAAAAGAATAATACAGAACCAAGCTCAAGCTTAGGCCACGCAGTCAGTTTTAACGGCGCCGCCTTATAACAGATAAGAACAGAGATACATTAGGATCATAGGCCGTTGAAGGAAAAAAGGTCATGTAACTCCGGGTCGCGCCACAAGATGACGCAGTCCGAAGAGACAGAAAAAAAACCTCATACACATACGTCTAAAATACAGACATTACTTTGCTTTTTATTCCACTGCCCCTGGTTGCACCGCCTCATATGAAAAGGCAAACATTACAAACATAGGTGTGAAAATGGAGCCCTGTTTAAAGTTGGACTTTATGTGAATACATACATACATGAAGTCCTGCTTTTTTCAGCTGAGACGATTGTCTAGAATTAAGCTCCTTTTATCAAGACGCCATCTGGAGACAGTGATCCATGCTTTTATTACCTCAACACTGCATTAATGTAACTCAGTTTTATTGGAATCAGTCAAAACACCCTTTCTCACCAGAAGGTTGTACGTTTAAGAAGAGAACAAGGTTTATTTAAGAACGTCGACCATCATTTACTCAGCTGTTTGAGCCCTGGCTGCAAACAAAGCCAGATTGCAGTCCTTCAAGATGCAAACTGTTTCTCCAGGTGTGGTGTGTGGACTCTGAGCAGCAGCAGTACCAGAACTGGACAGTGGACAGTGATCAACACAACCTGGACATCTCTACTCTGAAACATGGAAAACAGTACTGGATCACCATGGCAGCAGTGAATGGAGCTGGAGTGGGCATGCTCAGTGACCCCCATGGAGTTGTCATCAGTGAGAACAGCACACAAATAAAATGCAGTTTATTGTCTCATGTGTGACATGACAGCAGTGTGTTTTCCTGGTTTGTTGCTCAGACTCGCAGCCTGGCAGTCATCCTGAATCAGAAATCCAAAGGCGGGATCTGCCCGGGGTGCTGGACCTCCTGAAGGACCCGGTGCTGATCGGCAGCATCGGCGCCCTCTTGTGGTGTGTTCTTGTGATTGCAGCCATCTACCACTTGAGATGCAACAGCAAGACAGGACAGCTGCTCCCCAGACATGGCAAAGCTAAAGGTGTGTTCTGTGTTGACTGCAGGTCTCCAGTCTGTGATTTAATGATGTTTTCAGAGCATAAGTTGTTCTTTTCCTTGTTTCTTTGCCAAAGGACTGCGCAGACTGGCCAATGAAGATCTCATCATAAAACACAGGTGATCTGAGAGAAACCTGGGACTGAACTGGCTCTGATGATTTAGATCGTATCTTAAAATTAAAGGTTAAAATCAAACATTTGCTGTGTCTGTTTCATGCAGGCCGACTAACTGATCAGGACAAATCCCTCTTTTTCTGTTCATATAACTAAACGTATTTGTTGTTTTATTTTCACTGCAGTCTGCAACACTAGTTCAGCAGTTCCTTATCTCACTAAATGGTCTTTCCAGTAATTTTTCCATAATTTTCCATAATTTTAATGATCATTCCACAAAACTGGTTACTTTTTCCCCCACACATAAATCATATACATGTCAGAGATTAAAATAAAAATGTTTCTACATTGTTTAGAAAACTTTTTAGGAAATATTTTCACCTTTACTCGCCTTCTTTGACTTGTTTTCTCTGCAGGATGGCAGCTCCAGATTCTCCGTGGATGTCTGGAAGCTGGAGGCCTGCCTTTAGCCAGAAGTATCAGGACTTGTGGGCGCAGGGTCAGAAACATCCAGGGATCAGGAGCACCAGTCAGTATTTACTGCTAAATAACACATGAAGAGATTTGAATCTGCTAAAGTTAACTCATTTGGTTTGTTGCGGTCGGTGCCAAAGCTGTTTAAATGCAGTAAACAACTGTTAACTGTTTTTAAACAGTTGTTTAAATGAAGTCTGTTTCTTTTGTAATATTAAATTAATTTTATATGAAGCTTAAAACTTAATTTGTGTAAAATCTCTCTGCTAATTATCAGCCATTGCAGTGTGTGTATGAGAAATACAAAGCACATGTTTATGCAGCATCATGTTTATCAGTCAGGAGAGTGGAGCTTGTTTATATTTACTTTAGTGTTTACCCATTAAATTGAGGAAAATATTTTCCTATTATCAGCTATCTTTTTAATTACAATCATAGTTGCAAATAAATCTTAATGATTGCCGTTTTGCAGCACAAACAACATAAATTAACTCGTAAAGCAAACAATATCGGCCATCTTGAGCTAATTATTAGAATGAAATGGTGTTAATGAGGATTCAGCTGGGACTTCACCTGCGTTCACCCTTCACCTTCCTGCTCTACTGATTGGTTGTTTGCAGTGACAGTCTTAGAAATGTGTGCAAATAAGCCTCCCTGAGCCAAATCTGCCTCCTGGTGTGGGTATTATTAAGAGTTTAATCCCTTTACTGTTTCAAGTTTTAACCATTAGACTATTATTACTATATTATTAACTGTTATCTCAATTATCTGTAAGAAAACATTGAAAAAACATTTTATTGTCTAAAGCAAAAGAAAAAAATGCTTATAAAATGTTTATAAACACACATCAACCCTGAATTAAAAAGTTGCCTGAGTACTGTTAATTCTTTTTTGTGAGTATCTTTTAATTTTTCATTCAGTAAATCCCAAGCAGCAACGTCTGACGGTTAAAAGTGAAGCCAATGCAGAAGTGCCAAAAACTGCAGTTCCCCCTTCATCCACTAGGGGCTCCAAAACAGAACGAATCCCCACAGACTCCCATGTTAAACTTTTGAACTTCATAGCAGAAATAAACATGCTTACAGCAGAATAAACATGTTTACAGCAGAAATAAACATGTTTACAGCAGAATAAACATATTTACAGCAGAAATAAACATGTTTACAGCAGAATAAACATGTTTACAGCAGAAATAAACATGTTTACAGCAGAATAAAATGTTTACAGCAGAATAAACATGTTTACAGCAGAAATAAACATGTTTACAGCAGAATAAAATGTTTACAGCAGAATAAACATGTTTACAGCAGGAATAAACATATTTACAGCAGAAATAAACATGTTTACAGCAGAATAAACATGTTTACAGCAGAAATAAACATGTTTACAGCAGAATAAAATGTTTACAGCAGAATAAACATGTTTACAGCAGGAATAAACATGTTTACAGCCTGGTTCAAAAATCATTTTAGGTTTAATGGGTCAGGTTTACCTTCATGACAACTGTGGGGAGTGAATCTTATTAAAACTAATCAGAAGTCATTTTAAATCTAAAGTTGGTATAATTAGGGGCGTGTCCTTATGATTGACAGATACCTGATATCCTGCTGCAAGACAACAGAATGTAGCACAATTGTGGTTTTTAACCGGGTAACAGCGTGATTTAGCTCACCTACCTCCGTTAGTTGGTTAGCTCCTGGTTAGCTCGGATAGCTCTTAGCTACAGGCAGGCCGGAGTTTGACAGATGTCAATCATACATCCCCCATGCTCAAAGCCCCCATCTCAGCTCCACCACTTTTTCCATTTTTGGATTTTCCGGGAGAGATGACACGCATGACGCTACCAAGATGGCGATGGTTGGATCCGCCCAATGAGCTTCAATTTAGCTCTTCAGAAACCTATGGGCGACATCACAGACGCTCCGCCCATCTTTTTATACAGTCTATGGTTAAAGGGCAATAAATTTACCCTTTGGGATCATTTACCACTAGCAGTTTCTTTAAGATGCACTATAATTCAATATTCTAAAAAGAAAATTGAAATAGATTTTTATTAACATCATCAGCTGACATACGGCCTACATTTTCTGCCTGGAAAATATTTTCCCTCTTCAACCATTCTGTTGTTAATGATTCCTTCACTTACTGCACATCCAAAGCATTTTAGTTAAATACATTTTTAGCTTGTTTTCACTGATGCCAGTTTATCAGAACAGTTCACAGAGAAAGGTCAAGGAGCTCGATGGAGGAGGGCCTGAAAGGGGTCGGTTCTGTGAGCGACCTTATTTTTACAGAACTGCAGTGGGTTTTCTGTGAAATTACAGGCAAATCTTTTTCAATCTGCTTCAAAGCTGGAGTCTAAAATATGATCATGATGAAGGTCAATGGTACAAAGCTTGTAGTTAAGCGTCGTGATGTTGCTAAAACATTTCACACAGTGAAAATGAAACGAAAGAATTAAAATTCATTGAAAAACAAACTTCCAGTCCAAATTTTATGGCTAGGGAACAACAACAGCCAAAGGATCCTGAACATGCGCCCCTTAAAGCCACAATAGTTTCCTTAACAGGGCAAAAGCTTAAATCCTTACTATTAACCATGGAGGTTAAGATGGAGGGAAGCGCAGCAGTATGAGGAAGACCCTTTGAATCACAGCAACATGTTAAAGGATGCAGATTTTTTGCCAATGAGCCGTTTTCTGTTTGTGTTGCTGCTTCTGCCGACGTCTGTCGCTTCTGCTTCCACAAACTGGCAGAAACGGTGCTGCGAACATCAGTTCCACGTTTCTGCCATGTAACACATCTCCTCCTGCTTCATACTAAAGTTACGTCTGGTGTTCCCTTGTTTTTATGTTAGGAACGTAGCCAAATGCTCCTCAAAGCTTCATAGCAGGACGTTTTAACTCAGCTTTATTTGTATAGCGCCACGTCACAACAACAATGTTGTCACAGGGACTCTTTACATACACATCATTTCAAGCCAATTCATACATATCCTATAATAGAAACCAACTGATTGCATCGAGTCATGACTTCCATCCAATCCCCCATCCTGAGCTGCACGAATATATATATATATATAATATATATATATATATACATATACAAGCTTTTTTAAACATCATTTTGCAATATTATGCAGTCATTAGATCTTAAACCAATCGCAGCTGCAGCTCTGAGCTCATGAAAGTAAAAGAAATGAAATAAGTTCAAATGTTCTGAAATACAGACATCGTCAGTACAGTCCACCATGTTTTATCTGGCTGACTTTCATGTGTCTGTGTTTGCTGTCAGCAGCTTTTCTTTGTAATCTTTTGTAAAAACAGTCCCTGTTTGCTGCTGAGGATCTGCTCTGCAGTGTTTTCATTTCAACCCTCCATGTTCCATCAGGCCTCCCAGTGTCATCCCAAAAGGACAGCAGTTCTCTGGATTCTGCCGTCCCCATTGTGACCGACAGCTGTGGTGTCTACGGGACGTTTTACGTGGACCTTTCAGGCAACGGACTGAAGACCTTCAACAGTCCCGGCTCTCGCCCTAAGATGCCTCACGCTTTGCCTCATCAGCAAGGAGCCGAGACCATCCAGATCTTCTCTCAGCCGAGCTCCAAGTCCTCGTCCCTCAGCAGCCAGGAGGCTCTGCCGTGGAAACAGGCCATCCGTCCTCAGCCAAAGATGGGCGTGCTGAGGGAGTCCCGGGAAAAGCACTACAGCAAGCCAGGTGGGTCCGAGTTGTGTTTCTTCCTCAGTCCAAGCTCATCTGTGAAACTGCAGGGGCTCATTTGTTGTGTTGGTCCTGCAGAGCTGCATGCAGTCAGCAGCGTTCCCATCCTGTCCAGGAACCAGGCTCACTCCTCCAGTATGTACAAACAGAGGCTCAGTCACGTACCAGCAGGACACACCGGTACACCTCTCCCCGTCTTCCTCGCCACTTCCCGACCCGTCAACGCAGAGAGAGACGGTAAATTCTTCTGTTCGCTTCCACTCATCTGTCCAGGTGGGCTTCCAGACTGTGGCAGAGCTGCTGGTCATCCTTGTCTGCTTCACTATTCTGCTTCCCTGCATTTGGTGGACATGCTGCCCCCCCCACCACCCCTACCCACAGAGGACACCACGGAGGGACACAGCCTGTCTTCTGATGAAGGGTAAGACAGATGTGCTGTCTGTGGCTCAGCCTGAACCAGAGAAGTTTCTGTTCCACACATTTCACTGCAGCAGCTGGCTGAGATAAGTGCACGTCTCCCTGGGGGGTGTCGACTTTCAGCACCAAGAAACTGGTCTTCCTGACAACTTTCACTTCTTTCCTGTTTTACCTCGTTTGCTTTGTTTTTTGGAGCAGAACAGATGTTTGCATCGGTGTCTTTTAGCCTGTAGATGGTCGTTTGTCTCCTCAGGAGGGAGGAAACGACTCTGCTTGCTGCTTTGTGGACAGACAAGGTTAAACTTGGCTTCTTTGGGCACATTCATGTCAGGCTTTTTGATCCGAATCAGAGTCCGTTTGCTCTGAAAGTCGCTTCGTTTGGGGAAATGTGAATGTGCCAAACAAATTCAGATTCAGACCAAAGAAGTGGACTCGGTCCGCCTACAAATGGAGGTCTCTCCCAGTTTCAACTGGACCAAACACAGGAAGCACACTACAAACAAAAGTCACTTCCTGCATTCGAATGTAGGTAAATCCATAGGGTTCTCTGCCTCATCTGGTGTTCATACTGCGTCCATCGTTGCAGAGTATTTCTACAGTATACTTGCATAAGACACAATAAAAACCCAAAACAGCCATAGTTTTGTCTCCATGTTTAACTCGCAGGTGGAGGAAACAGTTTTCTTCTTCATGTGGGTCTTGTCCTCTTTTTGACTAAATACTAGAGCAGCGCCACCTCTGGTGGGAATGGGGATATTTTATTCTAATGGTTTGGCGCGTTTGACCAAAGTGCAGCGTGAACAAGATTTCAGTCCGCATGGATACACCCCCCTACAGCTGAGCCCAGTCCCCAGTCAGACCGAGTCCCCAGTCAGACCGAGTCCCCAGTCAGACCGAGTCTAGCGGAATATCTGTAAGTGAATGCAGCCTTATAGGCTGAAAGTGAAAACAATACCTGTCACAAGCCATCAGCCTCCGGAACAAGACCTCCTCAAATGAATTATCTACGACAATATTGAATTTCCCTTTGGGGATTAATAAAGTATTTTTCATTTCATTTCATTACATGGTTACGGTGATGAACAACAAGTTTATCTATAAATGTAAGCATTTTTTATTTGTTCACAATAAACCCACCGGTTCTCCTATTCCACCTTTGTGAGGACTTTCCTGCCATGATAAATGTCTAGACATGACACACAGCTCTGTTTGTGTGTCCCAGCTGGGTTCATTTAATCTGAACAAACTCTCTTTTACTCAAATGACATCAATTTTAGGTTTTAATTAGCTTTAAGCCACAATTATCAACATTTCAGGGAATTAATGTTTGAAATGTTTCACTCTATGTTTAATGAATCTATATAATATTTAGGTTTCACATTCTGACATGAGCGACAAAAAATATTAAACTTTTTCAGAATATTCTATCAGATATTCTAATATCTGAGATATGTGATGTCACAAAATGCCCTGTTTTCCACATTGATCTGTTTTTTTTCCATGTGGAACAGAAAAATGAAGGAGTTTAGCTTCAGTACAGTGTTTCATTTATTCAGGAATTTCTGAGCAAATCAGGACATTAAATTATTATTATTATTTTCATTTCATTAACCCCGACCATGACAGTAGCTTCCACCACAAACTGAGGACCGGAGACATCACGTTGGACAGTTAGCATGGCATGTAGACTGGTGGTGAAACCATCTAGCCCCTTTAACTGGGACACAGTTAAACCAGCATGGCTCAGTCTGAATGTATTGCTGCTGGCCAAGAAAAAACAGTTTACTTCTTTATTTTGTTTGTTTGCTGGGACATTGTTTACTTACCTGGCCAGGTCTTACAGACTTCCTGAAATACAGAAAAGCAGAAAATATTGTTCAGAAAACCCATCAGTCTAAAAGTGTTAAATCATCTAAAACTGATCCAAAAGTTACAAAACAAAGACAACAACTGATAACATTGTTAGGATCTACGCACCACAGAGACCACGATGCCGTGAAGCAAGACGACCTCACAACAAACAAACATGAAAAACTAAACTAATTCAGTTAAATTATGCAGGCAGAAGTCCATGTATCCATGCAGCAAAGCTGATGTTGGTCACATCCTGCATGCAGGTCGGTACGCAGCAGGTGTCACACAACACGAGTTGCATTCAGGACGTGGACGCTTATCATAGACGGTACTTATCATAATGTCTCTGCTCTGAGTTTTACTACGTTCCATCATGAAAACTCCACGTTACGTCTCTGAATATGAGAATAAATAAAATAAATTTACTTCTCCGTTATCTTTAGAGAAAAAGTAGTTTAAAATGTTTTCACTTGTATTTTCCTCAGTTCCAGTCGGTCCACCAAGCTAACGGAGGACACGGGCTCTCTCCAGTCGCTGTGTCCTCCAGCAGCCCACCAGGGACCCCCCACCACCTGCAGCCATCTGTCCACTGCGTCGTACTCCATGTCTCTGGATGACGAGCAGACTGGTTCCCTGTCAGCTCAGAAAGCCACCCAGTACCTGGAGCTCAGTCCCAAACCAGAGAGATGCAGGTAAACACACCAGAGATGTGTTTCCACTGGTGTTACCGTTTCCAGTTTGTCTCAGACTCCGTTCTTCACAGCATGATACCGGAGCAGCGCCCCTCCCTGTCCCACCACTTCACTCCCACAATGAGCAACATGTTCGGTCCAATGAGCTCCACCCAACTGGAGCGTGACGCCGCCACCGAGTCAGAGCTTCTACCAGTCAGCCTACGTCACGCCCGCCTTCAGAGCTCACCGTCCTCCTGCTACAGCGACTGGGACAGCTCCCTGTGGAACACCTGGAGCTCCGTGATGGATGGGAACCTGGACAGCACCCGCACCAGTCTCATCAGCTCCGTGGACAGCTGCTACACCACTGACAGCACCACCTTCGCCCGTCTGCTGGCGGCGGCGGCAGAGACGATGAGCGGAGCCTCGCTAACAGGTGAGAAACACTATGAAGGGATTGTACTCATCCTAATGCATGTTACCTTTACCTGCAGCCACAACAAACCTGTTTAAAGTAAACAATAAACACATGAATACCTTTTAGCAGCTTAACTGGGCCAACACCATCATCTCCACCTTGTCTGTTGGTGTGACACATCTGTGTGTTTTAGCTTCTCTGCAGCGACGACGCCACAAATCAGGCAGTTTAAAGGCCGAGCATGAATAAACATAACATCCTGTTGTTCCTGCTTTAAAATCACCTGACGAGACGAGATCAGGGGGGCCAACTCTGGACCTGGAGGGCTACAGTCCTGCAGGTTTTACCTGGTGCAACACGTCATTAACAGCAGTTCTCAGCCTTTTTGCAACACAGTACCCCTTATAAAACCCCCCACCCACTGCAAAGTAGTTTTAATTAAGAAAAAAACAGGAAATGCAGCACTTTGTCAGTTGGTTTTGGTTTATTAAACTTTAACCGTGCACATCTTGACTGCGCTTCAACAAGGACTCCATTGTTTGCCTTGGAATGCCTTGAAGTGCCCCCCAGGGGAACGCGTACCCCCATTTGAGAAACAGTGCTCCAAGCTTCACATGGTGTGTCTGAGCAGTTGGCTTTTAATCACACCCATTAGTCCCATTGAGGTCTAACGGCGCTGCTTTAAACATGTTCATCAACACGACGTAAACCAGAACTCAGGGAACACACACACACACACACACACTCACACACACACACACACACACACACACACACACACAGAAGCAGTTTATCTCAGCTCCCTGTCTGGCTTCATGGCTCTCAGGCGGGTAGTTATCCTGCTAACTAACTATAGGCGCTGCTGCTGTGTTCCTAGCCTTCCTCCTCTAGATGGCGCCCTGCCGCCATGTTCCGAGCCAACAGCGTGCAGCGGCGCCGGCCGGCAGGAAGTCTGATCAGACAAGTTGTTGAGTTTGTTGGGAGTCTCTTTGGAATTTGTTATCTGGTGATTTCAGGGTTAATAAGCTGCTTGGAAAGTGACTTCTGCATGTTTGTGTGCACGAACGTGTGCGTCCACTGCATCATGAGACAAATGCATTTGGTTCAATACCTGGTAGCAAAACAGCCAATTACTTATGGGCCTTTCAGCAAATTGAAGCTCCAGATGAGTCATTCTCTTCCTCTTCGTCACCTCATCCGTCACTCTGCAGGCAGCGAGCAGCTTCAAGCTGTCGTCTTCCTCGCCGTTTTGCCCTGATGAACCAGCCAGGGTGCAGGAATGTCTGTGTTTCCTCTGCGTTGGATAATCTGCTCTAACAGAGGCAGACAGTTTAATTCAAAGTGTCAGACGGGGCTACGCGAACCTCTTTACCTGCAGACAGCGACTGGCTGACCCACACCGGAGACTGTTCCTCTCGTTCTGACAGAAACATAATCTTTGCTGTTTTCCTCTGGAAAGAAAAAAAAAAGAAGCTTTTTCATTTTATTGTTGCCTTTTCAGCACAAGATTTCAGGTTTAGCTTCACAATTAGCAGCTCACACGGTTGGATCTTTCAGCTTCTCAGGCTTGTAGTGAGTCAGCTGGAAAACATGCATCCTGGCCGTTTTATCAGATCCAGCCGTCCAGGACCCGACTGGTCCCCTTTCTCTTTCCGAACAGTCTTCCTTCTCGGTGTCATAGATCCAACAAGCTGTTGGAAACATTCCTTAGACATGTTGCTCCATGTTGACATGAAGCATCACACAGTTGCTGCTCATCATCCCAAAGCTGCTCTGTTGGACTGAGATCTGGTGACTGTGGAGGCCGTTGGAGGACAGTGAACTCATCGTCATGGTGGAGATGATGTGAGCTTTGTGACATGGTGCATCATCCTGCTGGAAGTTTCCATCAGAAGATGCTACACTGTGCTCAGAAAGGGATGGACATGGTCAGCAGCAGGACTCAGGTAGGCTGTGCTGGTTAAACCATGCCCTCCCAGCCTCACCAGTATCCTGACGGCAGGATGGATCCATGTCTTCATGATCCTACCATGTGAATGTGGAGCTGAACTGGAGACTCATCAGACCAGCAACGTTTCTCCATCTTCTATTGTCCAGTTCTGGTGAGTCTGTGTGAATTGTAGCCTCAGTTTCCTGTTCTTACTGACAGGAGGGAACCCGCTGTGGTCTTCTGCTGCTGGAGACCATCTGCTTCTAGGCTGGATGGGTAGTACCTTCAGAAATATTATTCTGCATATGTTGTTGCCTTTCTATGATCTCCTACCAGTCTGTCCAGTCTCCTCTGACACCATGAAGACCTTTTCATCCAGACAACTGCAGCTTGCTGGATATTGTCTCGTCTTGAGACGATTCTCTGGGAAGCCTGGAGATGGTTGTGTGTGAACATCCCAGTAATACTCAGAACAACACCATGCTGGGTTCAGTCACCTCAATCCCATTTGTTCTTCATCCTGATGCTAAGTTTGGATTTAAACAACTAATCTAGACCAAGTCTCCATGACTACATGTTGCTGCTGTGTGATTGGCTGATTAGGTATTTTTGCTGACAAGGAGATTAAAGAAATGAACCTGTTAAAAACAGCCAATGAATTTCTAGACTGAACGCTGTAGCTTCAAACGAGACTTTTGTTTGATTTTATTCCTGATGAGCTAAATATTAAAGGCAGAGTATGTAAGATTTTCAATATTTTCAAAATAAATTAACTTGAAAAATAACTATAATCATAATGAGATAATTTTTTTTAAACATGTAGGTTCCAGTCTGTCCATATTTGATGCGTTATTAAATTACAAGTTTAATTAATGACAAAGACCCTTCTTGAATGTTTTCTGACCAGTTAAAAAAAAAAAAAAAATCAGCCCATTTATTGCAGAGCGGCTCTGAGCTACAGCTCACAAGCGATTCCTGCCCTCATTGGAGCTGGCAAGGAGGAGGGGTGAGGGAGAGTTTTGCTCATTACTGCCAACCTGTGGTCGTTTGTGGAGGTAGCAGTTTTGTGGTTTTGCTCACGACCTGGTGTTTGCCACCTGCGGGGTGGAAAGAATCACCTTTAAATCTTACATACTCTGCCTTTAAGTGCCTGCAACGATTCCATTCATGATTCAGTTGCTGCTAGAAACCAGCCGTTGGTTTTCCATTCAGAAAAATGACAGATTGTCCTCAGAGTGCTCTGAATGTGACTTTTTCCTCTTTGTAAGCAGCAAAAATGTCTTAACATCCATTTTTTGTGTCTTTTTCTGTGTTCAGACTTCTCACCGCCGGCCTCTCCTCTCAGCGCCTTGTACCCGTCGCTCCGTGCAGATGGCGACTCGATCGGGGATCTGGAGCCCGTTCCTGCGTGGGATTGGAGCATGGCCTGGATGGAGGACATGGAGACCCAGTACAGACACCACTATCCAAGCAGACACAGCAAAGCCTTCAACACAGACGTTCCATTAGGACAGTGACAGAAACAACGCAGCTTCCAGCGTTACGTCTAACTTATTCAGGGGCTGCAAAGTTTCCCAATCCTGGTTTTTAAACTGTAATTAAAGACACATCTGATGCTGTTTGTCATTCTTACCTCAGGGCGGTCCAGCTACTGTTTGCTTCCTTAAAATGTCTTCCACTGTGGTGCTTATTACAATTATTCTCTTCTTCTGCAGCTTTTCCTTTCGGTGGAGAAGACGATAATGAGAAACTTCCCCTGGGATGTTCTCACACAGGGTGTTTGGAAAAGGCCACAAACACACACCAGAAAGCAGTCATTAGGAAGATAAAAGCTAGTTCTGAGCCCCCCCCCACCACCACATCTGCTGTTTTCATTTATTTGATGCAGGATTTCATGAAGACGGAGGTCCAACCAGACGGCATCGCACCCTGGTTTCATATGGATCACATCTAATATATGCAACAAATCTTATTTAATTCATTTAAAGACAGTTTTCTGTCCTTATTCCTTTCCCGTTTACAAACTGGAAATTCTTTTCTACTTTTTAATCTTCCAGTTTGCTTTGTGTAGTTTCTTTATTTGCATTAGAAAAATATAAACAAGTTTAAAGCTTTTACAATTAACCCTATTTTAAGTATATGAAGTATTTTAAGTGAATATTGGGTATTAAACAGTCTGCTTGCAGATGTTTTCCACTAACTGTAGCAGAATTTTAACATTTTTATCAGATATTTGTAATGTTTTTTTGTACACTTATTGCAGAGTTTTATAGATGGAGATAAAAATCTTTGTATTGAATGAAATCTGATGTAAAATAAAATCCTGACTGAAGGAAAAAATGATGCCTTGTTAAGTCTTTCTTTCACAAAGCATGAAAAGTAAGCAGGTTTGTCTTTGATGGATCATTTCTTTAGTTGATTTTCATTTTAAATGGAGCCTCATTTGTAAGATCGTATTGATGTCTGAGCAGTAGGGATGAAGATGCAGAAATTCTATGCAAATGCCAAACAGCTGATTCTGCAGTTAAGTCTTGTTTTAGGAATACAGTTAATTGATTTTTCTCACAGCTTTCCACATATTTCCATAAAAGAGAAAATCTCCACCATTTCATGGCATGAAAACATTTTCCAGCTATTCTACGGACATAAACGTGACTTAAAAGTTCAATCTTGGGTTCAGTTGTCTAGAGTGCCCACCCCCCCCCTCCGGTCAATACAAATGCTCTGGTTAATGTAAAGCATTGCTAGATGTCTATAATGGCTTCTCACCTTCAGTGGGTTCTGAGAGAATTTAGAAATTAAATCAGGCATAACTTTCAACGACTTAATTCTTAAATGTTGCATGTTTGATACAAACAGTTTCGGAGACATTTTTGCACGACTATGGTGAAAACTTTGCTCCAAACCCAGCTGGACACATCTAATATTTGCCTTCTGTCCCATGGTGGATACATTTTGCACTACTAATTTTGACATTTCACACATTTTGAAGGGTAAATAATCTAAAGGTCAAATAAAAATTTAGAATTTTTTCCAAATATAAAAAGGATAAACTAAAGTAGTACTGAAAGTAAATAACATATTTGACCTCTTAAAAATGAGTTAACATAAAAAATGATTGGTGTTAATCTAAGTTATTGTGGTGGTCCAATGAAAGTGTACTGAAGTCTCCCAGCAGAACAATGGAGTCTTGATTGGAAGAAACATTCAGTCTCGGCTTTTTGTTACATCTACAGGTCAGTTTTGTAATCTGAATACCGGCTGGCTTCGTCCGGCCTTGTGGACAAGCACTGTTGAGTGTCATCTGCATAGAACGGAACATTTATGCCCTGCTGTCTGATATTAACTTCTTATAAAAGCTTTTATGATGTGAAAAGTATCAGTCCAAGTACAGGCTCCATGGCTACTCTGGTGTATGGAAAGCTTCATCATTTACCTAAACTGGAATTTACCAGATAAACACAACTTAAACAAACTTAATTAAGTTCCTTTAGTCTCTACAACACGTTTAAGCCTTTGGAGGTCAGGAAGCTGGGGCCTATCTGTCATGGTGGCGGTGAAGGTGTGGGCCCAAATGCGGAGACGGAAGTCAGAAATGCAGAAGTACGAGGTTTTAATCCAGAAAGCAACTGAAGTCAGAACGAACATGGGGAAGCTAACAAACACAGGGACGAGAAACTAACACAGGCAACTAAACTAACACAAGGAACCAGCGACTGAGAACACAAACCAAGGGGTATAAATACACAGAGGAAGTATTTAGACACAGGTGAAATGAATCAGAAAATCAAACCAGGTGAACTAATGAACAGGAACCTAAACATGAGAGAACTAAACAAGGAAAACTACAAACTAAGAAAGAAAACCAGAACTAAAGAGAAACACAAAACATATGACACTATCCCAGTAATCACTGGGAGAGAGGCGGGGTACACCCTGGAAAGTAGGGCTGTGACGATATGCTTTTGTCCCGATTAGATTCGATTCTGATTTTTTGGGTGCCGATTCTGACAATTCTTCCATATTGCTGATTTTTGTTTATTAAAAACAAAAAAATGTAAAAAGAACTTTCTTTGCTCGTAATTTTTCTTGATTTCAATAAGGAAATAAACACCACAGTAACCAGATCATCATTCTGCTGCTTTTATGTCCAAGGAGACAAGTAACAAGATCAATAAAAACAAAAATTACCATTTTATAATTGTATACTTTTATTTATTTGAAAAAAAAAAAAAGATTTTTGTTGAAAAATCCATTTTAAAATTGTGAAGCAAAAAATCCCGATATTCGATTTTTAAATTCAATTTTCCCACCCGTACTGGAAAGGTCACCAGTCCATCGCAAACCTTTAAAAGAGAATGCTGTAAGTAAATTAAGCGCTGAGCTCCAGCTGGACCAGTACAGATATAAGTCAGTTATTTAAGCCATCTGCTTAGAAATTGATGCACAAATTGATGCATTAAAACAAAATTTTCAAGAATATTGGAAATACAGTGAAATCCTGGATAAAAAGGTTTTTGCTCAAAAGACAGAGGCTTTGCTTTCCCTTCAGTGGTTCTGTGTCTGAATTTACCAACATTTTAATTACAAACCCTCATACAAATGCAGGGATGATGTGAATAAATGCAGTAAAAATGGAAATTTAATGGTAACCAATTAAATGAAATGGTGGCCAAAGATATTACCGTTTGATGCCTTTTAGCAATGTCCCATTTTTGGCTCCCAGTTAGTTCCTTAACTGGTCCCAGTTGATGTTTCTGAGCCAACCAGCTCTGCACTCTGAACAGAGTGACATGTTTGATATATACCGTTTGAGACATTTTGCATAACTTTATAGTAAAAACTTTGCTGAATACAACCTGATTTGAGCTTTCTGCCCCTTATAGAAACCAGGAAGCAGAAAATTACGCTGGAATAATTATGACATCACATGGTATTAAATGGTAAATATTCCCCCAAAAACTTAACTTTTTCGTTACATTTTGTTTAGGAGGCCAAAAAAAAAAGCCTCATTTAAAAAAAAACAAAAAAACAAAAAACAAAAAAAAAAACGACTTTTACCATTTTTTAGGAGTCAGGGTTAAAAAGATAAAAAGCAGAAAGAAAATAATTTTAAACATAATACATTTCAATTTCAAAAGTCAACATTCATTAAATATTGTGAAGTTTGACAAAACGTAAAAAAAAAACACAAACATGAACTAATGATAATACAAACATCTCTTCTAAACTAGTTTAAAAAGATAGATAATGGCTTCAGACATCGTGTTTTGTTTATTGAATGTATCTGAAGATTTAATAAAAGATCCAACAGTTTCAAATGGAAAAAAAGTGAATAATCCGAGTTTGAAATCAAACTGACAGTGAAGCCGGCACACAGCTGCAGCAGCTCCATCTTAAATCCTGGTCTGTTTCTGTTAGTTGCATCTGATCGCTCCGAGCAGTTCAACATACTCTGGAATATTTGTTAAGTACAGTTTGTTTTCCTTCAGCCAGTCCAAAAGCTGTTCTTTGTGACTGCTGTTTAAGACTCCGGAGTATCCCTTCACCAACAGATTTGCCCCAATGTTGAGGTACCTCCTTGTCTGCTGTTGGGACATGTTATCAGGTCTTTGGTAGCAGCGTGAGATATCTGAAAAACTGGATGTTCACAAAGCAGATCATTTTTGCTAACAATACTAATATGTTCCTGCCACATACATATTTAATAAAGTAGCACTGCGTAACTTTCTGACTTTAAAAATGTTTCTGGCTATTTTGATGGCACAGTAACATTTTTTTATGTACTTTTCTGCTTCACAGAAATGCAATCAATGAATTTTTTATGGTGCACTTAAAAAAACAAACAAACAAACTGTGTGTTGATATCCAGTTGCTGGTGTGTGATGCGCTGCCATAAAGCAAAACTCGGTTCAAGTTCAATGCTGCAACAAAAAGTTGTGAAGTATAATTTCTCAGCATGGAAATGCTGCAGAGCAACGATGTTTCCAGGAATGTAAACAATAAATGTCACGGGTTCAGAATGAACCAGAAATCTTAAGTTCAGAAAGTCAAATAATGATCCTTCTAACTCTTAGATGCAGTAAGTATCATACTTGATGCATCAAGTTTTTCACACTTTTTGCACCATTTTATGGTAAAAACTTTGATCAAAACCATGTTTTACACAAAACAATAATTGGTTACAATAAGTAAGGCTGTAACAAGGAGAAGCCATGCGTTACACGGTTATATAGCACGATGCGGAGTCAAAAACGCGACAATGCAGTGCATTATAACCGTGTAATGCACGCATCCAAGTTATTTAATCCGCTTGTACCATGGTCCCATACAGTAAACATTTGATTGCAAATGTTTATCCTTCTTTTTTAATTTTTATTTTTTTTATACGGGTGGTGATTGGGTTACAAATGAGTTCCTTTGCTATATCATATTAATAGAAAAACAGTACAGGCAATTAAAATATACATTTAAATTAAATTTGAATAAATATACACGCACTGAGGCGTCATCTCAGTCTATGCGTCACACATCATAAGATCTTATATGGACCCTCGTAACTTCAAAACTTGCCCTATTTTTCCTTTTATTTACATTTATTTAATGAGTGTTGTAAAGTTGAAACGAAGTAACCCGAGGACTGCCTGTATTTACAAAACTTGCTAAATATCCTAAAATATACAAACTATTTCTTTTTTTGGCCTTGATGTACTTTTAATACTCAATAACTGTCTTCAAGCTACAGCGTGTTTCTTTCATTCAGCCGTCAAAAACAAGCTAATCTGAAACAGTACATTGATGCATCGTTATAGTGACACCCATAACGAAACCGGCTGGCATTAGAATTGTCATTTACTATGATATAATATCCAACAATGCACTACTGTAATTTTAACACATCTCACAGCAATACTTCTGTGTGTTTCTACTCTCTAATAGTTGGGATTGGAGGGTTGGTCGGGTAGGAATGATTTAAAACTGTAAAGCACTTTGACTCACATTTTTTATGTTGTAAAGAATTTCATAAATAAAGTTTAAATTGAATTAATTTGTTAACATACAAAAAGTTTTCTTGTGATTAATTTTTCCCTTCATTTTCAAACAAATACTTCAGACTAAATAAATAGTCTTTTCTACCCCTTTTTTGGGCTGGGCTTTAAAGGTATGACGTTTGCTTTTAACATGAACAAATTCTGTTTTTAACACTATTTTTACAATAATTACACTCACGTTGCTTAAGGAATATGTTAAAATCCAAAGAAATAGGATGAACTCAGTTCTGAAGCAGTTGAACTGAGTTTGCGGCGTACCTGCATCTCTTCTGAGACACTCCGACATCTCTGGATTGGCCTCAATCATTGACATTTTCAGCAGTTTAACTACGTCTCCACTCAGAAGAACTTCAGTGAGTTTTTCCCTGCAAACAACAAGAGAAGAAACTGAATGAGCCACAGAGAAAACATTTCAGTTCATTCATCATGATCAGGATCGCTCACCTGACTTTGCAAGACTCTGATCTGTATCCGGTGGTCAGGGCATGCTGGTGATGCTCTGCGAGAACTTCTCTGCACAGTCCACGATGCCCAGTTTCATCGATCAGAGAAAACGGTCCTGAATTCTCGTTTCTAAGCTTCTCCTTTTGGTCTTTGTTCTGAGGGGTCCTCCAGTATGTCACGTGCCTTCTTAAAAACGTCTCAAGGGGGGATGTAGACTGCACTCACAGGGGATGCATTGATGTTGTAAGTCGATCTATATTCCCTCTGAACATCTGTTCCACTTTTGAGAAAGAAAACCAAAAAAATGAGATGAAAGAAAAAAAAATCTAATAAAAGTTCATTATTACTTGCGATGCCATTAAATATTCATCAGGTTCACTTTAACAGATCTGTGATGAAAATAAAACTTTATTCATCCTGTAAACGGAGAAACTGAAGGGTGACAGTACCAAAAGAAACTTTAACACACAGCCCGAATGGCCTGGATTGGAAATATTGCTCTGTTATTTATTCTGATATAGTCATTTGTAAAATGTTCATAGTTTCACTGTTAACTCTTAAAATGAGTTCTATGTACAAACAACTCACTGTCTGCGCTTTCCAACCAGTCCGAGGTCGTAGGTTTGGATGAGGGAGTAAAGCTTTGGATCATCCATCATAATAATGTTCAGCATCTGCTGATATTGTTCTCTGATCTCATCTTGTGTTTTCCTTCCTCCTCTAGTGATGGTGTATTTATGGGGAGATTTGGATGTTTCTTCATATCCACTCGGTAGCTTCACAGCTGCTGCATACCTGAGCTGGTTTTGTTGGATCTGAGTGGTTATGAAGAAGATTCTTCCTTAGTTCTACAAACGCAGCATGACCGGACCTTGTATAATATGCAGACCACTGTATGCAGCCTGTATTGGTGTGTGTGCAAATCTGTTTTTCTTTAACGTGTTCTTATTTAACGAAATGCAGATTCAACAGTTCCAGTCATGTTATCTCTAAAACACTGAATTAGTAATCCAGAATTATTTGTGTCTGTGAATAGAACTCACTGAGACTTCGACTTGATTTTGAAGGATATCTTCTTCCTGTTTCAGATCAGCTGTGTTTCTGCTGGTTGCCTGGGCAACAGTGTAGTACAGGTTCTTACCCTCTGAATATAATGGGGCTTCAGATCTGTTTGGTTTCAGAAGATCAAAATATCCTCTGGAAGGAGTCAGTTCATCACTGATCTGTTTACTGAGATTTGAAAGGAATAAAGGGAAAAAAAAAAAGAACTTGTGAATAATAAAGTTATGGAAAAAAGGAAGTATTCACCTAAGAGATCCCAAGCACTCCCTCAAAGTCAAATACTTTCATTGCACTTTCATCACACTGACTTTTCTGGTTGTTTTTCAACTAAGATATTTTTTGTAATTTGTGATTTTTAAGGGGACAACTTGTATTGCTATTCATATCAACTTACTGTTTTGGAGATACTGGAATTTTCCTCAGTTCAAGCACAATGTTGTCTGCAGAGTTGTCCTTCCCTGGATAATGTTCTTCAGAAAGCGTCTTCCCCTGATTGTCCACCGTAAACACTCTGATGCCATTGCCTTCAAGAGCATCACTCTCTGTCAGGACATGGATGTCCAAAGCTGTAGGAGAGCGGTTGACATCGCAGATTTCCTCAGTGTAACAGTCCAAGTCCTTCTTGTCAGCCTCTGAGAGAGACTTTTGTGGACCTTGGATGGCCTGGTTCATGTGATTCATATGTAGAGGTGTGTCAAAGAAGCTTTGGGTGTCACTGCTGCCAAGTATGTTGGTAACGGCACAACCAGCAGCACTGCTGACATTGCTTATGCATGTTCTGTTTAGAATGGAAGTCATGTGTCTGGAACAAGCCTCAACAAATGAGTCTGAAACACTTTTTGCTATATTGTTGAGGAGTTCAGCTTTAAGACGTTTCACATCTGATAATTTGCATCTATCCATCCTGGTTGAGCTTTTCTTGGGGTATATTTTTATTCATGATCTGCAACAGCTGAGGTATGAAGGTTTTGTTGATGACATCTTCAGTGGGAATGGAATCGACCATTTGTACAAAAACTGTGACATCGAGCTGATTCCAAACACTGCATTGCCAACTGCAGCTCGTTCTGTTCCCCTATGTGTTGTGTTACAGCACTGCAAACCTGTAGAAGTCTATCAAGAACTTTATCAACCATGGTATAGTCCATCATGAGGTCCGGAATAATCCGTCTCGTCAACACATCAACTGATTGATGCATTTATTTTTCACACCATTTGTCAATTTTGAAGTCATCATGCCTCTGTTCAATGGCAGCTTTTGGTATTCCTAAACAAATGAAGTTGGTCAGAACCTTATCCAGGCTGTTATTTACTCTTATTAATGAGAACACCTTGTCCCTAAAGGCCGTCTTCAGAACCTTTTGGAATAAAGCTGCAAGTCCTTTGTCAGCAGTGTGGTTCAGAGCAGCGACAACTCCTTGCCTCCCGAGCTCCTGAACTGCATGCTGCATTGCATGTTTAAAACACTGTTTTATTGTGATGGCGGAGCAGCTCCCAGCTCTGGAGCTCAGGCATGTTGTCCCACTACCTACAGCACTGAATACATCCTGCAGTATGCCCAGTCCACCAAAGACCAGAGGCACCCCAATGCGGATGGCTTTGTAGATTTCCTACTCAACCCAGTCAAAGCTTCCTTGTATCATGCCTTTTACCCCATTAATCATGTCTGATACCCCCTCACTTATCAGTCCAAATCCAAGCTGACCGATGCAGCATGATGACAGAGCACAAACAAGAGCACCTGCTGCTACCTGAAGAATACCAAGACAAAAGCAAAGAAGAGCATCAACACAAAACTCTGGCTTCTTTTTCACCTCAAACACGATGCTGAGGCCCAGCTCATGGAGGACCATGTGCCGTTTCGGTATAGCCTACCAACTCTCTGAAATTAGAAAAATAGAAAATTAAATAAACAATGTGAACATTTTCTTGATAAAAGTGTAAAACTTACCCCTTCTCCTGCATGAAATTTCCAGTTATATGGAGTGCTGTTGGATACTGAACCTTTATTCCCCATGATTTAGGCTCTGGAAGAATAAATTAAAACCCATCAGGGGCTTAAAAACATACGTCAGTCAAAGCTTATCTGAGGAGGAAAAGGAAAAAAAAAAGACTGCTTTCCATTGCAGTTATTTCCAAAAAAAAGTGATATTTCTAAACTTCAACAAAAGACAATTGTGATTTGCAACCGCATAACACCGCTCAATGGACGCGGTGCCCTAATATATCAGCCAGACGAGATTTTATGAGCATTATTTTGGGATTTTCTACCTGCTGCGAAGAATTTGCCACAGCTTTTTGAAGTCTTTCTCCCTCATTTACTTTTCTAAAATTAAACACGGTGTTTGTTCCGTGCACCGTGCCATCTTTACTGGAAATTAACTATATACATATATACATATCAATAAATGAATAAACCTAAACCCTTCCTCTTATTTCCTGATAACATATGGAATAGTCCAATTAAGTGTGTTCAGTCAACACCTTGTCAAAACTCGCTCATAAAAATGTGAAATATGAAAAAGGATGACACATGTATTTAACCCTTTAAGGTCCTGTTTACCATTTGTTTGAGGTAAATTTGCATAGACTGCCGTGCCTTTTTTTTTAAAAAAATATAATTATGGAAATAAAGCCAACTGAGCCATCTCTACCTGTTAGTTTGGGAATGTAAAACCCAAATAAAGGGTTTGTTCTATCCTTACCGTTTCAAACTTGATCATTTTATTGTTGTTATATAATTAATGTATGTCAAACAGTTGCTAAGGAACATTTATTCTGATCATTCTTATCCAAAACAAACAGAAAAATAAAGGGAAACATTGTTCTCTGGCCTTTTTCTGAGAGGGAAATTTAAAAGGTTGATGTCTATATTTAACAGAAACTTCAGAGGTTACCAGATGATTAATATGACTGTTTGCACACTACCGTAACACATGACATGTTTGTTGAGTGATGAAAATATGAAAGATCACGAACATCACAGAAGAGAAAAAGACTTCCTCTGCAGCCTCTGCTTCGGCATCCTGATGGCCTCTGGTGTTCCAACCTTCTCTTCTGCTTGTAAAAACATCTGCTGGCAACCAATCAGAGCCTGAAAAGCTCAGGCTGCACCAGAACGATGAAGCAGACAGAACCGGTTCTACAGGCGTTTATGGTTTATGGCTTATCGTCATCTCACATTCCAACAAGATCAGGAAAACATCTAAAAGGCATGCTCCGTTCCTGCAGCCTGCTCAAAGTCCAGGTTCTGCTTCTGCTACTTGGCATGTGAGGTTCTGAGTCCATTTTCATTCCTGAATTTTCTGGATTGTCTTGAACTTGGCAGTAGGGTCACATGCTCCTGATCACATGTTGTGCTCTAAACCATTCCATGTTGCCCTCAAAGTCCTGGCCCTGCTCCAAAAGTAAAACTGGTTCCGTTTCATTCATCGTCGTGAGGCAGATATGTGCTAAAATCTGTCTGGGTTCAGCGTCTCGCTGTGGCCTGAGATGAATCTGTCCCTGCAGAAATGTCCAGACCAGGATCTTCTCTTTGGCTTCAATAACCAGAGGGAACAAAACTGTCTTTACTTTAAACATTGTGTCCAAACTAACCCTGACGAAGTGTATTTTCTAACCTCTTTGCACTCTCGCCTGATGTTTTCCTGATGTCTGGGTCAAAGCTGGGCTTAGATGCATATTACAGAAGAAAAGCCATGGGGTCAGGCTCAAATCTGATTAATAGCTCCTCATCAGCAAACCAGCATTTCCCCTGAAATTTATCTTAGTCTTGTGTTTGGGCTGCATTTGTCAAATGAAACAGTGAATTTAAAGTGTTTTTTCTACAAGTTTCATCAAGAACCTGCATTGGGAAGATCTGAATTCATGTGGGAAACGTTGAAAAACCAAAACCACTGTAGATTAACTGAAGCTGAAAAGAATGAAGACAATGACGCCTGATTGGTGTTTTTGCACAAAATCGTACAAGAAAGTTTGATTTCTCAACATCAACTATCATTTTGAGTTAAAGTGGAGCAGACGGTGTGGTCAGAGAAGGCTAAAAAACATCAGTAAGTACAACACAAATGGCCTTCGAGCAACAGAATCAAGCTTTAATCTGTGCTTAACTCACAGTTTGCCTGTACTCTGAAAGTAATAGATTATTTGTGTGTGTTCTGGACTGCTGAAGGGATTATCCTTCATGTGCCTCCTTAACTGAAGCCCATATGCTTTCTACACACTCACTGACAGTACAGACCACACACGCTACAGAAGCTCACACACACACACACACGGTAGAAATAAAGCAAGTCCTGCTGTATGTCTGCTTGTCTAATTATCTCACGCACACACATTCCCCTGGGATTTGTGCATTGCAGATTTTGTTCTTCACCAAAATACTAGCTTTATATTAGCATGTCCACAAGCCAGTGACCCACATTAGACATGGCCTGAAACCACACACACACACACACACACACACACACACACACACACACACACACACACACACACAGAACCAGATTTACATCATGCCAGTCTTTCAGACGTAGATGGAATAAAGATCATCCGGTACTTTCCAGGTCTGAATTTGGTGAGTCCAACATCAGGAACATCAGCATGTGACGTGAGAAACTTGTTTTGTACAGAAGTCTTCTGCAAGCAGGTGCTGCTAATCAGACTTCAGCAGTGTGAGTTCATCTATAGAAGCAGGTGCTTTGACTGTTTGATTCAGGTGTGTGTCAACACAATGCCAAGGAAGAAAGACAGCAGACATCATTACTGCTAGGAAGGATCATGTCACTTCCAAACTATTCACATCTGAGATTATAAATGTTTGCAGATGTCCCAACATGGTCCCCCAAAATCATAGAAGCCTAAAAAAAAAAAAAAAAAAAAAAAAAAAAAAAAAAAAAAGAAGAAGAGATTTCAGACTTTTCTGACCTGTTCAGGCAGGTTAAAAAGTATGGCTTGTTTGTAAAAGTTTCAGCAGGAAGCATCTTCTCTCTAGAGAACACAGAACCACAGACTCGGTCTGCAAAGCTGCATCCGAACAAACCAGGGAACATTTAGGACATTGTCCTTTACGCCTGGTTTCCACTTGTTACAGCTGCCTGCTGGTTTGCTGATCTTCAACTGCCTGCTAATTCTCTGATAGCCTTCACCTGTGATCAATTGCTCCTTCATAACTCTGTTTGCTGCCTCCTGACTGGGATTGGTCCTACCGGTCAAGCCCTCATCTCCTCTCTTCTCATTGGATAATTGGAGCTCCAGTCTTTGCTATTTCCACTGACGGCCGGGACATAAGACACATGGAGTGCTTTACTCAACGCCAACCACTGGCTCAGTCGTGGTCTGCCCTAAGCTTGCGGTGGTGTTTGGACTTTGAACTTTGTTATTTCCAGTGGACATTAACAGAGCAGCATTGTTTTCCCTGGTTTAGCTTCTTTATTTGTCATTATAAAATTTGTCGTTTGTAGGTGTGATACCAGTAGTGTCACCACCATCAGGCTTTTTGTTAAACAGTTAAGGTTAAACCGGTGCTGCTTGTGTTTGTGAAAAAAACAGCTGTTTTCCTTTTGGTTTGGCTTTTTTAAGACCTTTTTTGGTTTTATGCTGCATCTTTAACCCCAACTCATTAATTACCATGTTGCCATTTCTACTCTGTTCTTACCTCACCCCCCTTTTTCAAACAATAAATCTATATTGGTCCATGTGTGAACCCCTTGCCACAGATCTTTCTCTTGTTCGGCTCAGATGCCCTTGCAGAGTTTGGGTTGTAGCAACACTGCAACGCTAAGACAGGAAAACAAAAAAGCATTGTTGGCATTTGTTTTGCACTTGTGCACTCAGACCCTGCTGAACCTGTGAAAAACACAACAACAATAATAGACCTACTTGTCATGTTTGTGCAGCTGAATAGTTTTAATTCATTTAGTCTGGTGAAGCAAAACCTGGTAGAAACTTTGTTACATGCACCAGATAACCTGCACACCTGGTTGTTTGGTCTAAATACACAGCAGCATATTTAGAGTAAACTTAACATCAGTCATTTTCGCTCTACCATTTGTGAAGCACGGTGGTGGAGGGCTCATGATTTGGGCTCATTTTACAGTGTCACAGGATCTGGACACCTTGCAGTCACTAAGTGGACTCTGTAGATCAAATGATTTTAGAGTCAGATGTGAGAGTATCTGACAAAGTTTGGCTGAAACTGGATCATACAACAAACAGAGCAGCAGATCTACAACAGAATGGCGTTGAACGTTCAGACTTCAACCTGACCGAAAAGCACTTGTGGGCAGAAACAAATGCTGCAATCATCAATGAGCTGAAGAGATTTTGTTAAAAAAAAAAAGTCAACATCAATGTGGGAAAATAAGTAATCCAGAAAATTGAACTGAAAGGTGATTATGGTTGTTAGTAATTAAATTATGCATTTATATCATTTCAACTTCTTTGTGTCTTTCAAGTTTGCAGATATATAAAACTTCAAATTTAAAGAGAATTTTCTCCACATGGACAAAGACACTCATCGGGAGCCATGATCAGTTTGTTCCCCCTGAAAATCGATGTAAACTTTGCCATATTCAAAGTATCATCAAACAATTTGACAAAAATCACCTCCAGTTTTCTTGAGAACTGTTCTACGGCTTTGTAGGAAAAATAAAACGGGAGGTTAAAGAAAGACAGCAGGAGGAATTAATAACGTCGGCTGAACTCAGTGGGAGTCTGACGACATTATTCCACAAAGAGGAGAAGCAGTGTTTTGACTGCTGTGTTCTTATCTTTATGTTTCACAGTGGCTTTATTTTATGTTCTTTTATTAGACAAAAATATTCTAAGTTAGAAAGTAAAGAAACTGCCACTAATAATGGACTGGTCCCAGTAAGCAGAAGAAGCTAATCAAGCTTTGACAGCTTCAGGAACAAAGAACTGTGGAACAGAATCATCTCTCGTTTCATAAAGGTTGGCCCAATGATTCCTGTGCTCACAGACTGGAGGAAAACCAGCTGGAGATCAGAGAGGTCTTCAAGGACTTTGGTGACTGGTTGGAACTAAAACTCCACGTCAATACCAGCAAGACAAAAGGAATGGTGATTCGACTGTCTTCCGGTGAGCTGATGAGGGGCCGGGTCCACTGAAGGACAAGAGGAGGATGGATGTGTTGGTGAGGAGGACCATCTCTGTCACGTTCTTTGGACTTTGTGGAGGTGATGAGTGAGAAGAGGACGTTGGCTAAGCGGACATCCATCATGACAAACACGTTGCACCTCCTACCCCTCTATATGAGACTGTATGAGGCACAATGCAGAAAGGAGGAGTTCCTCCACTCCTTCATCCCCACATCAGAGTCCTAAATGAGCACAACCAACCACTAAATTATTCATCTGAACAATTACTGGATTACAGACCTGTTTGTAGTTTATAATATACCACCTAAAAGCTTCCCACTGGATACATTCTGCATGCAGGGTGATGTTTCCGATGGCAATTAGTTATTAAACCCCAACGGATGCAGCGAGCCGTTTCTCATTTCTGAAACAACCATGTCTGAAGACACATCCTGCGGTTGTGGGAACGGTTTTCTTTGCTTGATGCCAATAATTTCACCCTCTGAGACACACTAAGGAGATGCTGAAACTCTGCAAAAATAATCTGGAATTTAACTGCTCAATGCATCAGTAAAAACTGGAAGGATAGTGGAAAACCATCGTAGTTTAGGAAGAAACAGTCATGATTCACCATCACTTCAGTAGCAGGACCCACAGCAATGTTTCATAGTCTAAGAGCATTTCTATGCACAATATGAAGGGATCTCAAATCAAATCAAAGATACTTTATTCATCCCCGGGGGGAAATTCAGAGGGATTGTATCTAAACTGTGGCGTAGCCTTAAGAAAAAAAATTACCTTATCAATGAAGCTGATTGGGAGAAAAAAAAAAAAAAAGATTTGGGAGCAATGGAAGAAGGTCATTTGGTCTGATGAGTCTGGATTTATCCCGTTCAGGGTGAGAAAAGAGGCCGATGAAGTGATGCAGCCATCATGTATCGTGCCTGTAGGGGTAGTATTATGACCTGGGGTTGATGCAGTTGGTCAGGTCTAAGTTCAGCAACGTTATGTGTGAATATACTGAACGAGTAGGTTATTCCATCTTCCCTGAAAACGCGGCCATATTGCAAGATGGAAGTGGCAGAATTCATCAGGCTAGGATGGTGAGTGTGTGGTTCCGGGAACAGGAAACATTTTCACACATGGATTGGCCACAACAGACCCCAAACCTGAACCCCATTGTGCTTCTTTAGGATGGACCTTTGGGATGACTAAGACTTTGCACAGTGGTCAAACTCTTCATCAATACAAGATCTGAATTAAAGAAACTGTGGATGAAAATGTTATGACACTGAAGAAACTTATAATGATGATGCCAGAGTGAATATAATCCAAGCTAAAAGTAGAAATGAACTTTTGGAAAGGCAGCATTTTTCTTTTAGACATTTTCCTTTTTTACCAAGTTATTGTTTTCTTTATAACGTTCCATCTTATTATGCAGCATGGAGCTGTTAAGACATTTAAATGTCCCAACTGTGGGACAAATAAGGTCTTACTGCATGTTATTTCTCAGCATTTACTGAATCTAAACAACTCCATCACTTACTGTAAAGTTAACCTCATGGACTAAATCACAGGTAAAGTTCGACTGGCTGCAGTTTTTTCTTTTTTTTTTTTCTTTTTGCCAGATACTCATCAACCTGGACTTTGTGACATTTCCTTGCAACATGTTTGTGTTTGCAGCTATGGAAGGATTTCCTAATCCCAGTGAGACACGGTGGTTGGAGCCTTTCAGTGAGAAATCTGCTGGTTTAAACCTCTGCTGGGGCCTTTCTGTGGGATCCGCATGCCTTCCTGTGTGGCATTCCTCCCACGGTGCAAAGACATGCTTGTTAAGTTAATTGGTTATTCTGAATTACATGTGTTCGGACTCTTGCCCAATGTCAGGCTCCGGTCCCCTGCTGCTCTGAACATGTTGAGTCAGTTAAAAGAAGACGGGTCTGTCTCTCCTTCTCCGGCCCCTCCTCTTCCTTGCCCCCCCCCACTTTTGCATGTGGTTCGTTGGTGCCTTCTGCGGCCGGTGGCGGCTCCTTTGTTGGTGTTGCTGAGGGCCCTGGTTGTTGGGGCAGCTACTCTTGGCCTTCCCTGGCCTTCGGGGGCCGCGGGAATGGGGGACGTGCCTCGTGCCGCAGGTGGCTCATCTTCTTGAGGGAGGCGCGCTTCCCTCGGGACCTAAATCCCCGGACCCCCCTCCTTCCCTTCTTCCACCACATACAGGCAGGGCGTTGGGAGGTGGACACGTTGATCTGGATGGTGAGAGAGGCCATCAAGGTGGTTTCGATCGCTGCACCCAGCATCGGTTCACCTCCCAGTTTTAATTACACTTAGTCAACATAACACAAAAAACACACACTGACAACACATGGACATATTTTGGGGGGCGGGCCATGCAGTGTGCGGTGGGCGGGGCTGCTTTGGTGGTCCCGCTCCCAACATGATGTGGTTACTTCTTCCCAATTTTAATTGCAAACAACACACACTTCACAATCATTCATAAGCTGGGAGGGAGGGGGTGACAATGGGGTCCTGCCACACTCCTATTTCCGGGGCTGTGCCGGAGGAGTTTGGGCGGGGGAGTGGTGCTGTTCAGGGGGCCTGGGTCTGGGCTGGCCTGGCAGGGGTGGGACTGCTGCTGGCCCTGGGTGGTGCTGGATCGGCTGCATGTGTGGAGTGGTGGGGGGGCATTGACAGGGGTGGGGGTATCTCACAGGGGACACGTTGGGAAAGAAAGATGAGGGCGTGCATGAGCCAATGGATGAAGTGGTGAATGAATGTAGAGGGGGGGTGGGGGGATCAGGGTGAAAGAATTTAGGAAAGTGGGTGGCCGCTGGGATAGGAGGAAGGGGGGGTCTATGCAGATGGGTGGGGGTGTGTATGTGGGGTTATGTTGGTGGTACGGGGGAGTGATGGGGTGGGTGTACAATGAGGAGTGGGAATGTGGATAGAGGGGTGTAGGGAGGTGTGTGTGTGTGTGTGTAGAGTGGGGTATGCGTGTATGGAAGAATGGGTGATTATAGAGGGAGCAGGGATGTGTGTGTGAGGGGGTGTGTGAGTATAAAGAACGGGGGTAGGAGAGGGTGAGTTTGAGCGTGTGTAAGAGAATGGGTGGATAGGGTGTGTTTAAGGAGGAAGTGTGGATGCGTGTGGGTGGGTGCGTGTGTTTGTGTGCGTGGGTGCGTGGAGGGTCTTGGTGTTCGGGGAGCGCTGCTGGTGCGCTGGGGTACTGGCTGCCGCTCGGTGGCGGTCTGGGGATCCCGGCCCTCCGTCGGTGTGGGCTGGGCCCTCTGCCTGCGGGGGTGGGGGGTTGCTTCTGGGCTCTTGGGGCCGTGGGGCCCGCGCTCTGTCTGCCCTGGGTGGCCGGTGCCCGGCGGGGCCGGTCCTCGCTGGTCCAGGCCTGCGGGGGACTCTGGCTGGGACCCCCCTCTGCCGCCTCCTGGGTCGGTGCATGGCTGGCTCCGGGGTGGGGCGGTTGGGGTCTGCGCCTGGGGATGGCTGCCGATGGCCCTGGTCTCGGGGGTCCTCCTGGCGTGCCTCTTGCCTTTGTGTGGGAGGGGTCACACTGACATGATCAACTTTTCCGGAACACGTTCCACTCTGCATGTTCTGCATGTGACACAGTCACCGAGTTGTCTGCAGGTTTATTCACTAACAGCAGCTAGTTTTCTCATTTCTGTTTGTTTCTCATTTATATTTAACTTTTTACATTCATAGTTTAGTTACTATGATCTAAAGTTGGCTTGTATGTGTATGTATATGTGTTAATACTGGCGAGTGCGTATGTGTGTGTATACACACACACACACACACACACACACACACGTGTGTATATGTATGTGTATGTATGCGTGTGTATATGTATGTGTGTGCCTGTATGTGTGTATATGTATGTGTGTATATGTATGTGTGTATATGTATACATCTGTAGGTTGTTTTCTCTCTTTTTGGGTTATTTTTTTAGTTTGTTTTTCTTTCTCTCCCTTTTCTTTCCCTTTATCTCTTTCACTTTTCTTATGAGGTGTTTTTTCTCCTCTCTTTCTGTCTTTCGTCTGTCCTCTCCGGTCCAGCAGTACAAACTCTACAATTCAAACAGTACAAAATTGCTCAGCAGAACGCAGCATCCAGACCATCATTCTGCTTGCCTAAATGCTGGACAAGACAGAAAAAAAAAAAAAAAAAAAAAAAAAAAAAAAAAAAAAAAAAAAAGACGGGTGTTTGAATCCCCCACTTTTTATACTTCCACCTCCAAGGATTCAGTTTGATTCATTTATTGTATTGGCGCCTGAATTTAGAAAATACAATAGAGATCTGGGAGGAAATAAAGTTTGTTTGCAGCCATGAAAGTAATAGGAAACCACCGGGTATCGAGCCAAACAGATTACAAACCACACAAATAAAGTCAACCATGAGGAAAAAGTAATTACAACGATGGTGCTGGAAAATCAGTCTGTTTAATATTCATGTTGCAAACTAGAGCAGAGAAGTTTTTTTACAGCACATTCATGATTTAACTTGCCTGAAATGGAGCAAGCAAACGCAGTTATTCTATTACATTACTGTTGTATATCTATAAAATCTGAAGAACAGCTTAGGAGCCAAGTAAAGGATGGTCTGGATGGCAGCACAGAGGCTCTGATCTGAACACGAGGCTGGGATTTACCAGACCAGGACCTGAGAGGACTGCAGTTGGGTGTCAGATCCAGGAAAGTATGGTGTCCATGGAGCACCATGACCAGGTAGCTGGAACTGAAACCAGCAGGGACCCTCAATCCTGGTCCACAAGGGCCAGTGTCTGCTGGTTTTAGAAGTTTCTGATGAGACACACCCGACTTATGCAGAGCTTGATGTCAAGCTGAAAACAGGTAGATTTAAACAAATAAATGTTATATTTGAAATATATGACTCAAGGCTTATTTAAACTATCTATATTGTCCACTATAATTTAATGTTTGGAAATTATTTTTGTGTATTGTGGTTTATGAAATACTGAATATCCTGATGAAATGCTGTGAAAGTTTTAATATTCAAATTAGCTGAGACAATACGGTTTATTAACTCTGTAAAGTTTAAATTTTGCTTGTTAAATGTTCACATTTTTTTTATTAGATTTTTTTTTTTTTTTTTTTTTTTTAAAAAGGCAGAGTAAAATCCTCTTCACACCCAGATCATCAATTAGATGTGTCCACAAAAAAAGAAAAACAAAACAAAAAAAAAAAACTAACGTGTGGAACTAAGGACTAAACATCATCCACATCATTTTAGCCGACCTGTTCCAACAGCTGGATGGTGTCATGTCTAACAAACCCAGCTGCCATTTGTTCACCTCATGCACGAACCGCACGCTCTCACAACAAAGAGCTAGCCAGAGCTTGGTTCATCCTTCTTAAAATGTAAGGCTGTAAATTTGTCAGTATCGTCATAAATAAGGCAAATAAAGTAATTTTCAGTGTATTCTCATCACACTTGTACCAAACCACCCATTGACCAAAAGCTTGTTAGGCAGAGATATTACCAAATATGGATTTTAATGTGGCTCACGTAGCAACGTTGTTGCTAATGCATAAAAAAAAAAAAAAAAAAAAAAAAAAAAAATGCAATAATTACATTTTGGCTGCCTGAGGCTCGACACCCGGAAGCTCCAACCATGAATGTGGCAGAAAATGAAGAAGCTTCCTCGTGCAGCTGGTCAGCTGCATATTCAAATCTTCAATACAGCGGACTGAAGGAAAAATACTTTATTCTCCCACAACCTACTCACAGGTCAGGACTCTGTCTGTAGGAACGTATGGCATCACATGAAACGGTGCTCATGCTGGTGAGCCCCTCGGCAACAAGCATCACACATTTCTGTGCTTTGGACGAGCGGCTTCGCGGGGGTCTAAACAAAGGATTGGACTTTTCAGTTGTGTGTTTTCAGACTGTAGCTTGCTCAACAATGTTTTCCCAGGATTTCCTAATCTGCCTTTGAATAAAATACAAATAACTTCATAAAAGGTTGGACACATTAATGCACACCAATGAGAAATTTAACCTCTTCATGTTCAATTCAACAGAAAAACTGGGAAAAAAGTTTTTTATTCTTTTGTAATATGAAGAGTTCATGCATTTTAAACAAAGTTTACAATAACTCATTTAAAAATATTAAACATTTCTGCCATTTAACACCCAAATTTTTAAAAAAAATTATCATTGCAAGATTTACAACATGTAAAGATGGCAGGTAGAGGCTTAAAGTATTTGTAGGATAATATAATTTCACTTTTTAGTAAGAGCTTATCTTAAGTTAAAGCTGCGCTCAGCTTGTGTGCTGTGGACACACACACACACACACACACACACACACACACACACACACACACACACACACACACACACACACACACACACCCACCCAATCTGGCTGCAGCAGCTCAGGTGGCTGCAACATCTCCAGTGATTGACAGCAGCGGTTAGCTGTGGTGCTGCATACTAAAGTGGTAATCATTCAATTAACTGGAAATCAATAAGCCATATGGGTGACGTGCTTCAGTACTGCTCTGATGCTCACACAGCCAGACCCGCTAATACACACACCCACACACATCACTCCGTCTTTCCATCAGCCTGACACAAAGCAACCCTCTGAGTTGGGAGCAGATTTTCCAAACACGTCCCTGCTCTCCGTTTTAGCCGATACTCGTTCACAAGCGTTTCCTAAATGTTAAATGTTTTGTCAGAGCCCACACAGTAATCTACTCCTACCTTCAGCGACCTCACTGTCAACATAATGGCTTCATTTGAGCTCTCTTATGCATGCACATCATCAGCCAAAAAGTCACAAACATCCATCTCCTCCTGTCACAACACAAATTAACATGGAAATTGGTGTGTTGCATTGCGGAATGAGGGAGCAGGGCTTTAAAGCGGGCCATCCTCGTTCTTTACATCCCTCTTTTCTCCATGTGTCTCTTCACTCCTTTCAGGCTGTGGGGGCCCCCTCTCTTCCTCCAGGCTCAGTGGGCGTTTCAGCCGTGACACCCGCCGGATGAATGAGGGAGGTGATTTATAGCTCAGGGAGAGAAAAGCAGGGAGGGATTGGGAACAGGCAAAGGGTAAGGGGGTGCTGGGTCACGCTGCAGAAGGTCAATCACGTAAATCTTCCTATTGTTTTACTTTCTGTGCTTTGCTTGTTTTGTTTCTTTCACTCCACATCCCAACGACAGTCCAAAGCAAATGTTCATTTCGACCTCATGAGATGCCTTCTGCATGGCTCCCAAGCGGCACTTCCGCATCATGCAAACCACTTTTAATCCTTTCAGGGAATAACTTTTTAAAAGAGACTGGAAAAAAAAAAAAAAAAAGAGGCACATAGAGGCTACACAGAAACCAGTAAGCATGCTCTGGAGGATTCTACCATTGGATGAACTGCTGGCAGGTGAGGGTGCCAGGATTGGGTATAAAAAAAAAAAGCGGGCATATCCACCAAAAGGTGGAGTCTAAATCAAGTATAGGTCATGGCTCGCCAAACACTAGAGCTTCATTTCCCAGTTTAAAAACTACATGAATATATTGGTTTTATTGCATCTAGATTGAAGAATATTTTTAAAAGGTTCATCAAGTTGGAGGAAAATGTAGTTTTTCAAGGCCAAGGACAGAAACTGGATAACTGCTGAGTCCTCAGAACACCATGAAAAAACCATCAATACTACAAATATAATAAAATGAACTCAGGAATAACTTGTGGAAAATCAAAGATGAAACTAAACTGATGATTCTTCTACAAATCATTTAAATGAGCAAAAAACAAAACAAAAAAAAAAAAAAAACCATTATGTGTGATGGTACAGAGGTGTATCAGCATCCATTGCTTGGCTGATTTCATATGTGTGAAGGGAGCATTAATGCACATGGATGTTGTAATCATGGAGAGACATGCGCTGCTATTTAGGGAGACTCATTTTCCTGCGAGGTTTGTGATTATTTCAGGCTTCAGACGCGCTGGATATGTTTGACTGGCCAGTCTGCAGTGCATAGCTCTGTGATATCCCATGTATGGAGCATCATGAAGAGGAGAATCAGACAAAAACAACTCTGGACTGAAGCAACTGAAATCTTGGATTCGCTGTAAATTGACAAATTCCTCTGAAAAACTGCAAATGTATCCTCGGTTCATAAACCATTAAAGAGTCTCCTCCAGGCTGAGGTGATGAAACACACGGAGAAACATGACAATCCCTCTATTTCTATGTTGCTGCATCAACTTTGTTTATATTTTATAAAGACAATGAAACTGGTTACTGAAAACACTGAAAACACCTTCTACTGACTTGCGAGTTAGAAAACAGTTGATTATTCTTCAGTATCATGTAAAACTACAAAAACACATCAAGAGCTTTATGATTGACCTAAAACAGCAATAAACCCCCCAAAAAATAATTTACTTTTTTATACTTTAGAAAAAATTTTTTTTATTCCATTAGAAATTTTTTCTAAATAAAAGTGATATTTGGAAGTTTTGACAAACAATTTGCTGGTGTTTCCATTGAACAGCGTTTAGTGCATAAACTTCAGTTCCAGTAAACAAAAAAAAAAAAAAAAAAAATTAAAAAATGGACCCATTCTCAGGGAAAATAAAGAAATCCGTCCTGTAGTTTTTGAGTAAAGTTGCTAACAAACACAAATGCTGGGGAAAAAATATTTAATCTACTTGGCTACGTTTACATGAGTTTTAATTCTGAATAAAAGTTAATTCCTTTAAACTGATGAAAAATGATCTTAAAAACACCCAATTACTAACACCAAAGTCTTTTTGGAATGAAATTTAATTCCAAAATAAGTGGCTGTCCTGTCCTGATGACGCTCATATTCTGTGCGTTGTTTTGCCTCCCGTGTTCGGTGGTCTATCTTTCTTCTCATTTGCTGCAAAAAGTGAAGTAGTATGCCCGTGTTGAGCTGCTACTTCAAAATTATAATACAAATAGTGGCAAAGCTGGTACTTAGCTTTTACAAGTTACGACTGAAAAGACTAGAAGCAGCGAGCCGACTGTTTATTTCCGGTATACGTCACGTCTCTGTCCAATCAGAACCCTTTCCCAACCCACCGCTCTAAAGAGGAATTACGGAAGGACATGTTTCATGTGAATCTCCATTTGGAATTATTTCCATGTGGTTCTTGTAATGATTAATTCTGAACTAAAAAAAAAAACAATGTAACCGTAGCTATGAACTGGGTTACTATGCTTCGGCTGCTTACCCCTTACAAAGCTAAAAAAAAAAAAAAAATCTTGTTTTTAACGTGGTACTTTGTTACATTAGCAATTTTCATGGTTGTAACTGTAACAAGAAAAGTTTGTTTATAGACTGAACAAATAAATAACTCATTTTAAAAACATCATTGCTGTGTAGAGGCTGTGCAGTCCTGGACATGTTTGTATGAGGAGCAGGAATGAGCCTCCTCTGAAAGGTGATCGGTGGTTCCGTCACAGCATCCACTGTGCACGAAGCAAAGGGATTTTAAACAAAGGGAATTGGCAGTGACAGTTTTCCTTCCCCTCTTTTCTTTTTGAAGTTACATTATTCATCAGGCCCGGCCAGAAAACGTAGGAGCACATGCAGCATTATCGGTTTAGGAGCCATCTCACTGTATGTGATCCACTCCATCTGCTGCGCTGGTGTAATGTTGAAATCAGGTCTGAGCTGAATTATTCAAGTCCGCACAAACAATAGCATTCATCCAAAGCTGGAGCACCCTCTAAACCTTGTTGTACTGAATCTAATTTATTTGAAGTGTAATGTAAAGCAACATGAAAGCAGCACTCCCAGAAACCCATTTAAAGAAGTTTTTATCAAATCTAAAAGAAAAATGAAGGCAGTTAGCACATATTCAAGGATAAAAATACAACTATATGTGTTACAGAGAGCGGTGGGCCATTTCCTTAGAAGTGATGTGGGGTTTTCTAACAATTAATAGATTCTTAAATATTTTCACTCCATTTCTGTCTGCAGTGTGTCGCATATCATCACTCTCCTCTCAGCTAATCACAGAGCTCCAGCAGAACAACTCCGGGTTGTTCGTGCGTAGCTGGCTGCGTAATCTGCGAGTTAGAGTTTGTGCATGCCCAGACAGTCGTGTAGAGCACTGGAGGGTAATCCATGCCTCGTCTCAGGTGGACAGCATGAGAATGTGTGTGTGGTGCCCTCTCAGAAAGAGAGCTCTGCCAATTTCATGCTCCCCAGTGCATACAGCACCCACACTGGCGCGATGCAACGTGAGGCTGCAGGAAGAATGAGGAGGAAAACTTCATCAATAAAGCATAGTTTCATGGGGGGGTCTGCTACAAGAGCCAGAAGCATTAAACTGGATGTAAAAAAGACAAAAAGCAGAAATTTTCACCACACCGTTCTCTTTTCAATCTTAATATTGTGAACTAAACATCTGATTTCCACTAAAGCTATAAATGAATAAACACCCTGGTTTGTCATTTATGGATCGTTTGCACATCATATTAATGCAAATTATTATCTCTCCAATGTAAATGTAAAGTAGAACCCAACAGTGCGCCTTGTGTTTCTGTTTTTCTGATAAACGATCAAACTTATCAGAGTTTATCACCCTTGTCGTCCTTTCTGCAGTCAGATTCATCATGGTGTTTTCTGGGTCATCGTTCTCAGGGGTTGGGTCATTTTTTTCCTCTAAAGCTACAGAAGTGTTTGAAGAGATGTTTTCAGCACATGAAGGTCATGCTAAAATTTCAAAGATCATATTTGATGATAACTGGTAATTTAACGGTTTCCTTCACCACATCCTTACATAATTTCTTTGTAATTACTGGAGGAGTAACACACTGATACATCTGTTCAGTGATAAACGAGCCAATTTCCTTTATTCAAATTAAAGATATTAAACAGTGATATACTAATCATTTATAAAAGACACAATTACAGCCATTATGTAAATAGCAACATCCATATCAAACCTGATGACTCCCAAGCTTCTTTTATGTTGGCGTTACGGTGTAAATCCACTAGAGGGCAGCGTGGAGTTCAGGGAATACGTCCGAGTTCTGCTGCCAGTTTTAGATAGTAGAAAACATTCTTAAAAAGAGACCCAAAGATGCTTCATGTTAGATGGTGGTGGTCTTTATGGCCATTAAATACATCACATCTTTTTTCTTTGTTCCTTTCGCTGGTCGCGAGCAAGCTGCCATCACGGCCTCCAAGGTTTACAGTGCTCCATTTGCTGCACCTGGTCACACACACCTGCATGCTCTGAGGTCAGACTGGCTGGAGGTGGAAATTCCAGTTTTTTTTGTTGTTTCTTTAACCAGTCTTTCCTGCATTATTTTCCCAGAAATCTCCCTGATTTTCTCTCCTCTGAGAAGAATAAACATGTGGGAACCATATATCTTCCGTCACCCAGATGATCAAGCAGAGGATAGGCGCCGGGGACTATCTACCACCGCAACGGTCTTAGCGGTTGCCAGAAAATTTCTCTCATTTTAAAATCCAGAAGTTGACAGGTATGTAGAAAGGCAACATGAGATCAAATACCCACTGATTAGATCCAAGGTATGCAGCATCCCGACTGAACACACAACCTTGAAGCAGAAGACCTCCATGTCAGCTGCAACATTCAGATGGCAGGGCTAAAATTTGGTGGAAACACATAAGCATGATATAAACGTAGACCCATCCTGCCTTGGGTCAACAATTCAGAATGGTGGTGATACAAGGCAGGCGTTGTCTTGACACACTTTTTGTCATTTACAATGAGTAAATGAGTTCCTGAGTTTTGTTGCTAACCATGTCCATCTCTTCCAGCAGTGAACGCACCATGTCATAAGCTCACATCTCCAGCTGCTTTCTTCAACATGACAGTGAGTTCTCGGTTCTCCAGCGGCCTCCACAGTCACCAGATCTCACTGCAGTCGTACCAGGATGTGGGTCGTGGAACTTCTTGATGCTTCAAGTCAAAACTTTAGTGCTGCTGCTCCATATGTACCAGAATTCCCTTCTCATTGTGGAAGGAATCAGACATCCACCATTACTTCTGAGAGCATGGCACTTTGTTAGGGGACATGTTAGTGGTTGTGAGGACAAGTTGACCATTTTCAGCTTCCCTAAAGACCCACCGATCTCAGCCTGGTGGCTGCAGCTCGTTTTCGGCAACACAATGGATTGTTTAGAGTGAACAGCATGTTGGATCTTCCTCTGCTGCTGCTGCTCTCTGAGGAACTTCACCTTCATCGTGGGCATCATCACTTCATTCCCTTCCATCAGTCTGGTCCTAATCAGGTCAACTGCAGCGCAGTCTGATTGAGAGAAGAAATCTTTGTTCATGTTTCGGACCGTTGTCCTCCAGAATGATGAAATGCCTCCGTGTGGCTCTTAGTGTTTTGATGAACAGAGACCCCTGTGCAGGTCTGCATCCATCCTGCAGCTTCTGTCTGCTGTGAAATCATCAGTAAACGTCAGTGTGTCGGTTCCACCGAGAGCCAAACACCACAAGCAACGCCTTGTTTGACAGATGAGCTGCGATGGTTCTGGTTATGAGCCGCTTTTTCTCTCTAAATACAAACTTTCCTCTTATGTTGATATTTGTTTCATCATTCTACAGAATCTTGTTCAAAATACTCCCCTATTTTATACTCTCACTTCTTTCTCTGGTTTCTCTGGTGCTGAATCTTCATGAGTAATTTATAAAGAAGTCTTTCCTTGACCCTTGATGAGGGTGCACTCTGTTAGTATGTTAGTATGGGGACCAGGGGTGTCCAACTCCAGTCCTCAAGGGCCGGTATCCGGCAGGTTTTTGTTGCTTCCCTCTGCCAACACAGATGATTCAAATCAAAAGCACTTTTATGAATTCTGGTCAGGTGTGTTGGAGCATGGAGACAACATAAACCTGCAGAATACCGGCCCTCAAGGACGGGAGTTTGACACCTGTGGTATGGACGATAAAGTTTCAAACTTCGGTTTTTCAGAACATGCAAACAGGATGAAAAGGTTCATTTGTGCATCCTCTAGAGCCAGATTAAAATATAAATATTCAACAAATGAATGAATCTTTCCAAGCTGTGAATTATGCCGCCTGCAGGAAGCATTTGTTTCATTCCCCCACCCATCTTGGTGCCATGCAGGCTGAAAATCAAACCTATTTCCAGGGTTTGTATAATTTGATCAACGCAACATGCGCACCACATTCAAAGTGGGAATTATTTTTAAATCGCAAGACAAACAAAAAGCAGAAAACCAGGTTGTGTACAAGTATCACTTATCCTAACGCCATCCAGCTGTGAGTATCAAATTATTTCCCAACAAGCTCAGTTTAACACTGTAATCCACCTGCATGAACTATTGCATCGTCTGACCTGCTCAAACATGATCTTCCCTTCATTTTATCACCAGAATCAGCGAACATAAAGCTGATGCTGATACAGCTGGAAGTTTTCTGCTGCAAGATCATTATGATTTAATCAAGTCATAGCGTGATGTGAAGAAAAATTGGTTGGTTTTTCTCACTTCTGAAGAATTTCCTCAAAAAACATTTTTCCTTCTTTCGTCTTGATTAAATCCTTAAATATTGTTTCACATGGGACTCCATGTGTTATTAGTCTTGTGAAACTCAAAAAGAGTCAAATAAGCCAATGTAGACTTAAAGGCTTTTTTTATTTTTGAAAGGTGATTATGAGTTTTTCCTCTATTTAATCTAATCTACACCATCCACAGAAAACCTCGAACAAGAGGAGAAGAAATCCAGGAAGTGCTCTGACAAACAACTTTTTGAACACAAAGATGATTTTAGAAAATGTTCATCGCATATAAAATCCCTCAAGCTGAACCATCCGCGTGTCATTCAGCTCTGCAGAAGCCTGAAGACGACACATTCATTTGATTTGCACGCGTCGGAAAACAGATGCATCTAAAAGTTGCAGGACAGTCGATCGAGGACCGGACCTGGACACCCCTGATGAGGAGCATGATGATGAAGCCATGGCTTTCACATGCTCTTACCATGCTAATGTTCCTAAACATTTCTTATGTGCAAGAGATGAGCTTCACATGTTCCACATGTTTCAGGTCATTCCCATGTGTGTAAAAATCTGTGATCATGTTAAATGATAGTTTTTTGTGAGGGACTAGATCATTTCACATATTCATTCATTCATTCATTCATTCATTCATTTTCCGAACCGCTTATTCCAATTCAGGGTCGCGGGGAAGCTGGAGCCTATCCCAGCTGGCTTTGGGTGACAGGCAGGGTACACCCTGGACAGCTCGCCAGTCCATCGCAGGGCCACACAGAGACGAACAACCACTCACACCTATAGGCAATTTAGAGTAACAAATTAACCTAACATGCATGTCTTTGGATGGTGGGAGGAAGCCGGAGTACCCGAAGAGAACCCACGCATACACAGGGAGAACATGCAAACTCCCCACAGAAAGGCCACTGACCAAACCCCTCCCCAGCCAAGGATCGAACCAGTGACCTTCTTGCTGTGAGGCCACAGTGCTAACCACTGTGCAGCCCTCGATCATTTCACATATTTAAAAATAAATACAAAATGAATTAGAAAAAAAGAAAGAAGAGATTTTCTCTTCAGTTTTTCTGAGGTCAGACACACCAGAAAAGTTTTTTTTTTTTTTTTTTTTAAACTTGAAATTGTTTCATGAACTGACTGGAAAAGTGAAAGTAAGATGCCTCATATACCAAACAGACATTTAACCCTCATGTCATCTCACCATCTGCAACTCAGCATGTTGCATTTCCACATCTTGGTTTATGAACACAGTAAGAAGTAAATTGGTCTTACCTGCAGAACATGTGCATTCAGTCGTTCCTGACGGGTCCAGTTATTGAACTTTAGCTTCTTTTTTTTATTTTTGTTACAAAATTAAAATTACAAAAAGACAGATTTGAAGTGTTTGGTGTTAAAACTATTTAGAAACGATAATCATTGCTCAGGACTGTGTTCCTTCCTGTTCAGAGGGATCTGTAGTCCTCGTGTTCTTCTGTTGAGCTGCTGACTCTCAGGTCTGTGATACAGCTGTATGAGATCACTGATTATGACCAATTATGTCACTTCAGAAGGTATCCTACAGCTTCAGCTCATGACTTAGACAGGGCTTCTTAATTTGGTCCTATGAGGGCTACAGCCCTGCAGATTTTCTATGCACCCATGCTCCAGCACACCTACTTAATTTACCAAGTTATGCGCAGAACTTCATATGCCAGGGATCCCTCGTTCTGGTCCTTATGGGCCGGTATCCTGCAGGTATTTGATGTCTTCTTGTTTAACACACCTGATTTAAAGGAATGGGTCACTAACAGACTTGTCCAGAACATGACAACCAGTTTTTATTTGAATCAGGTGTGTTGGAGCAAAAAGACATTATGCTCTGATTTAGGACTTCAGAGCAAAAGATATGAAAACATATGCATGAACTAATTTTCTAACAACAATTAATTAATCAGTTTGATTATCTTGTTCTGGTTCATTACACAAACAGCGAGTTGTGATAATAATAATCATAAAAAAGGGGAAAAAAGGGATGAATATTCTTCTTCTTATTATTATTATTATTATTTCCAGGACAATGCTTTGTTTATTTTAGCTTAATACTATCTTTGGTTAAACTGAGGAATTAAACACAATAATTGTTCTGTTATCACTATGAACGTAGGAGTTCCAGTGAGACATGACTCCTGCAAGAGAGAATATATACAACAAGAAGAACTTACAATATTACTCACAGGATTTTAAGAGATTAGTATTAAACTAAAAGGACAATGCAAAAACTCTGTTGGTTTGGCGTCAGAATCTGGTTATAGAAGTTAGACTGAGCAGACTCCAACCTGCTACAGAAAGTCTGTTGTTTTATTATAGACTTGGCAACTCACACCTTCCTATGACGTCCTCTACTGTTTGATTCGTTCTTGTGTTGTTCTTACTTATATGTAAGTCGCTTTGGACAAAAGCATCGGCTAAATGGCAGTAGAATAGAATAGAATAGAATAGAAGACACAATGGGTTTAAAACAGTATGTAGATAGAACACATACATGCACGTCAGTGTGTAACATGCAGCTCCAATAAATACAGCTACAGGCTCTGATCAGCAAATGTATTTATTTGTACATTTACAAAACAACAAGAGTACAAAAAGTCAGTCCACAGACAATTTTTATGTTGGTTTTTAGGGAGTATATGAAAATGTTTATCTCATAACTGCAGCAAACAGTCTCTCAGATGGACGAGGGGGGGTCGGGAGGGGGGTGGGGGTTACAATCAAACTTTCATAAAGCCTGTCTGTCAGCTGGCACACTGCTGCAGAGAATCCAGAGGAAACATAGAAAAGTTTGACATTCGTAGCGGACTACATAGGTGCAGGGGTCCCAGCAGGGAAGCTCTCGGGAAGGGGAGGGGGAAGGGGGGGGTACAGGTGTCCTTCCAGCTCCTTTGGCTTTTCCAACCACCCCCCCCCCCTATTCAATCAACCAGCAAACACTTTTTGTGCTTCAGATTTATGTTGTTTTGCCATCACAACAAGAGTGCAACAGTAGTTAACGCGTTTTTCTCCAAAAGGATACACAGACAGAAAAGTTGGCACATTCAAGAAGACGTTTGTTTTTTCAGAATAATAACAGACATTTTTTTTTTTTTTTTTTTTTTACATTTGTGTTTTTTTCTTCTTTTTAATCCTCATAAATACAATATATGTCTCTTTCCCTGTATCCAGAGTCCACAAATAAACCGTACAGACAGAGGTATTTACAAACTGAGGAAGGCGGTTGAATTAAACTCATAAATAATTCTATGAAAAATCAGGATGAAGGAGTTCGTTATTCGTTCTTTCACAGCAAGGACACTGCAGTGCGTCGAGCTTCTGGAAAACTGTTGCCTTCTCTTGCTTAGCTTGTGTTCACGGTGGGAAGATGAGAAGGGGAGGGGATGGTGGGGGGGTGGGGTAGTAACGGAGGCATCCCAGGTGCAGTGCACGGACAGAACCACCAGAGTCCTTATCTCATTGCCTGAAGAAAGAGAAAATGTTTTCATGTTAGCAGATGGATCAGAGTATTCCAAACGCCGCGGAGACGGGATTTGAATGCACCATCTGACCCAGAAGTTGGTCTAAAAATACAACCTGACCAAGGGGGGAGGGGGGGGGGGGGGGGTGTTGTCGGAGGGACTGGTGGTAAGGAGGGGTTTTGGGGTGGTGGATGTGGGTCTGGTGGATGAGGGGGGGTTCGGTAGGGATGGGGGACCTGCAGACATCTCCTTGTCTTGGGGGGGGGGGCGCACTGGCCAGCTGTGATTTTGTCTGGGGTGGTCTGGTCTTGTCAGGTTGCTGGTCAGGGCTCTGCCGGGTGATTCAGGTGCTTCTTGGACCAGTGTGGCACTGGGTCTCCATGATGCCTGTGCCATGGTGCCCGCCAGGCCGGGTCTTCATCATCCTGTGTTGTTCAGTCCCCCTGAGTCATGGCACCAGGGGGCTTCTGCTGTTCTGGGTACTATGGGCCTGCTGGACTCTTGGATTTTCTTTGCTATCTTTTGTGGTTGGGCGTGATCATGGTCTGTTGCTAGGATACGGGTCATCCTTGTCATATGGTCACACTTCCACATTCACACTGTAGCTGTGTGTGTGTCTGTACTTTTGGTGACCTTAATGCCTGGAGGGAGCAGCTGGAGGTCAAATTGTCCCAGTTTTATCTCTTTTTCCTTTTGCAGCAGTGAAATAGTTTTCTTTGCTTTTGTTAATACCATTGTGATTTTGTCCAACCCCACCCCCTCAACATTTTGATTGGATCACGTTTCTCCTTCCCTCTAAATGGCCATTGCTAACCCTAACCCTAACCCCTAACACCCATTACCCGTCTAAGCACGCCCGTTTAACATCCAACTCCACCCAATATCCAGCCCCGCCCCATTCTCCAGGCCGCAGTCGAGGGTTATTGGTCAGATTCGGCATTAATATATCAGTTAATATATCAGAGTTGATAAATAAGAATACAAATAAAATTACAAGGATTTAAAGGTAGCAGCATATACAACATTCCTTCCTTGGTAAAGTATAGCTGTCCGGCACAATTTGACACACAGACCACTGCTCTGCATGCCACAGCGTTGGACAGCACAGGGTTAAAAAAGAAAATGACTAAAATGACTGTGATTATCTCTGGAAGTCGTGGTGCAAACTGAACGTGATGCACGTCTGTTCAATTCACAACAGCAGACATAAATGTATGTTGGACGTTGCCTGTCCTTGAGCCAGGTTCTGCCAGAGGTTCACTTCCTGTTCAAAGGGAGTTTTTTCCTTCCCACTGTCGCCAGTGTGCTTGCTCAGAATGGGAGATTGAGTTGGAGCCTCCAACTCACGTCTCCTGGGTCAAAGGTCAGAAGATAGCAGCCAGGAACGCCACATGAGGAAGGAGAAACCTAATCCAGGCTTCCTGTCCAAACACCTCAAACTTTATTGCCATGAAGGATCACGCTTTCATGTCCCTGGGAAGGCCTGAAAAGGCCAGCGAGGGTCAGCTGGGGGCAATTGGAGCGAAGGATGGGGGTGTTCCTTCTGACTCTGCAGGGGGTGACCAGCAGTACCATGAGATACAAGGAAGTCCTGTCTGTGTGAACGAGCACAGCCAGAGAAAGGTGCAGTTGTGTCTGAGACTGTCAGTTTTACAAGTGGCTTTGCTACATTCCCATGTCAGATGTGTGTTAAGAAGCGACCCCTGACGGGGGGGGGGGCTCTTCTGTCTCCACACACAGAGGCTTTACGGTGACGCCGCGGTAAGCTTAACAAGTACGCCACTAAAAGAAAGCATGGAAGCAGCTACACAAACACATAGTTATGCAGCTAAAAAGGCAAAAATCGACCCTAAAAAATAGTAAACTTAAGTTTTACTTTTTTTTAAATGTGGCAACAAGTGCACAAAGTAAAAATCTTAGTTTGATTGACTCTTTGCTTCAACAAATTATAGACAAAAAAGCTTTTTACTGCAGGGTTTGGATTTAAACTTCATGTCAGCGACTCTGCTGTGATGTCAAACACTGTCAGTGTTGTCTCTGTAACACACACTCCCTGCAGAGCTTCCCATTCCACCGGCACAGCTTGCTCCCCGGCTTGTCACCAGGGACCCTGCAGGGGGTGCATTTAAAGGAGCGCTCCCACAGTGAAGTGTGCCCCCAGAAATGCACTGCAGAGAGCGGCGGGCGTGTATGTGTCATCTTTTGGTACTGTAAAGCTCACAGAGCAGATGGGGACGGGAGATGTGTGCATGAGCAGAGTCATGACATGGAGATGTGTGTCTGAAGCATCAATTATTAAATGAAGGAAGAATTCAGATGGTTTTCTTGCACAAAGCTGCAGTCGGCGTGTGGAAGTGTGGTCTGGATCTATACCTCATTGTGTTTCCTGGAGGAGGTGAGCCCCCGCGAGCCGGTGGAGCCTCTGGATGAAGAGCTCCCTGTGGTGGAGCAGTTACTGGACATCTGACCTCTGGAAAGGAAGCCGCTCTTACTGCCGTACGCCATCACTTCTTCATCTGCTGAGGCAAGGACGAGGGAGAGGAGACCATTAAAACGGCTATTAAAAAAGTCTGAATGTTCACTGAGGTTGTCGTGGTCCAGTTCCAGCAAACATTTTCACTCTTTAACTCAATTTAACTACTTATTTCATGCAGTCGCATCTTTTTCCATTTTCTGCCTTCTAACAGCTCTGCGGTTAGGAGCCAGCAGCGCTGCCAGGAAATACTCAACTATAAGCTTAAAAAGAGCAAATAATAAGAATAATAAAAAAAAGAAAAAAAGCGAAAAGACAAACAGCTGCAGGACTTCTGCACTTTCAGAACCTTGCTGTGTTTTTATTCATGGCTACTAAGTTGTGATGCAGCGGCTTGATGACGTAAATGTTAATCAGGAGGAAGAACGTGTCCCAGTTTGTTCCTCTGCTTGTGAACAAAGGAATAAAACTCTGCAGAGCAGAACATAAAACGTTGTCATTTCTTTCACACTCTTAGCTAAATGAAATGAAGCGTTTACTTTTTAAAATCTCATTTCATCCATCTGTTAGGAAATGACTCCATCTATCCATCCATCTATCTATCCATCTATTTGTCTATCCATCATCTATCTATCCATCCATCTATCTATCCACCCATCTGACCGTCTATCTATCCATCCATCCATCTATCCATCTATCTATCCATCCATCTGACCGTCTATCTATCCATCCATCTATCTATCCATCTATCTATCCATCCATCCATCTGACCGTCTATCTATCCATCCATCCGACCGTCTATCTATCCATCCATCCATCTATCCATCCATCTATCCATCTATCTATCCATCCATCTGACCGTCTATCTATCCATCCATCTCTCTATCCATCTATCCATCTATCTATCCATCCATCCATCTATCTATCCATCTATCCATCTATCCATCCATCTATCTATCTATCCATCCGTCCATCTATCTATCCATCTATCTGTCTGTCTATCTATCCATCCGTCCATCTATCTATCTATCTGTCTATCCATCCATCTATCCGTCCATCCGTCCATCTATCTATCCATCTATCCGTCCATCTATCTATCCATCTATCTGTCCATCCGTCCATCTATCTATCCATCTATCCGTCCATCTATCTATCCATCTATCCGTCCATCCATCCATCCATCTATCGATCCATCTATCCGTCCATCTATCTATCCATCTATCCGTCCATCCATCCATCCATCTTTCTATCCATCTATCTATCCATCTATCCGTCCATCTATCTGTCCATCCGTCCATCTATCTATCCATCTATCCGTCCATCTATCTATCCATCTATCCGTCCATCCATCCATCCATCTATCGATCCATCTATCCGTCCATCCATCCATCCATCCATCTATCTATCCATCTATCCGTCCATCTATCTATCCATCCGTCCATCTATCTATCCATCTATCCGTCCATCTATCTATCCATCTATCCGTCCATCCATCCATCCATCTATCGATCCATCTATCCGTCTATCCGTCCATCTATCCATCCATCTATCTATCCATCTATCTGTCCATCCGTCCATCTATCTGTCCATCTATCCGTCCATCTATCTATCCATCTATCCGTCCATCCATCCATCCATCTATCGATCCATCTATCCGTCTATCCGTTCATCTATCTATCTGTCTGTCTGTCTATCCGTCCATCCATAAACAACGACTGAAACTGACAGAAGCTGCGTCTTACTATCGCCATGTCTCTGTCCCGAGCCTTTCCGTTGGTGGTTGTTACTGCTGAACTTGCTCCTTTCCAGGGACGACATCGTGCCATTCGCCACGCCGCCGACCCCCATGCACTCCTGGGGGCCCTGAAGCCTGTTCTCCTCTGGAGGGGGTTCCGGAGGCGGGGGCAGGTCTGACAACAGGATGTGAGGAGAAAATCATAAATGAGAAATGGTTTGAAACGTAATAAAGACAATTTTTCCTAAAAATCAACAAATGTCTCCTGAATAATTTTGTATTTTTTTTGGCCATAAACACGAAGGACCACATCCAGCCTGGTTTCCTCCAGCAAATATGCAAATAGCAGCTTTGTGGCTCAGATTTCAGATGGAAAACATCCGCCGTCCTACAGCGTCTGCTTCCTCTATCTGCATTTGAGAAAAGCAGGAATGGAAATGTGTTCACCTCCTTGGATGTCTCGTCTGTACGCCGAAGTCTTGGACGCCTTCTTCTTCATTCTTGACTTTTGGTTGGGAGGGGTGCATGCGTCTGCTGGGGAGGAGCGGCTGTGCACTGTGCGAGCAGAAGGAAGAACAGTCAGACGAGGTTGTTGCATGTCATCACGTCGTTTGAATCTCTGCGCCTTCATGGTTGTGTTGGACTGGTACGCATGAGCACACCAGTCACTTTACCGGGTGTGGTGGCGACGACTCCGTCTTCACTCAGAGCCGGCCCCTGGCTGTGCAGGCAGCGATGGGCAGGACTTTGGCACTGCAGCGTGCCAACCTCTGATGAGCCGTGATGCTGTTGGCCGGAGAGGTTGGGGTTGGACTGGGTGAGTGGCGAGCTCGGCGCCTGGGGAACTGGCACTGGACCGCAGGGTAACCTTCTGCTGAGGGAAGCGAGGGCAACGTGTTACTGGCTACAGTTTGCTGGGAGTGACGTTCGTGTTACAGGAGAAAGTTTCTTTCTCTTACTGGCAGAATAATTCATATCTGGCTTCCATGTAAACACTGCCTGCTTGTTATTCATCTGGATGATTTACTCTGTTCCTGTTTAGCTGTTCGATACCCAGTAGTCAGACCATTACACTGCTGTAAATACAGCCACACATTAGCTTTGCCATGACTTTCATTATTCAGATTAATCTGAATAAAATCAGGTTTTACTTCAGTTTTGTTGCCAATCGGAGCATGTTTTATTAAAAAGGCAGATAAAAGTGGGTTTGGGTGGATCAGTGTAAATGAAGGCCAGTTTTTTATCCAGTCAGGAGAAGCATCAGATTTACTGCTCCGCTCGGCCAACGATTCCACCCAACACAACACCAACATGAACCAACACCTTCGGGTTGTCAGAACTGATGACTGCTCATTGGGTCTTTTTGTAACGATACTTAGAACTCTACGTCTAAGTAAAAAGTAGTATGTGTACAATGATCTGTCAGAGGAAGGTCTGTAGCTACATCTGCACCATCTGAGAGAAATGATTCATAATTCATCTTGAAAGTTTTGGAGATTTTATTGTTGAACCTTATACTTTTTTCCCAACCTAAACATGTAAAAATCACCGACTTCTCCTCACCAAGACCCATAGCACAGGTGTCAAACTCCAGTCCTCGAGGGCCAATATCCTGCAGGTTTTTGTTGTCTCCATGCTTCAACACACCTGATCAAAATTCATAAACAGGTTGACAAGAAGCTGCTGGATCCATTTGATTTGAATCCTCTGTGTTGGTAGAAGGAAACAACAACTATCTGTTGGATACTGGCCCTCGAGGACTGGAGTTTGACACCCCTGACCTAGAGAGTGGACAGCGGCTGCCAGTCCAACAGAAGTCAGACTTCTGACCAGTTATATTGCTGGTCTGTAAAGCTCTGAATGGTTTTGGACCATAGTTCAGTGAAAACCAGTGACATCTTGACCCAGTATAGCAGGGGTGGGCAACTCCAGTCCTTAAGGGCCGCAGTCCTGGAAGTGTTTGGGGTTTCCCTTTTGCAGAATATTCATTCATTCATTCATTCCTTTTCCTAACTGGTCAATCCAATTCAGGGTTTCGGGGAAGCTGGAGCCTATCCCAGCAGTCTTTGGGCGAAAGGCAGGGTACACCCTGGACAGCTCACCAGTCCATCGCAGGAACTGTTGCAACACACCTGACTCAAATCAACGTGTAATTAGCAGACTACAGCAGAGCTTGATGCTAACGTCTACGCTAGTCTGCTAATTAGATCTGATGTGTGACAGGTGTGTTGCAGGGACAAAACTCTGAACACTAAAGGACATGAGTTGTCCACCCCGGCAGTATAGCCTATCAGACCCTTCAGGTAATCCAGAACTGTTGTGTTATCAGTTCCCAGAGTCACAAGCAGACATGGAGGAGCTGCGTTCAGCTTCTACGCTCCACATGTCCAGAAGAACCTCCCAGAAAGCCACAGATGAGCTAATTCCTCACCAGAGACACAGAAACGGACATTTACACATCTTACGTCTCCCTCTTGGTTGAGTCCAAAGGTATTAAAGTCGACCTTGTGCTTGCAGAGATCCTTGGGTTTATTATGGGAGTTTGAGAAGAGGCCTAACTGGGGGAACTGGACTACGTTTTACCAGCTGAGTGAGACAACAGTGCTGAGCTGAGCGTGTCCTTACATGAACTGCTGACACAAAGCATGATGGGAGCTGTAAGTCTTTGCTTTAACACGAGGTCGTCACATACCGTGGCTGCTGCTGGCCATCCTGCTGGTTGGGGCGGGGCAGGTCTTGGGGGGCTCTGGGATCCTCGTGTGGTGACGGGGTGAGCGTCGCGGTCGACTGGTGGCTGTAGGAGGTGGCCGGGGAGGAGGCGTTGTTCCTCTGAGGGGGAGAAGGCCCGTCCTCACATCCTTCCATCAGGTATGTCCTCTCAGGGAGGGGTGGACACCACTCCTCATCCGAGCTACACGAACAGAGGGGGGGTTTAACAGATCGATGGTGATAAGCTGCTGGTTTGGTGCTTTTTCTTTAAATTCAGCCCAACAACACAGCTACCTAAAGATTAATGATGTTCTTTCAGACGACACTCTGGTTTTTCTCCATAAGCAAAACGGCGGGAGGTTAAGCTTCCTCCCGGGTGGTCTCGCTGTTCTAAAGTCGCAGACAGTGAGCGGCAGGAAGAAAAACAGCTAAATGACTAAAGCAATTGACCAAGACTGAGATAATCGAGTTGTTAGGGCCGGAGGCACGAGGCGCGTGTTGGCTTTGATGCTTCATGTGTCTGTTAGGGATAAAGACATGCCGAAGCAATGTTCTATGTGTTTATAGATGTGTGGCTGAGAAATGTGAGCCGATCGGATGACTTTTACTCTTTCTGTCCTCAACAGTTGTTTTCTAGGATCTGAGGTGACAAAGAAGGGCAGCTTTGTGTTTTTCCGTTCCAAGAGAGGACTTAAAAAAAGCCCAGTTTGAAATGTTATTCTGACTTTTAGAAGCTTAATTTTAATTTTAATCTAATAATTCTCTTTTTCTTTATTTTGATCCTTTATAGAACAAGTGTTGTGCGCTCCAGGCCGAGTGGGGCCGGTACGGTAAAGAGCTTCCATACTGGCTCGGTAGTTGGAAGCCGAGTGGTCGCGATGGCGACCCCTTCAGGGGGCAAAGCCAAAAGGAAAACAACATTAAAAAACTGCTGTACAAAACTTTAAAGGTTTTTAACCAACTTATTTAAGTTTATATTGTAGGCTAAAGATGAAAAAAGGAATGGCAGGAAAGCTGCAGGTATCCCTCCAACCACTGGTGCTCATGGAAGGGTTTGCATCAGCATGAAGGGAGGACTTTCATGTTGCTGGGATTTCAGCTCCAAGGCAAAGTGGTCTCAGGGGAGGGGTCAGACTGGCAGCAGCTCATAGATCTTTATGGATCCAAGTCTCACCCTGAAAAGCTAACTCGGGACATCTTCTTGGAGCCTGACCTTTGAGGAGAGCTTGCTGGTGTGAGTCTGGTGGTCTAGCCTTGTCACATCCAGCTTGGTCTGGCCCAGACCAAAAAAAGCCACAGGCCACCACCTCCAGGTGGGCTTCATGGTCAACTCTGCCTCCAGAAGAACAGATTAAGTATCTTGGAGTGTTGCTAACAAGTGATGATGGGTCATATGCTGGTTTTATACTGGTGCAGCATCTGTGTAAGTTCTGCTGTATGTTGCACGTCTGTCCGTGGAGGCTTGACATCCACCTCTTTCAGAACTTTAGAGATAAGTATTGGAAATGAAACAGTAAAGTCTGCACTGAAAGGAGTCAGCTGAAGTGGTTCTGGCACCAGGCATCGACTCGGTGGGATTATGTCCCCTTCCTGACCTGGAAACACTGTTTGTAATGGTATTTTATACCAATATTTGCAACACATATCACTCATATGGATACTTGTTCTATGTATACGGTGATACTAAAATAGCCACAAAAGTTGGACAAACGTACTTCTCACCTTAAATCCTTTTAGAAACTGTATCTAGAGAACATCTACTAATCTACTACTAATAAATCTACTAATGCTCATATCTGATTTGCTCAGAGCACCAAGACGTGAACCCTGCAGAGTTTTCCTCACCCGATGTCCATGTCATCACTCTCCGGGAGCTGCTCGTCCAGCTCGCACTGTTCCAGCTCTCCAATGGGAGGAGGTGGGGGCAAAGCCTCCATCCAGGTCAGAGACGGAGTCTTGACGGCTTTACCCATCGCCTTCTGCTTGGGCTTACCTTGAAAACAAAACCAGGACAGAGAGAGAGAGAGAGAGAGAGAGAGAGAGAGAGAGATGCTATCTTTCCTTCAAGGTAGAGGTTGGGCGAACTCAGAGGACAGAAATAAAAGAAGCCTTCTGGTCTCACCACTGCAGCGGTCCGGCTGTGCATACTGAGCTCCAGAGGGTCCCGGCTGGATGATCCAGTGTCCGTCATCCTGCTGCTCGCCGCTGTGAGCCGGCGCCTGCGCCTGATTGGTAAATGGCATGATGGAGGCAGTAGCGTAAGGAGTGGTGGAGGAGTTTTGGGTGTAGGTGAAGCTGTGCAGGTCTTCACTGGTTGCATCGATGGTGCTGTAGATGGGACCCTCTGTGGAGCCCCCCAGGCTGTACTTCTCCGTCTGACTCAGGTAGTTTGAGATGCCGGCTTCTGCACGGAGGATGGACGTTGGATTCAACACTGTTTTATCACTTATTCACACACAAAACACAGAAGAGACGTTCCTACCGTTGTAATATCGCTCGGCTGTGTCGTGATTGGTGTTACAGCAGTTTACAGCCTCTTTACCGCTGTGGACCAGGTTGGTGGTGGGCCAAGAGTCTGCCAGCCACGGGTAGTTGCCCATGCTGCCTCCCAGGACCCCAGGCCTGCAGAGACATTCTGGCATTAATTGAAAGCAGGGTGCAAAAGCAAACGACCATCCAGATGGAAACAGAAACAAGCAGAGAGAAAGCGGTACGTGCTCAGAAAGACATATTTTAAACATGTCGAGGACGCGGGGAGAACATCACAGAGTCCAGCTCTAACATAGAAATCCTACCTTCCATTGAGTCCTGATCCTTCCCCATGAGGGAAACCCACTGCAAGAAGATAAAAAAAAAAAAGTTAAAGGAGGATAAAGTCCAATTTTTGCTGCCAGCGAACAGATTGGAGAATAAATCTGAAGCTATTAGAGGCAAAGAAAGGAAAAGAGAAAAGATGTGCAGACTGGCACAATTAAGGAAAAGTCAATGTAAAATAGCAGAGCTTTATGTATGCTAAACATCAACTACACAACCCCCCCCATGCTCCCAGAGTTGTTCTAACTTTGCTTCCAAGTCATGTCTTTGAAAATACTTTCCTGCCTGCAATCCTCGATATCCGAAGCAAATACTTTACTTTGCAGATGTATAATGTGTTGAAAACGCAGCTTCTCAGAGCAAAACAGAGTTTTTATGGTGAATATGTTGGGTGGTTGTTTGTAAATGACTTCCCAGAGAGTCTCTATCTTCAGACAGGCTCAGAATAAATTAAACAATCAGCTTTGTCAGGCAGCTGGGAGAGCTGCAGAAGTGGGAGTTTTACTCTGAAGTCATGCAAAATCTAAAGAGCAGATTGTCTTTTCCTGGTCCTGAAATGGTGCGAATGTTTCAGGAGAGAAAAGACTTCTGTTTGGGTGGAACTTTGTGTAAAAGATGTTTTAAAGGACAAAACCGTTACTTCATGTGCAACATGCATGCATGCACAAGCCCAACTCTGGTCCATGTGCAGCTTCTCCTGCAACATGTTCTTATTTAACTTTAGGGAAAAAAACACAGTTTAACTATTTAAACCAAAGCATCAACTCTGATCCAGCTCCACAGGAAGGGATCCCCGTCAGCTGACACAGACCGGCTCTGTTTGGCTGCAGTACTGCTAAATTCCCAGATGCTGATGGTTCTTCCTGACCTGCTGGCGTGTAGGCGAAGGAGGCGGTGTAGTGGCTCAGCTCCTTCCTCTTCTTACGGCGACAGTAGATCCAGACACTGAACCCCATGAGGATGACCCAGCAGGCTCCGCCGATGCCCGCGATGAACGCCGGCTGCTTGACCACGTCGGTGATCTGCTCGGCCAGACTCACGCTGCTCTCCTCGCCGCTGTCGCCGGCGCCTCCTCCGCCTGGCATGGAGGGCTGTTCAGCTGGCAGCTCTGAGGGAAGAAAACCAAACAGAGAGGCAAAAATAAGTCTTCAACGTAGTCTTCCTCTTCGTTCAGATGAACAGATGATTTATTAGCTGGGAAGCACAAATGTCTCCACAATATGTTACCAAACAGTTCAGCAGTCGTCTGAACGTTCTGCAAACGGCCAAAGTCAAGAAAGAAAGAGAATAAATGGGAGTAAATCTGTGGAGACAATATATATATATATATATATATATATATATATATATATATATATATATATATATATATATATATATATATATATATATATATGTATATATGAATAATAAAGTTGAATTGAATATGTGAACAATCGAATAACTTGCTGATAGTCAGCGAGAACACTACTGCTGTAAAGTCTTCAGACACCTCAACCTGCTCTATATAATATGAGAAAAGCAGAAAACAGTTTGTCTGATACTTGAAAGTCATATTTTTAGTATAGTCCTCTTCAGGAACAGTTCTCTGGGTTTCTTTAAGGGTTTTCTAAAGATCTTCTTTTCATTTTTCCAGCCTTTTGTTCCATCTCTGTCCAGAAGATCCCACATTCAGGGTCCAGACAGTCCAACTCGTGGTCACCAGGGACCTCAGATGATCCCATAATGCCTCAGTCTCGGCTCTGGAGAGGATTCATGCATCTGTCAGACCTGTTACTGATTTTCTATCCAGTTCTTGGTCATGTGGCTGTTTTCCTTCCACAAACACAAGACCATTTCCAGCCATTTTGTCCTCCACACTGCACACACACACTCTGATCTACCAGCTTTTCAGCTAAATGCTCTTTGAGATTAACCAAAATTATTGTTTTTCATCCGGAAAACTGTCTTTTCTTTTACATATTTTGTAGAAGCAGCTAAAAAACTGAGAGGAAGTTTTGTGTCTTTGTGACAGCAGCGAGTAAAGAACCTGTCAAACAGACCCGTCCTTGGGTTCAAGTGCTTTTTCTTATAGCTGAATAACTCCTATGTCAGTGTCGAGTGACTGAAAAAAGACGTATTTCTCTGTAAAAGATCAGGTTGACTGACTGGAAAAACTGAATGAAAAAGCAGCCAATGAGCAAAGAGCTTCAGAAAGCTGGAAAACGGTTGCTTAGGAGCGTTTTAGGAGGCGTCTGCAGAGCGCTGCAGCTCAGACAGCCGCTTGTTTCAACATCTGCACGCTTCCTCCAGCTACAAGCCACTCACTGATGAGAACGGACACCGGCTGGCTACGAGTGCCAACGCCTGCGCTGGTCACCGCCGCCACCTCCACCTGGTAGAGCACGCCGGGCATCAGGCCTTTCAGCACCGTGGACAGCGTGTCGCCGTCCAGGGTTTTGTTGATGTAGTAGCGCGTCTGGTTGTCGGTGCCACTGCCGACACACCAAACCTGTTTGGATGCACAGAATCAGCAGAGTTAGTCAAGTGTTGCTGTCGCCACCTGCACTCAGGTGAGCGATGCTTACCCGGTATTCCTGGATGATGCCGTTCTGCATCTCGCTGGGCGGCGGCTCCCAGGAGACGCTGACGCTGGAGGTGTTGCTTAGCTTCACGGTTGCCACTGTAACAGCTCTGGGCGGCGCACTGGGGACTGAGAGAGGTGGAGGAAAGCATAAATACCTTCTCATCGACATGCCTGAACCCTCCTGTGTGCAGCACACTGGCTATTTATCAACATGCTCTATTACATGAATAAATAATAAACAGCTGTAGGATATTAAACGGGACAGTTGAGTGGAGAAACATGAAAGTGAGCCGTAGCAGGAGGGAAATGAAGGTTTATAAGGGCTGGATGAGTTATTCATGTTTTGTTGCCAGACTAAGCCACTCAGGCAGGACAGTTCAGTCCATGCTGATGGCGAGAAACGTCTGCTCCCTTGCTTTTATTTTTTATATCAAGTGCTTAAATCAAGCAGTCTGAACCCCCGCCTGCAGGGACCACAGTAAATGAAATAACTGATCAATATAAATAAACTGAAATTGTAGAAAAAAAGAAGCCTAAAGTAAGAGAACATGACAGATTTAGATGTTGAAATCATAGACTGTATAAAGAGATGGGCGGAGCCTCCGTGACGTCACCCGTAGGTTTCTGAAGAGCTGAATTGAAGCTCTGTGGGCGGTTCCTACCGTCACCATCTTGGCAGGGGCATGCGTGTCGTCTCACCCAGAAAATACAAATATGGGCAAAGAGGTGGAGCTGAGAGGGGAGCTGTGAGCGTCATGGTGGATGATTGACTTCGAGTGAACTCTGAGCTTTCTGTAGCTAAGAGCTAACCAAGCTAACCTGGAGATAACAGGAGCTAACCAGCTAACGGAGGTAAGCAGGCTAAAGCTAAGTCACGTTGTTAACCGGCTAAAAACTGCGGTTGTTCTATGTTCTTCTGACTTGAAGTGGGAGATCGGGTACCTGTCAATCAAAAGGACACGCCCCTAAATATGCCAATTTTTGAGATTAAAATACTTTTAAACGGGCGAGTTAGAAAAAAAAATTCACTCTCCACCACAGTTGTCATGAAGGTAAACCTGACCTATTAAACCTAAAATGGATTTTTCAACCAGGCTGTAAAAATGTTTATTTCTGCTGTGAAGTTTTAACATGGGAGTCTATGGGGATTTGCTCTGTCTTGGAGCCCCTAGTGGATGAAGGGGGAACTGCAGTTTTATGCACTTCCGCATAGGCTTCACTTTTAACCTTCCAAGGCTCCGTCCATCTTTCTTATACGGTCTATGGGTGAAATGCAGGTGAATGAAGAGCAACTTTCACGCCAAACAGGACTCAGCAGAGTTTATTACAGGGATTTTCTCTCTACCTTCTTCTGGGGTTCGAACCAGGAGCGTCCGGCTGTCTTTGCCCTGGAATTCATCGAAATAAGGACGGATCTTTATCTCGTACTCTGTTCCTTTGAACAGGGTGGTGAGGACGGTGCTGCGCTCCGAGGGGGAGTTGATGTCCTGGAGGAGCCAGTTGCCCCCACTGGGCCGGTAGAAGAGGCGGTAGCCCTGGATGTACTGAGACTGCCGGTCCACCTAAAAATATTTAAGCGAGGCAGAAGGGTGAAATGACAATAACATGCTTAAAAATCTTCTTTCTTAATTAAAAAACATGGATTTTATCCCGTTACCATCCAGGACACCCTGATGGAAGATGTTGTTAGCATTACGGGGTCCTGAAGCTGGACCGCCACCTCTCCCAGCTCCCTCTGCAGCTGCCTGTGGTCCACTCCCTGACCTGTAGGGCTCACATCTGAGTAAAAACACACGAGCACTTATCTGCAGGGCTGCTACGGTGTCCGAACAGAGACTACACCGGTGATCCGAGTCGGTGAAGGTTGTACCGACCTTGTGTCCTGACGGGCTCCGAGATGGGGCTCGGGTCACTCAAGCCGTAGGCGTTGACGGCTCGGACAATGAACAGGTAGACGGTGTTGGGAAGAAGACCCATGATGGTGTGGGTCTCGATCTTCACCATGTCAGCTACAGTCTGCCACGTGCTGCCTGCTGATTGGCTGGAGAAGAAGTGAAAAAAATCAACGGCATGAGAGAAAAATCTGGTCAGCTAAGGGTGTCATGGTTAGGTATAAAAAGAAACATCTCTCTCTTCTGTGTTTCCAAATGAAGATGGCTCAACAATATTTGTCAAACTTCACCAGAAAATCATCGGTTTGGTTTAGAAACCATGGAAGAATAATTTTACAACATCTACAGAGAAGAGTACTGGGAATAATGGTGCTTTTAGACAGACTCCATTCTGGTTCTGGCTCCAGTATGAATCTGCTTTCTTGCAAACTGGACTGTGTTCATACCAGTTTAACCAGATTCAAAGTGAAAAGACTTCATGGGCTTTACTATGCGGATGTGAACAGAAACAGTTTGGAGAATTTAGGACTGAAAGTTGATGGTTTGTCACAAGAGTCCATCTTAATCTACAGTTTCCCAAAATAAACAATATCTTATAGTGGAACTATTATGTGCATTTCAGGCTAATTTATTTTTATCACTGAGACCAGAAGGGATGGGATTGATTGAGTTATTGTCACAAATGGCTTTATTTACTTCAGACCGACCCTCTCCGTAGGCTGTCAGATCAGCCTGCGGACAAAACGAGTGGATTGAGACTCTTCCGCATTAAGCCCCGCCTCCCGCCACTGCACTACATTGGGAGCGCGCACCGCACCTGCTTTCACCATCTCATAAACAGAAGGATTAGGCTAATATGAACTCAATAAAAAACACAAAATACAATGTCAACACATAGCATACAGCCCTACATGTTGGAACCTGAATCAGACCCTGAAAACGAAGTGGAAAACAGCAACCCACAGCAACGAATGCAGCAGGATGTCTCTCTTTGGTAAACTCACCAGCCATCGTTGGAAATAACTTTATCCCACGTTTTCCACCCGCCTGATGTATTTGTACATGCCCTTGTTAACCAGTAGAAGGTAACCAACTCTCTAAAATTACACGTTTTTCGTCGCCATGGAAACCGAATGGAGCGCATGCTGGAACTCAAACTCAAACTCAAACATGCATTTAGGTGATAAAAAACAGTGTCGTTCCCATGTCTGATGAGGATTCAACACTATAACACTGTAGAAAGCTCAGAAAACTCCAAATACCATAATAGGACCTCTTTAAGGGGAGGCCTTTCTGTGTGGAGTTTGGATGTTCTCCTCGTGTATACGTGGATTTTTTCCAGATACTCCAGCTTCCTCCGGCCTGAATCCCTGTTAGGAACTCGGTTAGATGCTAAATCGATCACTTCTCATATGTAAGTCGCTTTGGATAAAAGCTTCTGCCAAATCACTGTAGAACTGAACAGAATCACACAGCAGAGTTGGCAGTTGAAGGGTTCAGATCATTTCCAGTCTCTTTAACTTCACATGTTTTTAAAATGCCCTCAGATATTTAGCAGTTTATTCTCAACATATTTCTTTTTCTAATTTTCCAATGCAAATTATTCACTCCTGAAAACTGATGTTGTGATGATGGAATCAGATTTTGTTCAAGCAGAGCCTCACATAAAAAGCCTCTGGGCTTTTTGGCTCTGACTGCATGTCTCTTGTTGCTGTGTGAAAATCATCTGCTGTACTGACTCAAATTCCTTTGATATTGTGCAAAAAAAACCCTCACATCCAACACATCTGAGAAGCCAAAGCCATGAATTGTCTATAATTTTTGCATGAAAAATAAATCTTTTGATCTGTAAACATGTATGGTGTTGGCTATTTCAGTCTGTAACATCACATACGTTAAGCTTTCTTGCAGGAATTAACTGTTAGATGCATTTCAGGATGTGATAAAAAATATCTCAGCACGAGAACATGAAATGTGTGTTTCTATAATAAAGAAAGAGCGTCAGTATTTCATATCAGTGACAACAGTTAAAACTGTGTTTTCCTGTATGTCGTCTTCAGGAGTGTTTTGCTTCTGCAGCTTCACAGTTAATCAACGCGTGAAGATCTCTGAGAATTCTGGATCTGTTCGGACTTAGACTTAGACTTTATTGATCCTTTTGGGATGACTCCCTCAGCCAAATTAAAAATTTAAATTTAAATTTACAGCAGCAAAAAAGGAAAAGTAGCATGCACATAAAATACATAAAAGAAGAGTAAAAAATTAACAATAATAATAATAATAAATTAAATAAACAATCAGGGAATGCACAAACAACTGGCTGGGGGTCTTCAGCTCCCTCCCCACCCCCAGATTTTTCTGCATTTCACTGTTTTCAGCTTTCTAGGATTTTGCTCCGTGACAAAGTTTATCTGGCTGCAGACGAGTGAGCATTTCCTCCTCCAAATGAAAGCATTTCCTGTGGTGGTAGATAATGAAAAGGGAGAAGAGGAAATGAGGGTACGTTTCGGCCTTAGCAGCAGATGTATCATCCCATCGGCTCTCAACCACGTCCCCCCCCCCCCCCCTTTACTTTACTGAATTCATTGTCACTTTGTTAAAAGAGCCGTCACCGTTCTACTGGATAGTTTTAGATTTCCTATCCGGGTCCAGAGGAGGTTTGTGGTGAACAAGCCTCCAATCCAACCTGTCATTTCCTGAATGCTACAGGAAAATTATGCACTGTATTTATTATTAAAATGGTCAACGGTGAGTTTTGATCAGTGTGATTTGCTCCAACTGGTGATTTACAGGAAATAACGGCGGTACAGAAACCAAATTGTAAGATTGCTGCAGTTTAATTTGTGTTAAATGAAAGAATGAATGAAGAGAAATCAGCCATCAGGTTCCCACAGCAGTGTCCGTCAGGTCAGAGTTTTTTCACTGTGATCTGTAAACATGGCAACCAGCATCTAAAGCAGGTCTAGTTAACGCAGTCCCACATGGGTTGCAGCGTCTTCATGTATCCCTGCTTCAACACACCTGACCCAAATTAATAAGTCTATGAAGTCACGCACGATGACTTTGAGTCAGGTGTGTTCGTGCAGGGATACATTAAAAACCTGCAGGGCTGCGGAAACTCGTGGGACCAAGCTGAAAAGCCCCAAACCTGATCCCTGCAGTACACCCTCCAGGATTCCTGCGTTGGAGCATCATGGACTGCACCTGCGTTCCTGTCATTACCTCCACATGTGTATCTATGTATACCTTGTGTTAGTAAGGCTTCTGTGTGTAGTCTTGTAATGATGAGTGTGTGTGTGTGTCCACATCATTTACCGCCCGGTTGACCCATCGGAGAGCCGGGTGGGAGGAGTTTCACTCCATTAAAAACAGGCGATCAGCCTGATGACCAGCTCAGATTTGACGGCTTGTTTGGCGAGAACGGCGCTTTTCACCACACGGGTGGGATAAACAAATCACTCATTTTAGAGATAAACAGAGAAAATAGTCAGACTCAGCTCAGTAATGCTGATGTGTGGCTTTTTATCTAAGTTAAAGAGATCGTTTTGAGTTTTCAAGAGGAATGAGGCTTTGCCAAAACAAGAGAAATTTATCTTTTAGGGGGAAATTGTTCATTAAAATAATAAAAAGTTAATAATAAATCCACGATTTTGGACACATTTCAGTCAGATTGGAGTCGGCATAGTGCAACGATGTCCACTGGACGTCTCTTGACAAATGAGGACAATTAGCTGGGTTGGATCATCGCTTTGCTGCTGAAAAGAATTTAAAAAAAAAAAAAAACTGCGGCAGATGTTTTAGGAGTCGTATTAAAGCTCTCTCTCCATTTAGGGTTCAAACTCCTCCGCTGCTCGTCATCACGTCTCCTCAGGTCATCCACCAGCTGATCGGAAAGGAGCGGACCCCCTCTCTACACACTGTGCACTTTGGGGATCTTTATTAAACCCTTTATACGTCCACCTGCATAAATATGCAGACTTCTCTGAAAAATTTGTGGGTTTGGGATTCTCCTGGATCCATTACTGTCCGTCCATCAGGTGTGTCGTGCAGATTTTTCAGCATTACGTCCGTTTATGTGACGTATATGTTACGTTTCTTTATGTAATTTTTCCAGCACAAAATAACAGATGAACACGTGCTTTGGATGTGTGTGTCGGAGCAGGCTGCCCTGTGAACAACAGATACTCAGGTATCAGACTCACATGGAGAATTAATAAAAAAATAAACACGATTTTACACATAAAAAACCCATTAAACCAAACATGCTCACAAACACAAAACCTCGTGCAAACAAACCTTTGCACCTCGGGGAAGGAAGTTTTATTGGAGTCATCCTGGTGGTCTCCTCCATCAGCTTTATAAAGAATCCGTTTGCATTACTCCGCTGCCACGGGCCACAGTGGACATCTGGATCTGATTAAACTCTGCCAGTGTTCTCCTCTCCATCCGCTTGGAAAGACATATTTTCTCTGCCTGTCTTCGTCTGGAGGCTTCCCTCCATTCCCGCTCAGATAAATCTGCTACAGCTCTAATTAATCCAAGGTGGACTTCCTCCCAGGTGACAGTACCCGAGCTTTTCTTTTTTCTGGGGTTCATTCAGGTTCAGACGAGCCACTGAGGGCGAGTGAAGACATTTTATCTCTGAAATCTCCATGGCTGACAGCGAGTGACAGCGATGGAGTGTTTCATTGTGACAAAGTAGTTTAAGGTCGTCCGTATATGAGCTGGACAAACTGCTCTTTATTTTGCTGTTTCTCTTTTTTTTTTTTTTGCTGAATTAACGAGTAAAGGAGCTTTAAAAGTCAGAGAGGTGAAATATTAAGACTGAAAGCATCTAAAATCATCTTCCTCTGCTTACCTGAACGCCTCGATGATGTATGACGTGACGGCGGCTCCGCCTTCGTGGGCGTTGGGTTGCCAGGTCAGAGAGACGCTGTTCTTCGACACATCTGTGACGATGGGTTTGTGGGGCGGACCTGGAAGCTGGAAAGGCTCTGCAGCTTGAGCTACAGATGAGCCGGCACTTTCTGGAAGGCGAGGGGGGAGACGAGCAGGAGATGAGAAAATAAACGTGGTTTAGATGCTGCTGTGAGCAACGCCCTTCCCTCCAAACAGACGTCCAAATTCTACTATCAGTAAAAGTCCATCACAGCAACGTAGGCTTCATCAGGGCAGCTTGTTAACTTCTTATTCCCTCATTTTCTGACACCAATGAAGTCTCAACAACCTGAAAAGTTTTACGTTGTAACTCCTGATGAGTTGCACCGAAAGTAAAAAGTCTTCAGTTGTTGCTGTGAGCTGCAGACAGCTGACAGATTCACACAGTTGCATCTCTAATGTGGTCATTGGCGTGTTTTCACCCTTTTGCAGACCCTTAATGCCTCCATGCTTCACTCTGATCCAGTAACAGAGATTTATATGAGCAGTTGGCATGGTAACGGCTTAGAGACCAGCAGAGGTTCAGTGATTTAATTATGTTTGTAGCTGTTTTTGTTTTTATTTATACTGTTAAATAAACAGAAAATGAACTGCGGAGAGACATAACTGTTAGTTAAGTGATGTTAAATAAAAATGATATTTTTGGGACGTAAAATCAGGATTACTGCTTTTATAAACATTTTGCTTTGAATGAAAAGTAAATTTTATTTTTTTACCTAATTCTGTATGCATTATTCTATTAAACTAAATATTCTTTCTTATATAGATTAATAAATAAAGAAAGTATTTATTTATTAATCTGTGTATTTATTTATTAACCTGTGAATTTATTTTTTTATTTAGCTTTTTATCTGTCTATAGATTTATCTATTTAATTTGGAATTTTTGCTTTTTTTTTAAAATGAATTTTAATTTATAAATCTTTGGATATTTTTTCTTCATTTGTATAATTTTTTTTGTTTTCTTTTAGTTTTAGTTTACATCTTTTTATTGTTAAATAAATTAATCCTGTCTTCACTTTTTAATTGATTTTATTCAATTTTTTATTTTAAGAATTTCTTATACCTTTTATATCTTTCATATTTTTTTCTTATATTCTGCTTCTTTATTCAATTTTCCTTTACTTTTTGATATTTTAAATGAAATTATAATTTTTTTTTTCCTGTTTTGCTTTTTAATGACACCCACCGCTCCTGCGTTGCCGTCTGCCGGCTCTTCACACAGCTGTGATTTGCATGGATTTCCATCACGCAGAGACAATTTACCTTTGACTGTGAGCACTCCACTCCAACTCGTCTCCCCGCTGGAGCTGGAAGCCAGGCAGGTGTAAACTCCAGAGTCCGTTTCCTGGCAACGGTAAAATGTGTATCATTAGTTCAGTGCGGATGCGCGCGAGAGCTGCAATACTGTGTTAATGCATCCATTACAAGTTATTGAGACTAAATGTCATATCTCTTGAAGCAGAGTGTCTGAGCTCTGAATACTGAACAGGGATGATGAAGAGCTGGCAGAACACAGAGCGAAGCCAGACAGGTGACTTCACCTCTGCATCCCTTTCACATCAAAGCAGAATTGCCTTGTTTTTGTTGTTGGTTTTTATTTTCCATCAGTTTTTGGCTCCCATTAGTGCCAACATGTTTCTATGCGAGTCATTGTCTTTGGTCTCTTGTTGTCTGATTATAGAATCGTGTTTTGTGGCAGAAATCTGTCAGTTCTGCAGGTGCGAAACCAACAGATCAAATCGAGTAAGTATCTAAAACGGAAACGAAGCACGTCCAGCTGACAGGCGAAGCAGCATCAGTGGTGCGTGGAGATGCAACACAGAGAGGAACGTGTTGCTTCCAGGATGGGTGAACTGTAAAAGCACAGCATCATCATGCATTTCAAGTACCTGCATCCAGCGGATTCAATGAGAATATTCATCTAATTTATATTTCTTTCTTTTAGTTCCACTGTAAAAACCACATCATGCCAGCTGCTGTAATAAGCCGCTTCTTCTCTCCGTATTTTATCAATCGCCGTCATTTCAATTTTCCCATAAATGACATTTTCTCAGTCCTTTTTGAAGAGAAAAACTAAAGTCAAGCTGGTGGATTTTATGTTCCTGGTCTGATTCCTACACAGCAGAGGAGGAGAGCTGCAAGACGGATCAAAGGCCTGAATTTTAATGACCAGCAAGAGGTCGAGAATTTTTTAAGGCTCCGGTCCTTTCTGCTCAACGACTGCTTAGCATTCTGGACAGGCCACGAGGAGATGTAATTAAGAGGTGTGTGAAAAATCTGCCTGGGCGTACACGCTCATGTGTGTGTCTGCATGTGAAGACCGGCTATTAAATTTTTGGGGGAGGCGAGCCAAAAGCTAGACGGGCTGTGAAATTGCTTACAACAGAGGGAGATGTTGGGGGTCTCTACGCTGGTGATATCTCTCAGCATGACGCCGAGGCGGTTGCAACTCATGGGAGCGGCGCTTCAGAGCATGGCTGTGTGCTTCCAGGTTATTCCTTCATCCTCACGTCTTTCTGCTAAATATTTATCTGGGGTTTAAAATGGAAAATCCTTCCTGAAAACAAAACAGGAGGGATGTTCGGCAGGTATCAAAGAGCAGAAGGAAACCTGCTGTTGCGCCGCATGCAGACGTTCAAACATAGCGGCGCCATGAAGAAATGTTTCCATAAACGTTTATTTTTGCGTGGAGAAGCCTGAAAGACTGAAGACATGAACGCAACTGGAAACTGGACTGAAAAATCCAAAAGTGGACGAATTCAGCAAAGTTAAGTTGGTTTTTGTTCCACTTTTTACAGCATGACTTTTTAACAGGTCCTTTTCCAGTCCCCCACCCACACACATGTTCTCATTAGGGTTGAGGTAAGAGGAAGATGGTGGCCATTGTGAGTTATTATCCGTTTACACCCACAGCAGCCAAAGACTCAGTGTTCTTCCTACATTGTGGGACACAGCGTGGTTTCTACTGGGGAACAAATGCTTCTTCCTTTCATATCATGGCAGACTTGGTCTGGTAGAAACTGATTCTTCAGGCACCCTGAAGCCTCATTTCCACCACAGGGTGTTGGCCAGGACGCACCCACTGGAAGGTACTCCAATACACAACGTGACCTGTGCCACTTTTCAGGATCCTTCAACTGGGGTGTTGATCTCACTTATCCGACTCGAAACAGTGGATCTTGACACACTGCAATCCTTTGATTGGTTAGAAAGAAAAAAAAACTCACTTCGCATCAGACCTGTCAGAAAACCAAAGCAGGGATGGATTTTTACTGGGATTTTCTTTGCAGCCTGAAGCCACCTCTTGAACAAGACCTATTTTGAACAGCTACATGCCAAGTAGAAAGACCACAAACTGTTGGAGGACCGCCAATCTCTTCCCTTGTTTTGGTTCTAATTTAAGGAAGGCGTTGCGATGCAGTGACGTCATGTCATTATGTAGCTGAGGCATCTATCGCAATCCACCTCATCCTCCATCTCCCAGGTAAGGATATGGTTGGATGTAGGAGCGCAAAGACAGTTAACTGCTCCATCTGGCCCTGACTTTCACCCATTGGTGGACACTCCCCATGATTCCAGCCCAACACATCACTCCAACCCCACCTTGCTGACACTTGTTGGGACATATGTGACAATCGACCAACCACCAACCATCCATTGCAGCAAGACATTCATCAGTGGATAAAACAGTCTGAAAATGAGTCTTTGTGTATTTTCTGAGCCCAATGCAAACATTCCTCTTGTGAGTGTTAGTTAAAAATGCTCCAAATGCAGCTTTACAATGCAAAGATGCAGCTTGTGGAGTTTCCTGCATGGAGAGGTTAACCAGCACCTCCAACCACTTACAGATAAACTCTAAATATGATGCATTTCTGACACTTTCCTCAATCTGCTTTCATCTAGACCAACCGTTTGCTCCAACGATCCCACACTAAGTCATTAACAGTGTGGTGATCTCACTGTTCAATGTATTCATTCTTCTCTCAGGTCATTGAGCTATTTCATGCTTTATATCTGAAAAAAGATCCGTCCGTTTCCCCAGACTGACTGGGAAACTCACACTGACTGCTACAGATACACTCTCCTATCTTTCATTACCTCTGGACCTTGCCCCTCCCTCAACTCACGGACGGCGAGTTGGATGGACGCGCTGGTTGGCTGCGACCTCACTTGGCTACTGAGAGATCCCACCACACCATCCCTCCCATTTGTTCCCTTATGTTGTAACTGTCTGAATATGTGCATTTTTGTTTAGAGGTGTGTTTTTTTGTTTTTTTTTTGTTGCGTCTTCATCCTTCCCCCTTTTAGAGTAGATATACTTCTTTCTTTTTTTTTTTTACCACCCACCCATCCTCCCTCATGTAATCTTTTCTCATTCTGCATAAGAAGATGCGCTGCTTTCATGGCTGCTGCCTCAGTCTGCCGGGTCCTGTTTCTGTCTCATGTATGTTGTTTTGTCTAATTCTTGGACGGGTTGTGCTGGAATAATTTTGTTGTGTTGGGACGCTGGCTCAATGACAAATAAAGCTGATTCTGAAAATACCTTGCTTAATAATGTGGAACATCCTCCCTCAGCAGTTTTTCTTAAATTTAACTCACCTGGGAAATGGTGATAAATCCTGTCTGAGATTACCAGTGATGTCAACAGACAGGAGAAACAACACAAGCAGAGAAACTAAAACCCAAATGTTTCATATGCAGAATCAAGTGGAGCACACCACATACACCAGTCCCACCTCATCAACCTGGGTCTCCTTCGTTATTCTTTAAAAATCTGCAGAACATTTTAAAGCATCTTTAGAGATGTTTTGGGCTTTACTAGCCTTTATCAGAGACAAAGAGGGGGTCTGACATGTAGCAAAGGGCTGCAGGCTGGTGTTCTGATGATTTGGCACATCCAGTCAGAATAACGAGCCAGAAGTGCAAATTTAAGCCCATATCTGCTGAGTTAGGCCACTTTAGCAAAAATAACATACCTTTGTGTGTTATTCTGTTTATACAGCAGTTTGATCCTGAGAAAATATCTCCCTAAAAGATCTTCATCAGACAGCAACAACTTTGATCACAAGAAGTGGATATTAACAGTTAACAGGCATAAAATGATGACGTTATGCATTAGTTGGTGGTATGCTGAATGTGAGCGTTAGGCTCAGAGTGTGAGCGTTAACCACGCACCGATGGGGATGCTAAGTTGTCAGCAGACGGAGATTTGAACCTTGCCTGGCTGCACTGAGGAGTTGTAGCTTCCATACATGTGGCAGTTCAACTGCTTAGAGTTTTACTACCAAAATGTTGGAAAAGTTGTGGTTAAGCCAAATGTATCATATTTGAGGCATTTTGCATCACTTTATGGTGGAAACTTTACTCCTAACCCTGATATAACACATACTGTTTATAAATAGATGGACGGAGCCTCCGTGACGTCACCCATTGGTTTCTGAAGAGCTGAGTTGAAGCTCGGTGGGCAGTTCCTACCGTCGCCATCTTGGCAGAGACACGTGTGTCATCTTGCCCGGAAAATACTTAAGAGCAACTACATAAGGGAAAAGAGGTGGAGCTGAGAGGGGGGCTGTGAGCGTCATGGTGGATGATTTTCATCTAGCGAAATCCGAGCTGCCTGTAGCTAAGAGCTAACGGAGCAGGCCTGGAGTTAACAGGAGCTAACCAGCTAATGCTAAGCGGGCTAAAGCAAAGTCACGTTGTTAACCGGCTAAAAAACACGGTTGTTCTACGTTCTTCTCACTGTAAGTGGGAGATCGGGTACCTGTCAATCAAAAGGACACGAAAAAATTCACTCCCCCCACAGTTGTCATGAAGGTAAATCTGACCTATTAAACCTAAAATGGATTTTTGAACCAGGCTGTAAACATGTTTATTTCTGCTGTGAAGTTGGTCTTTTTAACATGGGAATCTATGGAGATTCACTCTGTTTTGCAGCCCCTAGTGGATGAAGGGGGAACTGCAGTTTCATGCACTTCCGCATAGGCTTCAGTGTTAATATTTTTGGGGGGATTTTGTTAAAAGGGCCAAATAAAGTCCTCAGATTTAAAAAAAAAAAAAAAAAAAAAAGGGATTTGCTGCCCATTTATTCTAAAGTTGGGCTTTAAAGGCTTACATAAATATAACGATGGTGCCTCAGGAAACAAAAAAATGCACACTAAAAACAAGAATCGAGAGAAAAGATGGCAAAAGGGATGAAATTTATTCTACAAATAACGTTTTGGTGTAAAATCCTGTCTACATCACAGGTTGAGGACCACTGAACTGTGGAAATACTGGACTTTTACTGAGTCCTGTGTGTTGTGGGCGATTTTAATTAGACTCCGTCCTCTGTAGTTTAGTTTACAAGCAGAGTCATTCATACATTCTCTGAATCCAGCCTGTTTTCCTCCCAGTGAAAAGCTGATGCATTATGCAGAACATATCATGACTAATGACTCTCTGATTCTCCACTCCTGGATCCGCGCGACGGTTCATCAGTAACGTTGACAGAGGAATTACTCAGGCCAAAGTGGCTTGTCAGAGCGTCCTGCAGGACGAGGAGCAGGTGAGCCTCCTTCCCGTACGACATCCCCCGCCGCTCCTCCTCCTCCTCTGCAGGCCCTGATCTTCAGTTGACCTGTGAGCCGCATGACGGTGCGTCTGTCTGAGAGGCAAAAACAAAAAAAGAAGCAGCAGGTCCCCAGATGGCAGCGTTTGATTGGTGGATGGGGACTCTGCGTGGAGGGCAGGGAGATAAACAGCCGGGACACCTGACTATTAATCAAGGCCAGCAGCTCTGGGCACCACACGAAACGACTGCTTGGAAACCGGTAGCTGCAACAGGAAGGAGGAGAGATGCTCCAAATTCCATGCTTTTATGTGTTGCTGACATTATTTGCATTTGGGATATTTCTGCTCTGTAATCAGGCAGTTTTAAGCATTTTCCTTTCACTTTTTTTCCTTCTTTTTCTTCCAAAATGATAATGACGTCTGATCATCTTTTGGTCAGGTGCAGAAAGGTAATCTGATTACCAGCAGTAACACATGTATACGGGGGATTTAAAGTCAACATGTGAACTCGATTTCCTGCTTTAACCTGATCACCACCCCTCCTAATCTGTTTAGTTGCGTCCATGTTCTCCTTCTCACCCTCCTCGGGCTTTGTTTGGCTTCTTCGGTTTCGGTTTTAACCTTGCATCAGTCTTGTACCCCATGCCCAAATCAGCCGTTTAACAGAAACACACACACATACACACTTCCCGTCTGTCCAGGACGTCTTGGCAGTGGAGAGGGGAGAGTCTGGCTGAGATCCCAGGGTAATGGCATCTCCTCTCTGCCAGGACGGGAGGAACAAATGGACCATCTGTCCAACTTCTGGCCCCAGATGAAATCCACTTACATCTATAGGTTACTTCAGGTTTAAATGTTTTGTCATGGTTGATTTCATTGTCTTTTTGATGCTATCTTTTGATTACATGACATTTAAGACTCATACGGTTTGTCGGAGAGAAAAACTTGCTAATCGGATGAAAAATGTAAAAAGTTTGAGAGATTTTTGCTCATAATAAATGCATACTGAGCGAGCTTACACTTGAAGTTTATTTGGATATATTTGGCAGCTGAACCATCTGTAATAATCTCTTTTACAGAGGTGCCTTGAGACAAACCACAAAAGCTTTTTGGCAACGGATTTTGTACATCTATGCCGTGCACATATGTTTTGAGTTGTGAAAAATGAGCTGGATCAGGTCCAGTCCTGTGAAACTGCTTCTTCCAGACGGCGTGATCCCACTGGCCTCATTGCGCTGAGTCCTTCAGCGGTGTCCGGTTTGAGGCAGCAGGAATGAGGATCATATTTCTACTCTGACTGAAGGAGTTCAGGTATCTTGAGGTCGGGTTTCAGTGAGAGCAGACATCAACGGGGGATCGATAGGCAGACTGATGGGGGTGCTATATCGGCATGACATAATGAAGCATCTGAGCTGTAATGCAAAAGCTTTTGTTTGAACATTTAATCTGCACTCCCTGACCACTTGGTTAGGTACATGTATTTCTAATCAGCCAATCATATGGCAACAAGTCGGTGAATTCAGGCGTGCAGAGACTTGAAGCTCAAACTGAGCATCAGAATAAGGAAGAAATGGGATTTATGTCACTCTGAACATGGCATGGTTGCTAATCTGAGTGCTACAGAAACTGCTGATCTACTGGGATTCAAACTCACAACCATCTGCAGGATTTCCAGACAAGGTCTGAAAAAGAGAAAATGTCCAGTCGTTGATGTCAGAGGTCAGAGAAGAATGGGCAGACTGGTTGGAGATAATAGAAAGGCAACAGGAACCATGATAACCACTGGTTTCAACCGAGGTATGCAGATTAGCATCTCTAAACGCTTAGCACATCCAACCGTGAAGCAGATGGTCTCCAGCAGCAGAACACCACTCCTGGTGCCCCTCCTGTCAGCTAAAAACAGGAAACTGAGGCTACAATTCACACAGACTCACCAGAACTGGACAATAGAAGATGGGGAAATGTTGAGTCTCCAGTTCAGCTCCACATTCACATGGTAGGATCAGGATTTAGTGGAATTATCATGAAAACATGGATCCATCCTGCCTTGTGTTAATGATTCAGGCTGCTGGTGAAAGTAAAGCGGAGTGGGGATATTTCGAGGCACTCTTTGGGCCCCTTTAAAAAAATACAGCATGCTTTAAATGGAACAGTTTGTTGAGTGTTGCTGCTGACCATGTCCATCTCTTTCTGAGCACAGTGTAGCATCTTCTGATGGAAACTTCCAGCAGGATGATGCACCATGTCACCATGTCTCCAATATTAAACATGATGATGAGTTCACTGTCCTCCAACAACCTCCACAGTCACCAGATCTCAGACCAACAGAGCAGCTTTGGGATGTGGTGGAACGGGAGATTCTCATCATGATGTCCAGCAACTGTGTGATGCTTCATGTCAATGTGGAGGAAAACCTCTAAAGGAATGTTTCCAACAGCTTGTTGAATCTATGGAAACAGTAATCACAGTTCTAAAGAAAAATGGGGGTCTAACCCAACACTAGCAAAGAGGACCTGTTAAAATAGTCGGTGAGTTTTTGCAGGTTTCCCTCGACAGGATGAACTAAACCCAGAAGAGGAGCTCAGCGTAGGACTGCTGCTTCTTTGTGTTTAAAGAGGATGGCTTGGGCATCAGATCAAAACACCAACTGCTACCAGCAGAGGTGTTTTAGACAAGGAGGAGTGTGTCAGGCATTTCCAAAACACCCAGGAAATAAGGAATCCAGCAAGCAGAGCTGCAGGGATGAGGCTTTCACTGCCAAACAAGTTTCACTAACCTGGTGACTTGTTAGCAGCCTTTCTGACCTTGTGATTGACGCTGGGTAAAACCACAAAAACAACATGCAACTGGTCACATAAAAGTCATGACTGAGCTCAGTTTACGTAAACTACTTCCACGGTCATCTGCACCGTCATAAACAAGCGATGTCCCGCCTTCTTTGGACACTTGACTAAGTAAATCCACGCTCACATCATGTTGCCACCATGTGCTTAATGAGAGGTCCAGCTCACTGTGGCTGCTGCATCTGTATCTAGATGTTCACATGAAGCTTCATTAAAAATAAACAAGTAACTTCTGCTGAAGTCGAATGCGATGAATACCCTGAAACATCATCTGTTTTTCTGCTCCAGATCAAACCGAGCTCAAGTCCACAGAGAAGGTACACGACAGCTTCAGATGCCTTTCGAAGCCTGAGCACTTCCAGCGCCGTGCGCTCAGCTGTCAAGTCGCCGTCTTTTCATTCCCACATGACATGAATGCAGCATTAAATGTAATATGGCTTTCTGACTCCCAGCTATTGCGGCTCCAGTCCTCCCCTCTCACTCAGCCTCCCACGTCTCTTCGTCTCTTTCCAGCTCACTCACTCAGTCCTCATTTGTGCTGATGTATTGAGGATTTAATTACACGTCTCAGAGATCGTTAATCATTGAGAGCCCACAATCAATTAATGCGCGAGCCTCTTCGGGTCTCGCGGAGGCTGCGGTGACCTCAGGTGCTGCTTCGTACCCAGGAGGCAATTCTGGCAGAATGGATTTCATTAGCACAGAGTCAGATGGCGCTAACGACCACTAATGGCCTTGCGCGCTCATTATCATGGCGATCACACCTCGCCCTTCCCCACCTATCCTCATCTCGTAAAAACTCATCATTTGAATCAACCGTAAAATTGCCCTCTGTTTAAGTGCACCATACTTTCCTGGTAATTAAAGCTGTTGTTTTTTCATGTGGAACACGTTTGTCTTGTGTAAACTGGATCCAGTTCGTTGTGCAAACATGCAGCGTTTTGGAAACTTTGGTGTCGCGTTCGTAACGAAGGTCACCGCAGGAAAAGTTGGTTCTCACCTGGATGTTGGTGATTTGAAAGGTGCCGTTTTCCATCAAGCTGATTCGACCATCGTTTTCCAGGATCCTCTGGCCGTCCTTCTCCCATTGGATGCTGGGGATGGGGTTGCCCATGATGTGGCAGTGGAACTGAGCGGTGGAGCCAGGAACCAGTGTGTGATTGGCTGGTCCCTGCCGGATGATGGGCGGGACACGGTCTGATGGAGCTGTATGGATGGAACAGAGAGGTGACAAAACCTGAAGTTATAGCATGTATGACGTGGAGATTTGCTAGTTTAATGTGGTCAAGAGTAACCATGATAAAAGACAGGGCGGCTGGTTCATATGCAGAAGCTCCAGCCCATGTCTGAATCCAAGCCGGGGGCTCGTTTTTGCATGTCATCCCCTCCCTCAGACCCCTCTACAGTTTCTGCCAAGGACCACAAGTCTATAACACAAGTCCATTTTAGCTAAAATCGCATTTTAGCTAAAAGACATTGACTTTACATTACTATGATGGTTTAATCAAATCAGACTATTTATAACTGTTTTTTATGTGTTTGTGTGTGTATGCAATTCCAAATGTGTTCTATTCTATTCTATTCTATTCTATTCTATTCTATTCTACAGTCATTTAGCAGACGCTTTTATCCAAAGCGAGTGAGAACAACACAAGCATGAAATCAAACAGTAGAGGACATCGTAGGAAGGTGCTGTTGGACTGTCCAGTTGGACACAAATCCTTCCATGAAGTGCTACAGGTTGGGTTTTTTTTTTTTGTTTTTTTTGTTTACTCCCTTCCCACTCCATTAGACCTCTTCAAATTTGACCTTTTTCATCAAACATATGCAAACTGATATTATTCCCATTCTCCAAGGTCTAAATAAACTAAATATATCATTTACTTTGATCTTGGACCTTGGCTATGCCTGCCTCATGAGCCATGTAGTTTTATTGTTGACGTTTTTCAAAAACAATGCAAAATTCAGGACATTATGTCCTTGTTTTCATTGTAGCTTCCCAGAGGCTGATGCTGTAGTGCTGAAAGTTGTACCAAATGAAAGCTATTCTAGACTAGCCACTGTGTTACCATCACATCTGACGCAGCTATCTGCTGTCACAGCTATCCATGACCTCCAGCTTATGAACCTTCTGTTGAGGGCCTCCTGTCCTCAACACACAGCTACAGACCTGGTAGGCCCAGAGTCTCACTTTCTGTTTGATGCTCTTGGAGTGAAATGTGACTGGCTCTCTACTCTTGCTGACACCTAAATAAAATTAGTTCAAATTTACACTGTTGTTAATGTGTTTACAACCATATGCAAGAACATTTTATTAGCTTTCATTTGGTACAACTTTCAGTGCTACAGCATCAACCTCTGGGAAGCTACAATGAAAACAAGGACATAATGTCCTGAATTTTGCATTGTTTTTGAAAAACGTCTACAACAAAACTACATGGCTCATGAGGCAGGTATAGCCAAGGTCCAAGATCAAAGTAAATGATATATTTAGTTTACTTAGACCTTGGAGAATGGGAATAATATCAGTTTGTATATGTTTGGTGAAAAAGGTCAAATTTGAAGAGGTCTACACTCCATAATATCACCTATGTTATGATACAAAGAATTAATACCATAAAGTTTGCTGCAAAGAACTGGGCTAAGTTCTCCAACTTTCCAATGAAGACAGCATATGTACACACATTGACCCATATTAAAACTCGACTTTACATAAAATATTAATATTAAAACTCATGTTGACTATATTCAAGTTTTATTTCTGTCATATTTTTTTTATATTTTTGTATTATTGGCAGTTATGTATTTTCTGTCATGAGCCGATAAATGGAAATTAGCATTTTGCTAAATCCAGAATATTTACAGCAACTGTTGCCTTTTCATTATTATGCACTGTTGAATTCAAATAAATTAAGTAAAGCACATTTCATACAGAAAGTTAGCAGCTCAAAGTGTAAAACAAACAAACAAACAAAAATGTCAAACAAGAAAGAAGGTAAGGTTGTGTAGCCGTACATTAGCTACTAGTATGTAGCTTGTTGAGAAATCAAGATGGAATTACATCTTTCTAGTCTTCCTAATGGGAATGGATCACAACATACCTGCAGATTAAAAAAGAATCAACAAGTTCTTTGTATGATTTTGAGGCAGTTCAGCCTGTGTTCAGCTCTACAAAGTACTAGCATTGTGACTGACGGTTTAAGTTTCTGCCCACAAGCGGTTTGACGAATGACACATTTAACAGTTTATCTGTAACAAAGCAGTTAGTTTAGTTTTGAAGTTGTATAAAATAAAAAATTTAGTTCAGAGAAAATTCCTGGAAGGATGATGACTCAACATGCTGCCACTGTGCAAAAAGATTTTTCAGCCTGGGCTTGTGTGTGTGTGTATATGGCTACAATGGAGCTGCTTTCATTATGTTTTTGAGCGCACATAAAAAATAAACTTTTTTTGTGAACACAGAGCTATTTAACCCCAGTCCTAAAGGACTTTCCTGCAGGTTTTAGGTATTTACCTGCTTCCACGCACATGATTTTAATTAAATAAATTCAACAGCTTGTTTATAAGTTCTGCAGAATGACCCATTAATTTAATACAGTTGAGTTGAAGCAGGTAAACATCTAAAGTTTGCAGGACAGGAGTGAATAGCTCCACTTTTACACCTTACCCGACACCTGTATGGTATGTTATACTTCCGTTTTCTTTTTTGCTTGTTTTTGCTTTTTTTTTTTTTTTTTTTTTAAGCAACATTTTTACCATTTGATGACACAATGAAATGTATCAAATGACCCTTCTCCATTAGTATCAGCATGTCCGAACTTAACTTGCCTCAACTTCTCCTGGCTTGGTCTTGTTTCCATTGCAATTTAGCACCAGGTCTGAAATGGGCGGGGTTTGTGTGAAATGGCTATGACGACATGTTTGTGTATGACCAACAACACACACCACAAACACAAGATGGAGGACCTATATCTGCTACTTGGTCTGTGGCTAGTTTTCAGCAACAAAAGAAAAAAAAGAGAGCGAGTGGCAAGACAAAATACCTTGGTGAAGCACAGGAGAGTTTTAGAAGCCCTGCGGTTTTACGGAGGAGGGTAAGTCTTAGTGTTTTATCATATAATTTAATACCATGTTTACTCGTACCCCATTTCGATACCTAAACCAAATTAAATAACTAAATGATTTCTGAAAGATACAACACATTCATGCTGTGTTTCAGGTGGCAGTTTTGGAGCAATTTTGTAGCTGCAAACCGTCAGTCTAAAAGGTCAGTAATAAATTTTTTTTTTTAAAAAGTAAAAAAAAAAGGTCAGTTCTTTCAGAGCTAAATAGTTGCATGAGAAGGTTTCTTTAAAAAAAAATAAAAAAAACATTCTTCTTGGTTTTATAGTGTTTTGAATCAAAATGAATACTTAAAGCGCTAACACATTGGCACGGTTACGATGACAGGAGCCTTGGGAAGACCTTGATTTCCTTCGACAGGTTTCCAAACTGGGAAAATCACATTTGTCTCTCATCAACTTCTATATTTGCTGCTGCAAAGAAAAATGTGAAGGTGGATGAAGCACATTAAATGGGAGAAAATTAGGAACTTATAAAAGGATGAAAAGAATTATTAACAGAACGAGATGAAAAATAATCTGCTGAAACCTTGTTCATCATGAGACAAAAGCAACAATTATTTTTCAATGAGAATGGATTCAGAGTCCATCTTTGTTCATGCTGCAGAGCAGTGTCATCCACATGCGGAGGCAAAGCGTCTTTTCCCTCTTTAGAATTATTCTTTTGTTTTTGGCTTGTAAGCATGTTGAATTATTGCACAACTGAACACAACTCTTACACTCCTGGATTACAGAAACAAGGAGAACACACTGAAGTCAGGTTTTTGATCCGTGTCCTGCCAAGCGACATGCAAAATACCACAACTGGAGGACACGCTCTCTCAGAGGCCCCTCAGGTCCACCTCTCTGTGGCCCTGCCCCATTTCAACATGCAAATCAATGACATAGATTTACTTTTTTCTTTGACTAGAACATGTTGATACAGTTACCTCCCATCAGAGCAACAGATCACTGCCTGGTGCTGAGTAGCAGCTCAATAAATATTACATTTCAAGGCACCTTCGAGCACCAGTGGAGCTTTGAAACAAGTGATCTATGTTGTGATATCTACATATTAGTATTATTATAAAAGTAACCATGTAAACATGGATGTCAAAGACAGAATTATGAGGGGTTTTTTTTGGCCAGTAGTCCATTCCCAGTGACGTCACATTAAGCAATAGTCCCACCTCACAGAGGCACATAATGCTGATGATGTTGATGTAAAAACTTAGGGACGACGCTCGTCTTATATTCTAGAGTCAACATAACAATTACTGTAAGAAAACATTGGTGTTTATTGACTACAAAGGAAAATAAAAGCCGAAAATGTTGTCATGTCGCATTTACACGGCAGGGAAGGTGGAACTAGTCGAATATCTGCTTCGCCAATTCACATTTACACTGTGAGAAAAATCTGATTTATTTCTTCATTTGCTGCTTAACACCAACGGCCTTGAGCTCTCCGACAGATTCCAGTTGTTTGAAGGCAGCAACCCATTTAGCATGTCGTTCATGTTCAGCGTTCAGTCAGGAAAATGAAATCCCATCATTGGGAAGTCGACTGGAGCATCCAAAGGCACAGCACCAACATACCATTATTTATTCAACATGAAAAGCTAGCTGTAGCAGCCAAAACAGTAGTGGTACGCCTGCTTTGTCTTTCTTTTTGTCACCCACAAAGGTCACGGAGATGCAAGGCACATGACCAGTGACGAAAGCTGAGAATGGTCTATAACAGGGACCACAAACTCTGGTCCTCGAGGGCCAGGATCTGCAGGGACTGGATGTTTCCCTGCAACAAAAAACCAAAGTCAAACTAATGGCTCATAAACAGAATTATGTAGAACTTGACAACAAGCTCCATTTTATTTGAATCAGGTGTTTCAGTGGGGAAACATTCGATGCCTGCAGGCCACTGGGCTTCTGGGACTGGAGTTGGTGATCCTCGGTCTACAGCAGATTCGCCTGTGTTGGTTAACGTCTATCATGAGCCTGGCTGCTTGTGTGACGGATTCACACAGGCTTTAATACTTTTTATTTTATTACTTTATGATGATTCTATTTAATGTCATTCAAACTTTTGTAATTTCAATCTTGCTTTGATGGATTTTATTTGAGCTTGCGAAGCACAGGACCAGATGAAATCTATTTAAGTGTGAGAGTGTAGTGGACAATGTACTCGACTCAATGGTGGGTGTTTATGGGCAGCCTCATGTGGAGGACGATCTAGGGCAGTGTTTCTTAATCCTGGTCCTCGGGGCCCACTGCCCTGCACCTGTTATAGGTAACCCTGACACACCTGACTCAAACCAATGGCTCATTATCAGGTTTCCATCAAACTTGGCAAGCATTTAAGTTAATCTCCATCAGGTGTTCTGGCGTTGGTAGGAACTAAAACATGGGCAGTGGGCCCCAAGGACCAGAATTAAGAAACACTGATCTAGGGTGCACATCTTCAGAACTAGACCTTAGTTCTCATTGGGTGTTTCAGCTATTTTAACTACACACCCTCAGCTGAGGAAGGCCCTATGGGGGTGATCAAGCCCTGGCATTGTGTCCACCAGATCATCCTCCAAGTCTTGCCTCCAAATCCAGAGTCCTTGGCTACCTCTTTTAGCTGTCTCTGACATTGCTTTGATGGTTAAACGCAGACTCTGGCCTGTATTTCCCGCCACTCTTGATGGAGGAAGCTGCTATGAACCTTCTGCACCCTACATCAACTGGGGAAACTGTAGTGTACCAGTTATGCTGTTGTGCATCAGCAGCTTGTTGTTGATCATGCTCCAGAGCTGCAGACCATCTCCTGGTGGACACATGCCTCGCTTATTCTCCAGGGTGGCGGGAAGGCTGTTGTGCATCAGTGACTAGTCTGGTGGATCATAGCTGCTTCTGCTCCTAACCCTCCGAAGCTTCGCCCCAGAGTACAGTGAGCTCGATTATGAACCCCCTCTTCAGAGAAGGGGACCAGAGCACAATGCCAAGTCTGAGGGTAGGGATTGAAATCTCAGGGGGTGGGGGACAATTTGCTGGTTTGTGTCCAGAAGCATTTTCTAGTCTCCGTTTATTCAAAGCTGATCATGCTCCAGAGCTGCTGGCCATCTCCTGGTGGACACAGGCTTAACTGCTGCTGGTGGCAAAGAGTTGCTGATGGCTCACTTATTCTCCAGGGTGGCGGTAAGGCTGTTTGATTGTGACACCAGGTGTGCCATCCCAGGGTGAAGCCAACTGGTTTTGTGTTTGAGAGAAGCTGGTTTGCATGGAAACTAGCTTTACATAAAATCATGGGACATTTTTATGCTCATTAACATTCACTCTCCCTTTCAAATAAGCAATATCGTATTTAATATCATACAACTGCCTTAACTGCTACCAATTACTTCTGTGTATTATATAGTATACATTAACAAACCAGTAGCAAGTGTGTAAACCAGGGTACAACAACACACAATGATGCTGAGAAATTGTCACGTTTGCAAGAGCAAGAAGTAACCTTAACACTTTTCACAGCGTGTGCATGCTTATTTAATGCACAGCTCCGGCTGCAGTCAGTACATTGTATTATTACTAAATACAGTAGATGCCTTCATGTCTTCACTTAACCTCATGAGCTCACATCCATCCTGACAGTTTGCTGCAGCCTCATGGACTTATACGGCTGTGCTGCACATGTGCATGCCTGTAAGTTCATGCTTGGATGTAAACAGTGCCAACCAGGAGAGTTGAAAGAATTTCTCCACAATCATGCATGCTACAGACAGAGCTGAAGATTGCTCGTCGTTTTTTCCCCTCTCTCTCCTCTGACACAGTGTATTTAACATTTGCCCATACACATGAAGATGCCAACATTGTGTTGTTGAGAGTCAGCAGTTAACTAAAGCTTTTGTGAAAAGTGAAAAGTCACAATAGAGGTTAGTGTAGAAGGAGCAGAACAAAATCCCTGTTTATTGAGGGATGTGGGGAGGGAAACATATGTTGTAGCTGGGATATTTGCATAAAACAATCAGCAGTTGTCCTCTTTGATTACATCAGATTAGGCCTCCTGCTGTTTGCGCATTTGGGAAGAGGAATATTTTAATTTGAGGTGGATTTTGAGGCGGTTTGGCAATGCGCACATGCGGGGCTGATTGTGAAAATTAGTCTGTCTTTATATGCGTGCAGTGACAGTTTTCATGAGCTTTTTTTTCCCTTTTTCTTCCATGACATGTTTTGCTGCAACTTGATGGCTGAGTTATTCATAAATAATACTGCACAAATATGCGTTAAATCTCAATTAATTGCTTTTCACAAGACAAAAAAACACCCAAATTGAGTCAGGTTTTTCAGATGGCTCGGTCCTGTTGATAGAGATTTCTTGTCTTCATTGAAAACCCAACACCTTCTATGGCCGGAGATGTCAAACTCCAGTCCTCGAGGGTCGGTATCCAGCAGGTTTTTGTTGTTTCCCTGCACCATCACACCTGATTTAAATCAAATAAATCCAACACCTTCCTGTTACTATAATCATCTACTTCAGTCATGTGTGATGGAGCATGGAGACAACAAAAACTTGCTGGGTACCGACCCTCGAGGACAGGAGTTTGACACCTGTGTTCTACCTGAACAGGCTGAAGAATAAAACCAATGTGAAGTTTTAAAGAGCCAGCTTCAATAGCTTTTTGAATTAGCATTTAAAAATATACTCAATCAAACTGGACTGAGTTGGATCCAAACTGTATTATAATGTCATAATGTGAGATGTTTAGCAGAGCGTCTGGATAATAAGTCAAAATCTTCTAGTTTCAAGCATGAACTTCCCAGCAGAGGATTTAATGATGCAGAAGTGCTTCCACAGCTGTACATGTGAGGGGAGAGTTTGCAAGCGTTTTTTTAAGAGCAAAGAGACGGTACAACACGATGCAAAACAGCACAATGTGGGAATCACTGTGGCTCCTTGAAAATAGTATTTGCTGCTGCATTCACACAATGTTTTACCTGCTATATTTTTCTGGGGATTACAGGTGGATTGGTGTTACTATAGTAATGTGGATGTTGTACTGGCCTGTCATGGTGAAGAAAGAGCCAAAAGGCAAAGCTCTTGAATACGGGTCTGTCACAAGCTGTGGCTAGCAAAATCCAAAATGCAAGCGGCTGAAATAAGTTTCCTCAGCGGGGCATCCAGGCGAGAAACTTGGTAATCCAGGTAGGGATCAGAGTAGAGCTGCTGCTGCTTCGCATCAAGAGGAACCAGGTGAGGTGTCCAGGGCATCTGGTTAGGATGCCTCCTGGACATCTGCCCTGTGAAGTGTTCCAGGAACCTTCCACTGAGAGAAGCTGGTGAAGATGGCACTTCCCTCCTTAGGCAACTGCCCCACAAACGCGATAATGGTTGACGGGCAGAGGATGGATGGATGGATGGATGGATGGATGGATGGACAAACAGATGGACAGACAGACACAAGGACGGACAGACGGATGGATGGTGATTCCAGCATTACAAGATGACAGAATGTGTGAAAACGGCTGAATTTTTTGTGCTACAAACTGCAGCTTTAGCACACAGAGCCTGTGGTTTTGCAGAATCAGTTTCCCTACCTGGGTGAATGTTGTGCAGATAAAGATTTTTACTTCATGAATACTCTGTGGGAGCAAATACAAGGTTTTGACAAGGGATGCCACCAGAAGTGTGCTAAACTGATAGCCATCTGCGGTTTCTTTTGTGTAACTGTTTTTACTTGATAATTGTCAGCAGCGCAACAGAAAATCAATCTGTAGTAATAAAGTAGAAAGAAATATGAATCAAAAAGGACGAAAACTCAGTGCTGCTGTTCTTTTTTCTTTTTTAAATTCAAGTGTCTTCAAATTTCTTGATTTGACCTTTTTTAAAGCTTTAACTTGTGCAGCATCAGAGTTAATGCAGAGTTGCTTTGCTTTAGAAAGACATTAGCCTGACGCTTCTGCTATGTAAACTGTATAATACTCAAATATTGAAATGATCCATCTTGTTTTTTCATTGTAAACTTTATATTTCAACATTAGCAATCGTTAGCTAATGCTAGCTAACATCGTTAAATCACCAGAGCAATTAAAATGAAAGATGCTATTTCTTTTCATTGGGCTTATAATTACAAGCCTGAGGTCCATCATGTGATGCAACATTAACATTTTTGACTTCTTCCGCACCAAATCTCCTGTGTGGATCCACATTTCATATCATTATTTAAACTGAGTGTAGGCTTTGAGAGCAAATGAAACAGCTGTGCATGGGAACCGACATGTATGTGAACCGAAAGCAGAGAGCCGAGTCATAAAATATGAAACCTTTCCGACAGATTTCTCTCCTCATATATATTGCAGCTAACTGTATTACTGCATTTTCAGTGTCATCTCTAATTACCACCCTTTCAATCTCTTTATTTTGCATTATCAGGTTTCCTTTCTACTCACCACTTTCCACCTCCAGCAGGGCTTTCGTCAGGATGCTGCCGGCCACGCTGATGGCCTGACAGATGTAATAGCCGGAGTCTTCCACCTGCACATCGGCGATGGTCAGCTCACCGCTCAGCGACACAGAGAAACGACCCGCCTGCGATGGCTCCTGGATGGGGAACAGCAAGATCTAGAGAAAAACGACAATCAAAACAGATTAGTCTTTTGTTTACCTATATATTCAGTCATTCATTTTATAACCATAAGCAGCTACTTGCTATTTCTTTATGCTGAAAGGAAGAAAAAGTAAAGAAATATGTAAATCATTCAACCAAGTTTATGTAAAGGTTTATAAGAAAACGTTTAGAACATTTACATCCCGTGTCACATTAAATATGCAGTGGACATGAAAGATGGCAACATAAAGAGTCTGAATACAGTATTTATTCAAGAGAAATAAGTAAAGCAAATTTAAAACAATCCGTTAAAAAGGTGTGGAAACCAAATGTGAATCCAAAATGTTTCCTTGACTCGTTGGAAGCAAACACAAAGCTAGTGGTTGGAATTAAGTATAAGAAGTAAAGTTGTGCTCATATGTATTCATCCCCTTTCATTAAAGAAAAGGCTGAATTTACAACAGTCACTCAAATAACTGGAGACTTAAAAAAGGAACAATAACTAAAAATTTGCAAAAATAAAATTTAGCAATATAAGACACTGTTTTTTCATTTAATTGAGTTGTAAAAGAAAAAACAAACAAACAAATTGGTCCTGGACAAATTAGAGCACTTTTCTGTTGAACAGTGGGACAAAATACCTGTCAACAGGTGCAGAAGTCTGACTGAGATGAACAGAAAACACCTGACTGGAGTGGAAACATTAAAGGATTGTTCAACTAAATATTACTTTATGAGTGATGTAATATGTAATAAATTATCTTATTTGTTTGCTTTAAAAAAAAAATAAAAAAAATAATTGAACCAGAATTACAAAATAATGTAAGGATTTTCACAATTTTTTTATTCATTATTACTTTAGTCAATTTCAGCTTATTTTACAAGCAGCTGTTTTTTCCCTTCTTTAATGAAAGGGTATGAATGAATATGAGCACAACTGTAGTTCTATCAGGGGAATAAAATCGAAGTGTTGGAACTCCATTAGAGGAAAATAAGAAAAGCTCTTCTTCAGGAATTAATTTTCATTTCTGGGAATATGTGGAATACGGTTAAGACCACAGAACTAACATTATGTTGGTGTTTGCTGGGTAAGATGCTGTTCATATAAGTCCTCATATCACCATTAACGAATGTCAAGTCTTCTTTTGAAACATAAAAAAGTTCCTTTACTACATTTTAATTTTTTTTTTTTTTTTTTTTCATGTATTTGCTTTCATAATTTTTATCACATTATTTCAGGTAAAATTTTCTTATTAACGCTCTCAAGATAGGCAGAACAAACTGCAAATGTCAGCTGTTACGAAAAAGGAGCTGGCAGGTGAACCTCTCAATTAACCAGCTGATCTATGCAGCTCCTCTCACCTGTGGTAGCGAGCTGTGGGTAGTGACTGAAAGGAAAGTAAAAGCAAATACAAGAGGTTAAAATTAGTTTTGGCTGTCTGGGGTCTTCACAGATAGGCTGAGAAGCTTGGTCATCCAAGAGGGGTTCAGGAATCTGGCTAGTTTGCCTTCATAGACGCCTCCCTAGGGAGGTTTTCCTGGCACTTCCCAGTGGGAAGAGGCCCCAGGGAGGACCCAGAACATGCAGGAGGGACTATGTCTCTCGGCTGGTCTGGGAACGCCTTTGGATTCCCATGGGGGAGCTTGAAGAAAAAACCAGGGAAAAGAAGTCTGGGTCTCTCTGCTCAGGCTGCTCCCCCACAACCAGAACCCAGAAAAGCAGCAGTGAATGGATGAATGGATGAAGATGCAAATCAAAACACAGCAATAAAACTCATGGTTATGTTCACCTTTCAACCAAGAGACTCGGACATCGGAAACGGATTACAAAAAAAAAAAGAAAAAGAAAAAAAGAAAAAAGAATTAAAAAGCGGAATGATAGCTCAATGTAAACTTTATTTTGGACATAGGTCCACAACATCCAAACCAACAATGGAATAAAATAAATCAGGAATGATGAATTATCCTTTCACCATCTGTCACCACATCTCCTGCATCCATACTCAGCTACACCAAATGAATACAGCCACTCAAACAGGGAAGCAAACTCCAAACCCTCTCAACCATTGTCAAGTCATTCCCAACATACTTCCCACATACTTCCTCTCCTCCTCATCTTCCTCCTCTTATGCTTTCTCCTCTTTATCTCTCTCCTCCACACTTGCTGTCCCTCTCCCACACACATTCTCCAGGCCTCCTTCAATCTCACTTTCTCCCCTCTAATCTATACCTGGGAGCCATGCTACAGGCACCCACGCACTCTCATCAGGCTTTTCAGAGCATTCCAACAGGCTGCAATGCTTATCAAACGCTCGCCTTTCTAACACACACACACACACACACACACACACACACACACACACACACACACACACAGTCACCTCTGAAGACATGCAGGCCTGTGCAGACTCATGCTTTGGTGAATAATACGCTCGGTGGATGATGGGAAAGTGAGGTGTGTATGAGCGTGAGTCACATTGCCTCTACACTGAGCCACGGCTTTGGATGATGAAAGCAAAAGATGACCGTGAGAAGAGACGTGGGCTCATCGTGAACCAGATGTATCAGAGCGGCATGGAGAGCAAACCAGGTTATACTGGATGGCCAACGTTGCAGAATGGTCCCGTAAGAGTCGCACATTCCATATGTTTCTTTCGAAGTTTAATCATCGCTGATATCAGTAAAAGAAAATAAAAATGTGATGTTATTGGCATTTATTTAGTGCAACCTTAATATTGCCATATTTTATCATGCCAATTTTTGTTATATTTGTAATGTATCTTTCCCTCTTGGTTGATTCTGGCAATAAGGATACCAACCACTGTGAGCATCGTATAGTTTTGCATTGTCTTGTTGAAAAATGCATTAATGCAGTAAAGTTTGGACCCAACTCAATCTGTTGGTTTCCTTATATAGGCTATTATGAATTGGCTTTCATTATATTTTCTTCTCTGTCTGTAAAGCGTCTTGAGATGGCATTACCGTGATTTGACGCTATATAAATAAAGTTGAATTGAATTTAATTGAATTGCTGCAGTCACACAAGCTTTGCTAAGAGCCCCGATTCATTTCAATCCCATTCCAGAGCCTGGTTGTTGGACTCAATACTGATCTTTGTTTGAAAAAAATCATAAAGGTCCTGCTGGTTTCCATGAGATGAAGAGGGTTTAACAGCGATGTAGTCGCTCTTCTTATCAAGTCTTTTAGTTCACTGCTTTCTGGATCGTCATGGTGTTTCTAAGGGATATTTAATGGTCATTACTCCATTCTCCTGACTCTGAAATATAATAGAAACAAATAGCTTCCTGATAAATTCATGTGCTTAACACCTCTTTTACAAAAGATGATTTCTGTATAAATGTGAATTCCCTCATAAAGGTTGCAAAAATTTAATGTGTAGCTGCCTGACAGATTGTTGTGTATTGAACCACACTACATAATGCTAACTGATGTTGAACAACTCCATTTGTATTTGATGATAATGATGGGCTTAATTAGCATAACAGGCATTTGTTGACGGCATTATGAAGGAAATGTTTCTTGCAGGACTTAGAGAACATTAAATGATCTGCATCATCCAGCTGAGGCACATTTTATGCTCGATGCAGATGACACTTTGGTCCATTTCCTGTGTCATTTTCACACATAATTGGTGTGTTTTCAGAGGCCTTGCAGATCCGTTGCAGCAAATGGAGCAATACCTTTGGAAACAGTGGGGTCAGCGTTGAACAGTTGAGCTGACCAGCGAAAGCAACAAACCAGAGACGAAGAAGATGAGGACAAAACCAGAGAGAATGAGCAAGTTGTTGAAGAAAGGCTACGGGAGTGTTTTGGGTGTGTTGCAAACAACTTCATTCATTCATTTTCCAAACTGCTTAATCCAATTCAGGGTCATGGGGAAGCTGGAGCCTATCCCAGCACCCTTTTGGGCGAATAGCAGGGTACACCCTTGACAGCTCACCAGTACATTGCAGGCAAACAATTTCGTAGCGGTAAATAACTGCCAACAACTGATGTCTGAAACTGACATTATAACGCTGAACGCGACACTGCCCACTAGTGGATGAATTGACTTTGTAAAAGATGGATGGAGTGTGAAGGGTGGCGACCAAGCAGCAACTTCCGGTGGTTAAAAGTGAAGCCGATGCAGAAGTGCCAAAAGTTCACTCCTCATCCACTAGCGACTCCAAAACAGAGCAAACACCCACTCCCGTGTTAAAAAGACCAACTTCACAGCAGAAACAAACATGATTACAGCCTGGTACCAAAAAAGATTTTAGGTTTAATAGGTCAGGTTTACCTTCATGACAACTATGGGGGTAGAGATTTTTTTTAAACTCATCTGTTTAAAACCAATTTCATCTAGAAATTTGGTATAATTAGGGGGGGGTGTCCTTTTGATTGTCACTGTACAGGAGTGTGCATGCTGCAGCACTGTCATTGTACCTGATATCCCACAAAAAGAAGGTAGAGTGTTGCACAACTGTGGATTTTAGCCAGTAAACAGCGTGACTTAGCTTTAGCCCGCCTACCTTCGTTACCTTTTTAGCTCCCGCTAGCTCAATGTTAGTTCAGTTAGCTCTTGACTACTGGCAGCTTAGAGTTTGATAGGTGTCAATCATCCGCTCCACACTCCCTCTCAGCTCCACCTCTTTGCCCCTTTTGTGTTTTCCAAGAGAGAATACACACATGACGCTGCCAAGATGGTGACGGTGGGAACTGGCAAATGAGCTTCAATACAGCTCCTCAGGAATCTATAGCGTCATGGAGGCTCTGTCTATATTTGACAGCAAGATGTGACAATGCTTGGAATCGACAAACCTTTGGCGTACATAAGAGAGCATGTGTATGTTGCATGGTTAGGGGTCGATTCATTTACCAAGCTGAACACAACATGACCCTACTTGGTTAATATATCAATCAAGTCCAGCGGATGAGACGTTCAAAAGGAAGATGCATTTTATTACAAATCTTGCTAAATATTGCTCATTAATGACTTTAAGATGACTTTTGTGCAAGTGATGCTGTGTATGCATAAAATCTACAATAAAATGCATTAAGAAGTACATGTGATATAGTTATTATGTTTTTTTGATGCAACCTATTTGTACGACCAGTTCGTTCACAAAAAACCAACATTGTCACCCAAACCTCATTCTCCAGTGCTCCCACTGTCAGATGAAAATTGAGCATGAAATCCTGCCAGGGGTCTCTAAAGGACAAACTCGTTTTAAACAGAACTTGTTTCAGAGTTCCCCTCAATACACCTGACAGGCAGCTTCTCACCTGGCTGCCTTCCTTCTGCCAGAAGACGGCTGGCGGTGGGTTTCCCTTGGTGCCGCAGAGGAAGGTTACGGTACGGCCCGGAGCTGTGATCTGGTCTCGTGGTCTGATGATGATCTGGGGAGGCACTGCAACACAGAGAAGACAGCGGAACGGGATTGAGGGCAAACTTGAAATGAAGGCTTCGTGTTGCGTTCTGTGACATGGAGAATCCAGCAGTGGCGTTGAGTCGCTAAGCTGTGACAGGCTAACAGGGTGACAACAACCCATAACTGACAACTCAAGCTTTGCTCGTCTCTTTATCTTCCAGACACACACACACACACACATTTAGGCACACATTCAGTATATTGACTGTCAGTAAATATAATAGAAAACAATGAAAAGCTCTGTCACTCATTCCCTGTTGCAGAAAACCAGGTATCGGTGCTTATCTGACGATGTCAGGAGACATGGGGAAAAATTGCCTTTTCAAAGTCTGAGTAGTGATTTTTTTCTACTTAACTCTACATAACTCAGATATTCAATTTCAACCACTAGAGAAAGATCCACTTTTAGTTTTTCAGTGTATTTCAACCGGTTCTGCAAATATAGGGAACAAAATTCCACATTGTGATGAATAAATCAAACCAAATATAACACAAATAATCCTTTTTTTTTCTTTTTTAGTTTAAGTGTTTGTTATTACACTTTTTGCCCCAAAACTCTTTACTGATGACGGCTGTCAGTATCTATGTTTATACGGATCACTTTCAATGTGTTCTAACGTCCAGTCAGAATAAATATGCGCCTCATAAACGCCACAGCGGCTTGATTGGTCTTGGTCGAAAAGAATTTTCAATCGGATAAAGAGGGGAGGTTCAGCGTGCAAACATAACCATGTTTCCACTCATTCGCATCTGTGCTGTGATAATTTTTATTTCTGCGTCTCTTGAACCATGTGAGGGTTACCTGATGCAAAAACAGTGGCAGCAAAACAGAGGGGGATGTGGCAGATACAAAGTTTTGTTGGAAACTGAAAGAGTTAAGGATTATTTACTATTTTGATGGTCAAAAGCTTAAAAAAAAAAAAAAATTATGGTTTCATCAAAGATGTCCATCATATAAATACAACTGATCAGATCATTTTACCTTCCATGAAAATGTCCTTGTAAAACATCAGACTGGTTTTCATCATCCATGTAAACAGTTATCCAGCTATTTTCTCTGTCCTGCCGATCCGTTTGATGATCAAATTAAAAATGGGAATTCATAACGTCCAGCTAGTGTGTACAAGTACAATGAAGCTGATGTCAGATTACCTTGCTAAGGCATAATCATACTGTAGTATGTTTAGACCAGGGGTCTCCAACTCCCGTTCTTATGAGCTACCATCCAACATGTTTTAGTGTTTCCTGCTACAACACACTTGATTCAAACGAAAAAGTTCTCCAGCAGCTTGTTGTCATCTTCTGCCTGTTAATGAGCCATTGATTTGGGTTGGGTGTGTCACAGCAGGGAACACACTACAACCTGCAAGATGGTAAGCTAACAAGGACTGGAGTTGGAGAGCCCTGCTTGAGACCTTTATTTGTTTCTCTATTTCTAAAGTTAAGTTCCTACAGATGTAAACAGCAAAACAAGAACAAGAGTCAAACCTCGCTCCTCCGAGGAAAAGTGCAGCAGTAAGTTACAGGTTGGGTGTAGATGGCGGAAAACTCTCACAGCATGATGCATCTTTAACCTGTAAACCCCACAGCTAACTGAATGTCACTTTTTCAGACCCAAACACAAATGCCAGGCTTGTGTTTTTCTGACTTTTCAGCTGCCCGTGACACCTAAATACACACTCTCAAGGTCAGAGGAAAAAGATCTTTTTTCCACGATATTTTTCTTTAAAAACCAGAAAAACATTTTAATATGAGTTCTGCAGAAAATGGGAAGGCAGAGTAGAGAGGACAGCGCAGTCAGGAGACATTCATCTGTTTTATTCCATGGAGTCTTGTTAAAGTGTGATTACAGTCTATCTGTGTACTGTGCTGTGTGAACCCTCATCTCACCTCGATTATATATTTCTTGCAGTCTGGCAGGAGAGTCAACCATTACCTCTGCTGTCAGGTCTGCCACAACAATTTTACAGGGGAAGATTCACTGCAAATAAAGAGGTTTTCAGCTTCTGTGGTGCATTCAGACAGTCAGAGATGGGATTCTCTACAGATTTGTAGATTTTCCAAAATGTTTACAATCACTAACATTAAAACAACACAATGAGACAACATATAATGATACGTCACCACCTCTATGGAGGATGTTTATCTCATTTTTCCTCCAGAAACGAGGGATTACGCCATCATAAAGGATGTTCTGCTACTGTTCATATAGGTTTTTTTTTATGAGGATTGATTTTATTATTAATTTTCATTTCAGTCTTTGTACTTTACAATTTTTTCATGAAATCACTGCACATTGATCTATGAATTATTAAAGCACAAAAAAGGGACCTAACTCAGTGGATGAGCCAGTGTTGTTTCTCCACTGAGCAAAGAACTCATTTTGAATAGTATCTTCAGGGATTTTGTTATCAGCAGCCAGCCACAGAGACACGTCATTTGCTCCTATTTCTTTTGCCACATCTATGAAAAATTCCAAATACAACAGTTTGACGGGCTCAAAACAGTGTTTCAGCCCAAACACAGTGATTCTCTCAGAGCTATTAGCTGAAAACTTGGCACATCACAAGATATTGGAGGGGGGGGGGCAATCACGTCCACAGGAGCTTTGTCCAAAGTTCACCAACCAATTTTAACAAGTGGATTTATGATTGCTAAAAGGCTGATAGCAATGAACTGAAAGAATGGAGATCAAGTGAAAAATTGACTGTGTTTCTTTCTGAAAATGGTCTCAATAGAAGAGGCTCAATCCCAAAAATAAAGAACTGTATAATAGCAAACCGCTGTGGAATGTAAAATGTTAAAGACCATGTTGCAGGCTAGAACCCCCCCTCAAATCAGTATATCGAAAAATATATTTGGAACTGCTGTTGAATAAAAAGCACAAAATTACAGGAAGTGAGTAACAACACCTCACCTGTAGATGGCGTGTATTGATTCTTTTTAAGGCTAATAATAAATACACGCCATCTACAGGTGACACGCTGTAACTGCGCTTCTTGCAATTTGGTGCTTTTCATGTCAACAGTGCTTTTTTTCAGCAAAACACCGTCTCCCTTTTCCTGTTATTTCCCGTCTTGCAGTTTTAGATTCAGTCGTAAAATTCTCACAGAAGCTACTCCAAAACCCCAAAATAGTCTATTTATCAGTGTGTTTTACTCAACATTGGTTCCTACAATATTTTTCTACAAATAGAGAGTAAAAATAGCTTAGATTGGTTCACTGATACAAAGCTTTCTTCTGCAGTCATCAGTGTTTTTAGTCATGTTTTTACCGTTATTTTAGGATGCATTCACACCAGCCTTTTCAATTCGAACCCAAGTTCGTTTGCTTGGAAAGTCCGCTTTGTTTGGGGAAATCTGAACACCCCAAACAATTTCTGATTCTGGTCAAAGAAGCAGACTTGGTTTGCCTACAAATGCAGGTCTCGGTCTGTTTCAATCAGACCAAATACAGGAAGTGGACTAAAAAATAAAAGCCACTTCCTGTATTTGGCGTAGTATTGCAATTTTGGGTAAATACATAGCGATGGCGCTAAGGGTCCATTGTCCCATTGTTGCAGTGTATTTCTGCAGTATACTTGCATCAGACAAAATAAAAAACCCAAAACAGATAGTTTAGTCTCCGTGTTTAGCTTGCTTGTCTTCTATTTTGCTATATACTAGTGCAGCACCACCTTTGGTGAGAACAGATATATAATTCTAATGTTTTGGCTCATTTGACCAAAGTGCAGCGTGAACGCGATCTCTCTGTCCAATAGGACTAACTCTAGCAGACTATCCTGATGTGAATGCAACCTTAGACAATGACAGGAAGGCTTATATCATATTGCAGCACCAACAACTACAGTCCTTGTAACTATTTGATCAAAATGGCCTCTACCAAGCGTGAGCTACAAAATAGGGTCTCATACAGCCTTTGTCTGTTTGGCCTTAATTTCTAAAAGTAAATAAATGATCACTGGTGGAACCACAGAGCATGATATTTTGTGATGCAGCGAAAAGGATCAGCAGAGACCTAAATTCAGGTTTGTGGGTCACCTTTCTGATCAGGCTAATCAGATGTCTTTGAACAGATGAAGGACAGGCAACAGCTACATGGTAAGCTGTTTCTATTGCTACACGTCACTCCTTATCACAGTGTGTGCGTGTTCAAACACACACACACACATGCATACCTCTTTGATTTGTATTGATTCTGTAGCAAAGTGACAGACCTTCCTCCGCTGAGGGGGTGTGAATGCATAATGATGCCCTCCAACAGTCCTAATTGATTTCTCATCTCCCCACCTGATCTTCTTCTCTTTCAGTCTCACTCTCCATTAGCATAGAAACACAGAGACAAAAAAGAAGGGGAGCAGCTTTCCAACAGAGAGGAAAACAACAGAAACAACACAAGCAGAGGGAGAATGAATACCTTCCCTCCCCTGTTTCCTGTGCAAAAAGTTCAATTTGCAAGAATAAGAAGCTAAAAGAAGAGACCAACATCTTATAATCATACCCTCCTCGCAGCATGTTTTCACTGAAGTAAACATGAAATGCTCTTTTCTGACTTCAAATGTTCAAATCCAATGATTGATGTTTAGAGAAGCAAGAAAGAGAGAAAAAAACAACAAAACAACAAAAATTCAACCAGGATGGAGCGACTACATTTCCGACTCCCAAACGCAGCCTTTTTAAGTCTGGGATTTCTCTGCAGCTGTGCTCAAACACAACCCAACTTCACCCAAAAGCAATTACACTCTGGGAAATGCTTTCCGACACAATGCACGTCCAATGAGACCTGTTTGTGGATCAGGTGCTGATTGATTAAGGAATAAAACACACAGCGGCTAAAAGAGTTTTCATTCCAATTACTGAAATATTCTCAATCTCTACCACCGAATTACCTTTCCCCAACAATTACTCACACTTCGACTGAGTGTGTGAGCTTAATTTCATGCCCTGGATACAAATTTAAACCCCACCCTTTCAAGTCCTGGAGTCTACTTCCACCACAGGGCCCCTCTGCACAGCAGGAGGCACATCCACGTGTCAACAGCCGGATAAATCACAGCTCAGGGGGGTCTGGGCTGAGCTGGTCAGGGTCATGTCCTGAGGTCAAACATGCAGCTCCCCTGCTAACCCTAAAGGTCAATCCTCCAACACTTGTGTTTAGTATGTGAACACGAGCCAGTGGAACAGAATGCCCTGCCCCCTTTCACTCCCCATCTAATACAAGGAAACTTTTCCCGTTCAGGCTGATGCGAGGCCTGAAACATGAAAGAAATGCAGTGTAATACTCACTTCCTTATGTAATGCATCGTCAATCCTGTGCACACACATATATGATTAATAAATCGAGGAAAATATGTAGTATGAGGTTGTTATTTAGAAATATATAGACTTGGCAACACCTAAGAGTTTCCCCTTGAGCTCGACAAAACTTCACCAAAAATACAGTGACAGCTAGAAATGAATAGGCCTTTTTTGGGGGGGGGGGTGCACCACACAGCCCTGTCTGGAGAATAGCAGTGTTTGATTTGAGCAGGCAAGCTGGCACGTTGCCAGAGGCTGTAATACATAATTAGCAATAATGGCTGTGCTCGGTGCGACACCAAGCCTTAGATTTAGGGCAGGGAGAAACATTAGCATCCTCACATGGGATGGAAATGGGAATATGGATTGTAGCACAGCAGCTGAAATATACATGACACGACTCAGCAAACAATGCCTACATGTTACTTGTAGTGCTGCTTATTTATTTTTATTTATTTCTTTGGCAGCTACTATTTAAAGTGTAATATTTGTACAGTTTCTCCAGTTTTCTGGACAAAGGAATGGTTTCTGTCAAAAACAAAAAAAAGAAAGAAAAAAAAGTCAAGAGAATCAATTGCATATGGCCTAAATAAAGAACAAAACACATTAGACGGGAACTCAACGGCGTCTGGAGATCTGCTTCAGACGCTGTGTATTGCAGGAGCTGGAGAACGCATGCACAGCTTATATGCTAAGAGGGAGGTAAAAATAGAATATGGCTGCAAGTCAGATTTCCACAGCATTTGTGATAAGAACTGTCAGATGCAAGGAGGGAAATCTGGTCTGAGTGTGAAGTTCTTCGTCTCAATGTTTGTATTTCTGCGATGGGAACCAAATGTTCGCTGAAAAGAAAAAAGAAAAAGTCGGGGAAAAGAGGCGGATGATGAAGAGGCTGCTATCATTTCAACGTTATTGGGCAGAACTTGACAACAAGCTGTTAAAGAAAGCAACAGGATTTAAATGAGGTGTGTTGGAAAGGCTGAATTATCCGATGGGCATTATGGGCACAAGCCCAGGGGCCAACGCCCACTTGGGGCCATATAGGACCAACACCAGCAGTTTGGGCATGAAACAAAATGTAGATAAAAGCCAAATAGTTACACAACAGTGTCTAGTAGATTGCTTTTGGTACCATTGGCTGAGAGATGTTAGAAATGTTGTTTCACAGTGTATCATTCACAATTTCACAATGTTGCGGTGGGGAAGGGGGCCCCTGGAACACTCTGGACCCTGGGGCCTGAGCACTTTTAACCTCCTGACTACCAGTAGTTCAATTTGTCCTCTGTGGAGGACCTTTGTAAACCTCGATATTTTCATCTCCCTGAATGCTACTGAACTAACACCTTTTGCTCTTTAAAGAGGACATTTAGTGCTTTTAAATGGTACCTCGTTTGTGGGGGGGGGGGCTTTGTGAACTTTCTTTCTCTCTTTAAGAAAAATGGACTCCATTGCAACAAGCACGTTTTATGGGAAGCGCAAAAGTGCATAATACTTTTCTTTGTGCTGATTTTTACTTGAAATTTTATTGTTATATTTTCATTGAATATCTTATAAACACATTAAATCATTTCTTACACAAATATAACTATATTTTACCACAATATTTAAAGTTTAAGCAATGTCCTCCGTAGTGGACCTTTGTAGTTACACATTTTTTTTCCCTGCTAGTCAGGAGGATAATCCAGCCCTGTGTTGGAGCAGGGTAACATCTAAAACATGCAGGACTTTGGCCCCTGAGGATGAAAACTTGATCTGGGCTGCTATTAGATTTAATATAACAGACATTTTATAAACTGAAACAGACAGTGAATCTATTTAAGACAAATTATATTTCCTCACGTTGACAACAGACCAGTTCTCAGGCATTTTCGCTAATTTTTTAATAAAGTTTTGTATCCAAGAATAAACATCCCGAACAAATCTTCTAAAAATCAGATGCTTATAAGTGAAAATGTAAGAAAACATCTCATATTTCCAAACTGACCATAAAACTATCCTGTCATTTCGATTCAAGTCCAGTTTCCTGGAAAATGAGCACGCACAGTTTTGCACGTATCTGAGCTGCTTTGAAGTGTCTGAGCTGAAAGTCACGGCCAGGATAAATAAGAGAAAAGGCTACAACAACACAAAGGGAGAGTAGTACACTGTGTTTTCCTGAAAGGTGTGGTGGGCTTGGATTTCTTATATCAATACGACTTTAATATAGTTTAGTTTTTATCTATGATATGGATACCTGACCAGCATTTCTTTGCTGAATCAGCAATGAAATATGTTTAACATTGGTGGCGTGACCGGTTTAGATGCAACATGTGATTCCAAGGTTGCAAACTGCAGTTTCTCAGCCTCAGAGGAAGCGCCTGGACAACGTCGTCTCCTGATATATCCATATTAAATGTCACTCTGCCATCAAACGAGTCAGAAACATATCTTTAAGGCCAGACAGTTACATAAAGCATCTTTAATTGTGTATTAATATTTAATATTTTTAATTGTACTTTTCTTCTTCTTTTTTTTACTTTAATTGAATTTCCCTTTGGCGATTAATAAAGTATTTAAAGTATTTAGTTCATTTAAGGTTAAGCAAATCCCATCATACTTTGGATCTAAGTCTCACTGATGTGGCTGATTTCTGATGTCAGTAGATATCATAACAGTTTATTTGTGTTTAACATGTACAAATATGAGCATGATTCGCAGGAGATAATGCAGACAAAGACGCTTGATGTGTTTTATCGATGCCTGCAGACTTCTTGCAGCAAAGTTAGTATCAAAGCTGGAGAGACGGCACCACACTGTCATCCCTGTATGTTGTTTACAAGTTTGGGATTTTTGTTTCGCTCAATAAAACCAACGTTTACAACCATTTTCAACATTTTACGACTGAATTTAATGGTAAGTTTTGCAAGGATGAAGCCTTCAGACTCTGCGATCTGTGAACTGTAACGCTGCTGATCCGAGCTTCGGTTCGGCTGAGGCTGCGAACATCACCGACAGCCGATTGGTCGTAAACAGACTGAAGACGGAACGGCTCAGCTGCTCACCACATACTGCGCCTCCACTCAGAGAGATCAGAGCGTGCCATTTGTTCCACTGCTGTTGAATCAACTCGGCGTGTTGCTCAATCACATCGCAGAGGCAGACAAAGTGCTTACAACCAAAGCATCTTACCTCCCCTGCTCCCCCAACGTGCACCAACACGCTCAAGCTATCGCACATGGGCGAACATAAACACACACAAACACCATCGCAGCGGGAGCTCCTCGGGGGGGTTTAGATGTGACAGGCAGCTGTCACAGTCCCACACTGATGCAGACGCTGTTTCACACACAGGAATAAACACACTCCTCACGTTGCTGCTGCTTCCTCCTCCCATTTGACGCTCCCTCCTCTTACATACACACACTTTTTTTTTTCCCTAAGATCGTTTGCATTCCCAAATGATGATTGAGGAGGTGGTTATTTCCTGGGACCATAATTCATCTGTGCTTCAATCTAATTAGGAGTAGCCTTTTACGCTCTGAACTCCCACCCATTCATCCAGCATCAACTTCTGAGGATGAGAAACTTGGAATAGCTCCAGAAGAAGTTACAGACTGATTTTTTTTTTTAATGTCAAAGCATCCTCAGGTCAGTCCTACATGGTAAATGAATCCATTAAATTTAACTGCGGGAGATTTGAAATGTCAGTTTTCTTGCCTCGGCGTATGGCGTCTTGAAAGCATCTCTTTAGGTTTCAGAATTTGGGGTAAAAGTTCCCCTCAGGCCTGCTGTGCATACAAATGGGGATGTGTAAACTCCACCCACAGGAAAAACTCAAGATCTTCCGCATTTCATTTAAAAAAAAAAAAAAAAAAAAAAAAAAAAAAACGAGCCAAAAGACTGAGAAGATAAATAAATAAAATCATGAAAAGGAACGTTTTGTTTTCTCGCTCGTTGAACATATGGTCAACTTGGAAGCAAACGGCTTCAATCAAGTGCAGGATTAGAGGATTGATAGAGATCAAGGCTAAACTAATTCTTCTCTGAACGTGTGTGTGTGTGTGTGTGTGTGTGTGTGTTCCCTAACTCTGCTTTCTTATAATGTCGCTCATGGTTTCAGTGTGTCTGCTGGAAATGAGAAGTAGCGTTTAAAAGTCAAACCCACCACAATGATGGATTCCAGTGAGTAGAAGCTCCACCACAGATTTCGTTTAACATCACATCAGTGGGCTCACATACAGCCCCCCCCCCCCACTGCTGCTAGAGGACCCCCATGTCCCAGATTTACTGCTGCCCCTTCTACCGCCTGTTGGCCATTCATTTCCTCCATTTAGTTAGACTTAAACCATCAAGAAACTATCCATTTATTTCTGCAGACATACTGATGTTTGTTCACTTGTTGCACTGAAAATAAAACACACCAATCAAAATACAGGCAAATGGATTAATATTTTCTGTACAGTCATTGCATTTTCCAAGAAAAATTGGTTCATTCAGCCTGCAAAAGTCCTGACCGTATTTACAGAAGAAAAACACCTAAAAAAGACAGAACAACTGTTGTATTGTTTTATATTTTAGTTTTATAACCTATGTTCTTTAATGTGCATTATGGCCCATATTTAAATAAATATATGTTTAAAATGACTCCATAATATTAATGTTCATATGCATGTTTGTGGACATCTTGCATGTCAGAAATGTCGTCTGTTACGCTGTCTGGGTATGTGCAATAAAACAGGAGAAATATGAGGTTTCCATCCCTTCCTGTTTTCTCCGTATGTTACAAAGCGAACAAGTTAACCTGTTTACATCCAAAAACCTGGTCATCATTTGATTTATGACATTATCAGACTATTTGAGTTATCATGTAGACAGCATCATCTGATCTGCTTTAATATGATAAATCGGATGAACGCACCTGGATTTCCCCCCTGATGTCTACATGCTACCTGCATATCTGATTATTCTTCTTCTACATCTTTATAGGGGAAACATGGAGCTGATGCAGTCACAACACGAGCAAAACTCGGAATAAAGATAAAGAGGCACGCAGAAGCGAGAAGGCGGAGTGTAAACAATGGAAAGCTTTCAAAGTAAAAGCTTATTAGCTTCCACATTAGCATGGCTAACGCTAACATTTTACTGAAAATAACAGGAAGTATGAGCTTTACATTATGTGTAAATATTCTGAAAGGAATGGTAAACTGAATACTTACGCAGCGCTTTTCTAGACATCTTGACCACCGAAAGTATCGTAACGCGACATGCCACGTTCACACAATCACACACACACACTTTCGGATGCTAAGTGCCTTATACCACACATACATTCATACCCTGAGAGGCACATTGGGGTTCAGCATCACGCCCAAAGGCACTTTGGCATGTTGTCAAGGCAGGTCTGGATTCAAACCACCGATGTCTTCTCGTCCTCCTGAGCTACAACCTCCCTCATACTGGACCAAACATGAAGTCCATGATCCAAATAATCCACCGGTGAAGTACGTGCAGTTGTGTAAAATCAAGTTACTACATGGATCTGATAACCAGTTGTCAGATTGTAATGGTACACAGATGTCACCTGATCACCTACGGCAACAAAATCATTCATTTTGCATTAAAACACATTTTCTGTCATGTTTTGTAAATATTAACAACGAAACAAAGAGCAACAATAAATAAAACAGATTGTGATCTATATATTTTAGTAATGATGAGGTCTGTAAATGTTTTACAAGCTTTTAAGTGTTGATTGAGTTTAAAGGGGTTCAGACTTTTGGAATAAAGAAAATAAGATGCTTCTGTAGATCACAGATCGAGTAGATTGATTTATTTAGCCAAAATATCACACCCTGCAGCGACTTCTGAGCTGGTCGATAACAGTTTAACATGCATCTCATTTAGATTTCTGGTGAGAGATGTGTACCTCTACGAAGATAATCAACCTAAAAGTTACACTTTGACCTTTTACATAAGCTTAATTAATTTGCTTATGAACTGTAGTCAGGCTGGTTCTTTTTGTAGTGTAGCTTTAAAGGCTTATTTCGCTCATTGGCATCGGAACAAACATGTTCAACAACGACTCAGATAAAAAGTTAAAGCATCTTCGTCTTTGTTGTGCCAACTAAACATCATGGTTACTGTCGGAACAGCAGCAGACCGACAGCTTCCTCCTCAGCCTCCTCATCTTCATTTTCCCTCCTAAATTACACGCTTGTCCTCCAGGAGTGCTGAAACTATATTTCCACTTTTATGGGTTTTTTGTTTTTTCTTCTGCAGCTCTGATAATGGTTTCATTCACAGATTGAATTGCCATTAGCAGAGATGCAGCGTCACCACAGCAGAGAGCAAATTGAAAGTCAGAGCATGTGGAATTAATCAGCACTTAACTGCAGCTCTCGTCTTCTTTCCATTTATTTGACCAAGGCTGAGGATTCGGCTGCTAAATTAAAGATCCCTTGTATAAATCGGAAACTTTTTGTTTATTTATTTCTTTTGTTAATTAGATGAGGTTCCATTGTTAGATGCTACAACACCAGAGTCTTTCTTTGATATTTCTATATGTACATACTAGTATATATATATGTAAAGGTAAATACTAACTGATTACCCTCCACTGCCATCAGTGTTAGAGGAGGTTGGGTCTCAGATCTCGATGTCTGTAATTGACCAGTGAAGAGCTCACCTCTTGCACACACTAACACACTCATGCATACAAAGATGGGATGAAATGGAGTACTTACGGGATGGGCCAACTGCGATGGAGGGACGTGAAAAGAGGGGAAAGAAAAGAAGAGAAGTGAAATGAGTGAGACGATGAGCAGGAATGAATGACCGGTGAATGACTTTTAACAACTTCTAAAGCTGCTCAACTCAGTATGAGTAAAGACAGGAGTTAGTGAACAACGAATGGATGGAAGTTAAAGGGGGTGAAACATGTGGGCCGGGGGCCAAACCTGGACCACCAGGGGGTATAACTTTGGCCGGTGGGATAAAACTACAGTAAATGTGAATCTCAAAAGTACAGGAGTTACAATGCTGAAAAGATGTAAATTACCACACAGATGTGGAAATGTGCAGGTATATACATTTAAAATACAACCCTGAAGCCATTGAAAAGTTATAAAATATGATAAAGTAATTCAATAATTTGCATGTGAATGATTTAATGAGGCAAAATGTTGAAATCTTATTTCTTTTTCTAGCTAGATTTAAATTTTTTCACAATGTTTTTTAAAAGAATTGTTGGTTAAACGTAAACATCAAGATAATTTGTTTCTTTAGGCTTAAGTGAAGACGACGTTTGGAGCTATTTATAGGTTATTGTACCAGCATTTTACTGGTTTGTCCCAGTTACGTTCAAGTCGTGCCGTATTTGGCCACATAACTGAACCGAGTTTGACACGCCTGTCCTGAAGGAACGAAGTAGTTGCCGTTATAAACTCAATGTGGGCACACAGGCAAAGATATCAGTTCTGATTCTGATTGATTTGTAGTTTTGTAGAAGAAAATGTGAGTGCATTTACGTAGTGTTGGTGTGTGTGTGTGTGTGTGTGCGTATAGCATTCCTATTATCCCTTATACTATAGCCACATAAACCAACCCCCAATCAATTTCCATTTGCCTAAAAGCTGCTGCTGGGAATGACTTCTTCATTCTGTGGCAAAATTCTATTAGTTAAATGCACAATGTGTATGTCAAGAGTGTGTGTTGTCCCTTGCAACAACAAATCCAAACTGTGTGTTTGTCGGAGCATTTGTTTAAATGTGAGCGTATTGACACATGTCAGAAGCGTCTGTAGCAGAGAGTGTGCGAGTCGGGCCTCCTGTCTGTACCGAAGAAAGCACTAAATATTCCCTTTTATCATCAGGAATGACACATTTCTCATCCGAGCTCCTCTCTTCTCGGCATCGGCTTTATTCTCATGCAATTTCAATGCTTTTTGATCTCGATTCTCTTTCCAGGGGGATGTCAAGTCCACACTTGAAAGGATCCTAAAATCCATTTTTCACTTTATCACGCTTTTAGCTTCACTTGACATCACGTTAGCAGTGGAATAATATGGGAAGTTTTCGGTGGCCACAGCGTCTCTATCGCGCTCCCTTTGTGAAAAACAGCCTCTAGTGGAAAGATTTTTGCTCCAGCACTTGTCTGCCTACAAAATTACCCAAAATAAAATAATCCAAGCGCAGACAGTTAAATGAGACAGCTGCTGGTGGGTGAAATGTGGGCTTTCTGTGATGCATCACAGCAAAAATAAAAACAAAAAACAAAAAAAAAAACATCCATCTGGGCAAATTGTTTAGTCATGTAATCAGTGTTAAAACACATTTGTAGAAGAAGTGAAAGACTTGCCAGTGTAGGGTTGCCTCCACTCAAGTTTCAAAGCATTTTGTTAAAAAAAAAGAGAAATGAATGAATAAAATTGCATCCCTCTGGTACTTTATCCCGCTTGTGACATCATTCATACGGTTTGGAAGATGAGTTTTTCATGTTTTGTATGTTTTGCAAGTTATATTCAAATTTTAACACCAACACGGTGACTCTGCAGCCAGCTGGGACAGTTAGTCACGTCTCCTGCAGCAAAACTCACAGGACTCCACTGAACCCTTTCTGATACTCACATTGGTTTGTCTGTGTGTGTGTGTGTGTGTGTGTGTGTGTGTAAGCTGAAGTAGTGTAAGCTGTGTCTTACCATGGACTTGGAGGGTACCCGATGCCTCTGCTTTACCCACGCTGTTTTCTGACACGCAGGTATAGGTGCCCTCGTCTTCTGCTCGCACCTGGCTCAGGCGCAGACTATTGTCGCTGCGGATCTCAAATCTGGAAAGTCAAGGACACGGGAAGCACAACGTGTCAAATCTGTGTTCTGAAAACTTAAAAGTGCACATGTGTAACTAATTGCTTTCATAAATATGCATTCATTCATTCATTTTCCTAACTGCTTAATCCAAATCAGGGTCGTGGGGAAGCTGGAGCCTATCCCAGCAGTCTTTGGTCGAAAGGCAGGGTACACCCTGGACAGCTCGCCAGTCCATCGCAGGGCCACACAGAGACAAATAAATTGCTCACGCTCACTCCTAGGGGGAATTTAGAGTACCCAAATAATCTAACATGCATGTCTTTGGACGGTGGGAGGAAGCCGGAGTACCCGGAGCGAACCCAGCCAAAGATCGAACCAGCGACCTTCTTGCTATGAGGCCACAGTGCTAACCAACATGCTACCGTGTGGTGTGTATGTGCAGCCACACACACACACACCATTCATAAATATGTATTTTACTGAAGTTTAATCACAATCGCATTAAACTTGAAGCGTTCTGGTAGCTCAGAGTGACTTGTTTATAAATACATAGGTGGCGGTGCACCAAACAGAAGTCTGCCATGTTGCACCGCCATCTTTAAATAGGTAGCTGAAGAGGGACAAACTTGTTAACTTTGCACATTTTAGCGTAACAAGTGTGACAGCAGCTAGCATCTGATAATGATTACAACCCCCAGCAGTAACCTCATTACCCCCAGCTTACATCTTGTAGCAAAATACAGGATAGTAGTTAAAACGTTTCCACCAGAGAAACGACTGGTTTCCTCAATCAACATAAAACTCAAAATGAGTCTTACAGACTAAGTGAGTGGTGTTCTGATAATACAGGAGTAATGGTAGGTCTTCTAACTATGGATGTTCAATATTGTTGTTATTTTTTAACCAATGTCCAATATACTCTGTGATGGACTGGAACCTGTTCAGGGCGTACCTGCCTCTCGCCTAATGATTGATGGGATAGACTCCAGTTTCCTTGTGACCTTTCATCAGATTAAGCGCTTCAAAAATGAATGAATGAGTCAGTTTTGATCAACTGCTGATTTCTGAGAGCAATTTCGACCGATGCCAATATTTTTGGAAAAGTTGTGTCAAACGGATAAATTGATCTTAAAAAGTATACATGCTATCTCTTATATTTTGTCATTTTGAGTTAGAGGAGACTCACCTGAAGAGTTCATATAAGAATAAGATTTTTTCACGATGTTGTGAAAAAGTTTTGTCATTATAAAAGTAAAAACCGATACTAGGGCTGTGACGATATTTTTTTTTGGCCCGATTCAATTCAATTCCGATTTTTTTTAGGTGCCATCACGATTTAAATTGCGATTCTCACAATTCTTTGATATTGCTGATTTTTGTAGATTAAAAACAAATAAAATGTATAAAACTTTTTTTTCCTCGTCATTTTTAAAAAATTTCAAATAGGAAAAAACAACACAGTAGCCCGACCATCGTTTTGCTGCTATAATGACCAAGAAGACAAGAAAAAAGATCAATAAGAACAATAAAAATGACAAATATTTCATAATAGAATTTTTCTTTATTTGAAAAAAAATATTGATTTTTTTTTTACAAAAAAGGAAAAAGCAAAAATCCTAATTTTCAATTTTTCAATTAGATTTTCAAACCATCAACCGATACCGATAATTTACAATTTATCAGTAGGTCGATAATATTGGACATCTCTACATGTAACACATAAAGCCTAATATGGACGTGAAAAGAATCTTTATTCTCTGCAGAAAGGAGCTTAAAGACAGCTTTTCAACCAACATGAAGGTTTTTTTTATTACCTGGTCAAAGCTGAACAAAAGCAGTATGGAACACAAAACTCAGATTTTATTGCAAAAACCCATATAGAAGCAAAAAGGAGAGAAATATAGACCAGAAATAAAAAACAGTAGAAAGTCTGCTGACAACAGAACATTTTGCCTTATTTCCCCAGAGAGATCATTAAAGTTGCATCCAATCACATCATCAGAACAAGTGTGCGAGAGCAGGAACACAGTCACACAGTGTCATGATGCAAACTCCACGATGACGAAGGCACAGGCCGGGGTTAAACTGGTGTCTGCTCTCCACTTTTGGGATTGCATTGGGAGTGCAGCGTGTGTGTGTGCAAAGACAATAAAATCTGCTTGACAAAGTGGAACTAAAACAGGCCACACATCCTCCTGCTCTTGCTCTACACACATATCGGAGACTTTATCCAGTTGGAGGCGTGTAAAGCTGATGATCTCTGTAATGTGCAGTGTTGATGAAGCCTGATAAAGGCTTCAAATATAGATATGCAAAGTAATGCAGTATATGTCATGATGACAAAGCATATATGCTGGAGCTAATCTCTGGAGTCTCAGCACAATTTAAACTCTGCACACGATGTATGGAAGCAATCTTTTAGCACAGAAGATAGTTGCTAAACCAATAAGCTGTTCGTCACGTGGACGACTAGAATCATCTTTTCTATATGAGCATTGATTTTGTTACTTTTCTTTCAGCTATGCTTACAAAAGTAATAACATACTCTCATGCAGAAAATTTGCTCTCGAGCTTGAAGCTGATGAGTTATTCACTCTAAGGCCCTGTCCACACTTCATGGAGACGCAACTAAACTTTTTAATTCTGCATCTGCATCTTTCATTCCAGGGAAAGAGAGTTTTTACACAAACAGATCATTTCATTTCATTTCCACTTGCATTTCAGTGTTTATGTTTGCACGGAGCAAACAGATGTTCCAGTCTATATGCATGCCCACTTCTACTTTATGTAATGCTCTTTCACTGCAAATAAAACTGTTTAGGTGGCCATGAAAAATCAGAGAGCTATCTGATCATTTTGATAATCAAATCTGAAACGTTTACACAAACTCCTGAAATGCAACAATAAATAACTATAGCATCCATTTTTCAGCCTGTTATTGGATCTCCGTCGTAGAACGTACAAAGAGTTTTGTATAACATGACAACACTTTTGTCCTTAGGTTACAGTCCATTAGGAGAAAATAACGGCTGGCTTTCATCCAGTAAACATCTGTCCTCCATCTTTGTACAACACGGCTTCTATTCTTGTTTTATTTCCTCGACTTTTCTGATTTACTTTTTTATTTTCTACTTCATTTTTATATGCATATCTAAAAGAACGGAATAAATAAGATTTAGACGGGCTGAAAGAAGACATCAGAGTAGTGGTGAGAAACAGAGGCGTGTTACGGCCCATTTACTGTCTCTTACATACGTCTGTTTCACACGCCTTCAAATTTCCATGTGTCTTGACCAAAAAATTCACTTCTCTGTCTTGATACTGGTCGGTTGTGGTAATGTACCGCTCTAAAGTTGTTTACAGCTGTCCGTAAACACCAGTAGAAGTAGAATAAGAATAATAAAACCAAAAAGTTTTTTGCTTTTCTGAGCTTTTTCTGCGTCTTTTTATTTTTTTTTAATCTTCTTTTTCTCTGGTTTCTTTCTGTTCGCCGGCTGTGTTGTTGCTCTGTTTACTCCATAAGAGACGGCTAGCTAAGCAGCTTGAAACCCAACCAAATCACGAACTTTTAATCTGATCGTTCATAATCATCTAACTGCTGTCAGTAAATTCAGCATGTCGGATTATTCCGTTTTCATGTCACATGAATAATCTGAGAACTCCAATCAGATTTCAGGTGTGCCTATAAATAGCATCAGTAAACTGGTTTCTTTACGTCTGGCCAACTTTGCGCTGAATGACATAGGGCTGCTCCATTATGACAAAAATTATAATCACGATTATTTTGCATGAAATTGAGATCTCGATTATTTAACACAATTATCCATTATCTTTAACAACATGAATATAGTTCACATTAAACAAACAATTTCTTTAGGATTCCACAGATTTTAGAAAACAAACAGATAACATGAAGCTTTGTCTTGACAAAGAGTAAAAACTGAATCGATAAATATAAGTAAGGATTAAACAACGCTGGTGTTATCGACTCCGCGTCGAGGATGTCTAATGCATGTTTTCAAGTTCTTTAATCTGCTTATACCATGGTCCCACACAGGAAACACTCTATGACAAATTTGATTTTAATTTTTGACAACATTTGCTAAATTTACTCAATTATACGAAGAATTTCATGTTGAACTGGACGCAGTTTTTATGTCAAATATCCGCGGTCAGTAATCGTCTAACCTTAGAATGACATTTGTCTTTCAGATTGTCACTGGTCTAAATTCGTTGGATCAGTTATGGAGGCAGAGCATTAAATGACGTCTAAACAGAAAGCTAGCTTGACTTTTGCTGTCTGAAGTGGCCACCAGATAATCAGAACACCTGGCATGCTCAGAGGATTAACCTTCAGTTTTTTATTGATTTTTTCTCGTCCAGAAAAGCTATTTGGGAAAACAAACCTCATTTTTGCTTTAAATCAGTACATCAGACGAGCTCTTAGTCAAAGTCAAAGCAAACATTCATATCTGTTCCACTGACCTCTGATCATGAGGATCATTTTTGCATTACTCCAAGACACTAAATGGATGTTTTTCTGTTTTACCTTCCGCGAGGCAACTCTCCTTCCTCTCTCCGCCAGCGGACAGTCGGAGTTGGGTCTCCGCGCACCTCGCAGTAGAAGTCCACCGTATCGTCTGCCAACACCACCTGGTTTACCGGCTGTTTGGTGAAGACGGGCCTCTCTGAAACACACCATTTAAGATAGTTTTTACCCTTCTGTATCACATCAGTCCGTCTTTCATGATGTAAAATAAAGGATACGAGTGGGATAGAAGACAACTTGTGCTCTTTTGTTTTATTTTGATTGAAAACTGCTGCTGCTGAAGTTTAATCAGAGTCTCTCAGCAGATGGTCATAAAGAAAGAAAGCATGAAGTCAAAGAGAAATGAGGCAGAAAAAGGAGCTGGAGGTAAGAAGTTAAACACCATGGACGTCGACTGCATTGCACCACAGCTAAAAAGTGATTCTTCATATTTTATCTAGGCCCAAGTCCGCCCTGGAAAGTTTCTTATCAAACCCCAACTTGTGTAAACTCAGGTCAAGACACCCTTAATGGCATCTTGGAATGAATCACTTCTGCAAACTCCTGCTTATTAGCTGTATTTTATCAGAAATACTTGGGTTGCCTGCAGCAATGACCATACTCATCCCCAACGGTGTTACTCAGGTAAGAATCAATGCAACACAATCATATTGTATACCCAGTGAGACAAACATGCCTTGTAAGCTCTTATCATGATCACGATGGATTTTAAAAATCATTACAGGCTGGAGTAATGCCTCTACTGTATGTGGAGTTCAGTGTGCAGCTCATGATAAGGTGAGAAAAATGGATGGATGCATAAATTAGCACAGAAGTGTTCGTCTCATAAATATAAGTAAACAAATATTAAGAAGAAAAAATGAAGACAAGATGTCGTACTGTTGCACTGCAGTGTGTTTACACATTTATTTAATAAAAAAAAGGCAAACGCTGTCGTGTCACGGAGAAAAGAGCAGAGTTGGATGGGAGAAAAAAAAGGGAGGTCAAAGGAGTGAAGCAAAGCGGCAGCTGGGAGGGAAGATATTCATCTACTCCTCCGTCAGCAGGCGAGGAAATGAAAGTGCAACTCAGTGGAGGATAAATCCAGAGAGACAGAGGCAGCGATGTTGTGCTGAAAAGAAAAAGCAGGCTTTCTTTGAAGCTTAAATGTGTTTCCGAAAGTCTGCAAAGTCTAAATCAGAGGTGTCCAAAGTCTGTCCTTGAGGGCCGCTGTCCTGCAGGCTTTCACTGTGTCCCTGCTCCAACACACATGGCTTCCGTTAAATGGATCCAACAGCCAATGTTCTTCTCAGTGGCTTATTAATTAGAGCCAGGTGTGTTGGAGCAGGGATACATGGAAAAGATGCATAATTGTGTCCCTCGAGACTCCACTTTCTGTGAATGTTATTAAGGAAGAACAACATCAACAACATCAACTCGAGTCTGCTTGCCGTTTTCCTGCTCCACCACGGAGACTATTCTCACATTTGCCTCTCCGCGTGGTTTGCCAGCTGGACAGTGGCGAACAGAAAAGATCTTCAGAGACAGAGAAGATTGTTGGGTGCCCTCTACCCACACTGAGGACCTTCACAGCTCTTACTGTCTCAGTAGAGCCAACACCATCCTGATAGACTCTACCCACGTGGGTCACTTCCTGTTGGAGCTTCTGCCATTGGGCAGATGGTACCGGCACCATTACAACCAGGACAAATATATAAAAAAACAGCTTCTTCCCAACAACTGTCAGTCATTAAACAAATCTTTATTGCAATAAGACTCGATCTGTGCAACAGACACATCATATCAGTGGCTTTAGGTTTGGTTTGAACATTGTTGGTTTTAATATGTGTATGTATATTTACGTGTGTCTGCACATTAGTGCATGTATGTATGTGTGTATATATATATATATATGTTCAGTTTTCATTTATGTGTTTCATTGTTTTATAATATTTATAGTGTAAAAAAGTGCAGCTGAAGGACTTGCACCTTACTCTTTGGTGCACTTGTAGCAATGACAATAAAGCTAATCTGAATCTGAGGACCGGAGCTGGAAAACCCCGGTTTAAATGATCAAACTTGGCAGATAATGATCAATTTGTTCCAAAAATCATTATTTCTAGTCATATCTGAATATAATTGATGGTTTTCTATAGTTTTACAGAGCTATAACTGTTCAGATCACTTTGTCATTTGTTTTTTATTTGACTATATTTGACATTGAAATGACTCACCAAACACCACAAGCTCAGCAGGATCGCTGTCTTTCTCGCCAACCATGTTGGTTCCAACACAAACATACATGCCAGCATCACTTTTTCTGGTGTTGGAAATCATCAGCTTGCCTCCACGGATCTGAAAAAGAGGGAAATGGTGAGTGGGAAAGGGGAAAAGAGGGAGGTAGAAAAAGAAAGAGACCAACATAGACAGACTGGAAACAGGAAATGGAAACATGTTAGTTAAGACAGAAGACAGTTTTGTTCTGTGCTCTATGACAGATGGCTCCCCTCCTAGCCAGGACATTATTTGACAATAGCTCTAACTTTGGACCAATCACTATAGAAACGCTTTCAACTGCCCAGTTTGTAAAAAGTGGTTTTATTGATTCATCAGCTGATGATTGAGTGCAGTGTGTGGACTCTAAACTTCCAACACTCAGGATCATTTTAACACCAGAGATTTTACAACAAACCTATGGATGGGATATGTGAAAACCTCATTTTCATGGTGGAGCTTAGAGGATTAATTAAGTTATCTAATTACCTGAAGGAAGATAATCCTTCTTAGTGTGGTGGTATGACTGGATTGTTTTCCAGTTGGCAGCAGGGTGAACAGTTCATGTTTTTGAGCCTCTTCAGTAAAGCATACACCTCGATAATTTATAACATTCCCTGTCATAAACATGAAAAAATCCCCCTCTGTAGCTTAAAAGAACAAGATTGGAGATGCACAATAGCCTTATGATCATTATTATTATTATTATTATTATTATTATTATTATTATTATTATTATTATTGATTAAACCAAAACTCTCCTTTTCCCCCTCAACTCCACCAATGAGACAGGATTGTCTCCTTTTGTCTTTGCATGATCATCAGTCACCCCCCCCCTCCCTTCCCTCCCTCCTTTACATGCCAACAGTGAGTGTGCTGATTTGTTTTAATAGTCTGAAGTTTGCATTCCAGTTATTTTTGCAAGCAGCTTGAAGGATTCCACAAAACAATCAATGCTTGTTTATCTACATTTGCACTTCACTGTCAAAGTGAGCATAGCTCAGATTCATCAGCAGGTGCTTCTCACCAATGATGGGAGCTCTGTACTTTCTAGAACACAGAGCGGTTTAAGTTTATTTAAGACTGAAGGTGACTGAAAAATCATTGTTTACACAATGAATTATTTGGGAATTTATGCCAAAACCTGGAAAACTTTCTATGTCAGAAGATAACACAGTGGATTTGTTCTCTTCTGTTTCCAGAATTTACTCACAGTGATGCGTTCATCTCGATCATTGACCCGAACGTTGTTTCTTTTCCAGGAGATCGTGGGCTCGGGATGGCCTCTGGGAGGGATACACTCCATGACAGCGGGCTCGCCTGCTGCCACCACCACATCACTGGGAGTCTGACGGAAGTCGTCTCTCAGAACTACAGAAAAACACATGGAGCAGAAACACAATCAGAATGTGTATAAACCTCTATGCAGATGACACCACCTTTAATCTAATCCAGCTTTGTTAAAAAAAAAAAAAAAAACATTTAGTCAAACAATCACATTTCACTTTAACTAAAACTGCATTCACAGACTCTATTAGAACCCCAAACCTGCAGAAAAAGTTTGGACTTCATGGCTAATAATGATGCAGAAAAAGATTATGTAAGTTTTAAGCAGTGGTTTTAATCATAATCTGGTACCGGTTAGTATCTAAAACAGTCTTTTAAAGGCAAAGATGGGCAGAAGACTTTTTTTTAAAACAAATTATTGCAAAAATAAAATAAAATAGATAAATTACATGTTTAAAAACAATACTTCTCAAAGACTGACAATGATGAGCACATTTCTCCGACACAGAGTTTAAATCATCAATCAATTTAAGCAATCTGAACAATTTTAGTACTTAAAAATAAAGTTTGGACATCTGATCTCTAAAACAAAAGTGCTTTAGGATCCGTCATTCCTAATACAGATAGACAAGAAGTTATCATACATTTGATCACATTAGCCTGTTTGTCAAGCTCTACAAGCAGCATGTCATTCACATATGACACTTTAATTTTATTGTGCGAAACGATAAGCGTTAGCTGGCCCTATCCAGGAGCTGTGCTGACTTCTCTGGGCTTTGCAGTGTTCCCAGTGATAGCTGCATGTAAACTTTCCTCACATCCCTTCATTTTCCATTCTTTGTTCGGTTTTAACATCAGCAAGATGTCATCACCACCTCTGCATCTCTAAACATGTGAAGTTGCTTCCATGTGATTGGTCGATTAGCTTTTCGGTTGATGAGGTGATTGAGACAAACAAAGCGTAAAATGTCTACATTACATTAGAAGTCAAATTAAATGTATAAAAGTCATTTAAAAGGTATAAATAAAAGAAAAAGATCATGTCTCACTATCTGGTGGGGCAGAATAACCCAAAGCATGATGGGACATTGCTGCTGGTACTGTATTTGACATGAGTGAATTTAACATGATGTGCCTGCATCCCTGAGGTCTTCATTGACTTAATATCATGTGTGTGTGGCATCACAGCACATCAATAATGAAGGCTCCAGTCGCTGACACACGCACATAGTAGATGAATTATTCAGCCTGACCCAAACACACATAAAAACACACACCAACATGGCAAACACACACACAAACACACAAAGACAAAAGAAATGCCATTTGTAAAGTAATTCAGATAATCAGCTTTATTGTTTTAAAAAAGGAGTAATTTTGGATTTAAATCTGCATCTCTCCTGCTTTCTGGAGTTTATTCATGAAACAAGGTTTTTCTTTAGGTCACGTCTGTTTTCAAATTCATCCCTCTGTAGCCGACATCTTGAAGGCGTCTGGCTTTATTTTTATATGTATAACATAACACTTTTTGAACCTCTGTGCCTCTTCTGATTACAAATACAGAAGACGGCCCAAATCACTCACCAATTTCCAAATAAGATAAAATATTAAATGATTTCTTTAAAAAAAAATCTTTTTTCTCGCCTGGACATTCACTTAAAAGCCTTCTTAAATAATGCGAATACTCATGCTACTCTAAAAGAATCTTTTCTACATCATGAAACCCATAAAGCAATGCAACATCTAAATCTCTTCATATCGTTTTCTTTGCACAAATACGTCCTAAAGCATCCTTCGAAGCAACCGTGTCAGCAGACGGAAGAATCGAACATCTGCTTCTAAAAGATTAACTGATGGGAGACGATGGGTTGTCAGATTTTTATGCATTATGAAGATCTTGCTGAAGATATCAATAAGTCAGTAAAGTGACACTCAAGTCTCTGAGTGTACAAAGCCTTGCATGGATCTAAAAACAGCCATAAATAAAAAGAGGAAGAAACCTGGTCTCAAAAGAAACTGGTCACATTCTAGTATCCACTGACATCTCCTTAAAGTGGTTTAAACATTTTAACATGCATCACGTCTTGAAGGAAAATTAGATACAAAAGTGTCTTTTATTTACATAACACACATTTGCAGAGTTTGAAATAAGAAAAAATACAAATCAACAGATTTTTTTTTATCATAAAATCCTTCCAGAACTGCTTGTTTTGTGATTTTATCCTGCACTTTAAGTTTTATCTCATCTTTTACACTAAAATGAATTGTATTATCTTGAGCAAGGCCTCCTTGTTATGTAAGTATGACTGAGCACATCATGGCCTTTTGTTGTGCAGTAAAATGACTTAGACATAAGCTCAATGGGCATCAACTGCCAGGTAGACTATTAATGAGCTTGGGCCAGATATAAGGCTTGTCCATTAATACTTCATTTGAAACTCGTTCCCACTGGGTTATCTTTGAGAAAGCTTTTTAATCATAACAAGGAAGAATATTTCTGAAGTGAGGGTGGGATTGATGGATGAGGTCGTTTCACATTGAGAATGAAAGATATGGCAGATAATTTGATGTTATGTAAGTGTCTCTAGTCTGCACTTATGTAAGCTATGAGACAAGAAAGTTCATTTCAAAGTGTAAAATGTGGTGTTAGAGAAAGCACTTTGTTCTGAAACTCCAATCTACACCAAGATCACTTGATAGAAATTATTATTTCTCATGTATGTGATTCGTAGTTATGTATTTATCACAGACAACAGTCCATTTTTTTGGGAAACTGGGATCCAAGCTGCAAATTTGGTGGCGGGTTAAATTATTTTCTGAGCAGATTTACAGCGTCGCTCAAATGGGATCTTTAAGTGCATTTAGGATCACACACAAAGCAACACAAAGACGACCTCAGATCTATAACGACGTTTTAAAGAATCAATGCTGCTACGAGAAGAGTGCTGTGACGGATGGAAGGAGAACAAGTCTGTGGACACATGTCAAGCAATTTTCCTGATTTAAATCTGGAATAAGCTACTGTTTTACAGCAACAAAGCTACAACATCACTGCTGCGTGCTCACAACAGCTTAACTTGCACATTAAAAATAAACAGCCACCCCCAAAAGTGACCTTTTCACACTGCTTGCCTGCAGTGACAACAGACAGAACCACAGCGTTGCCAATGGCTACGGTCACATGACATGTTTTAATTCTGAATTAAATATTTCCACATCACAGTATTACCTTCAGGTGTACATGGTAATAGTAATTCTGAATTGAGGTTTACATTTAAACACGTTTGCCTGAACTAAATTCTGCTTTAGTTTGGTGGGTTGGGAAGGGTTCTGATTCCTGACTCTGCTTCCTGCTTCTTGTCTCATCAGATATAACAAGGAAAACCACAATTTTTGTTTTGATTTTGATAATAAATTTAAAGTACCAGCTAGACACAAGCATACTACTTCACTTTTTTCAGCAGCTTAGGAGGTAAAGGGAGATGAAGAACCAGAGACTGCAGGCAGAAGACCACGTCATCTGGACGGGAAAAGCTAACAAGCATGTGCAGAACGACTGGAATTAATTTCAAGCAGAATAAATGTTTACATGACAGAGGAATAAATCAGTTCCGATTTAAAATAGGAATAAAACAGCCCCTTACTTTGAAATTAAGTTTAATTCCGAATTGACATTTCGATTCGGAATTGGGTGTTTACATGGTCATATGGATTTGTTTAAAGCAGGTTTAACTTTTATTCTGAATTAAAGAGGAATTAAAATTCTCATGTAAACATGTCTACTATGTAGGTTTTTACAAACCTAAAACTCCTGGATCCTCCGTTCCCACTTATGTTTTTATAAAGGATTCAAACTTAAATTTATGACATAAAGAATAGTCGGTTCAATTCAATGCAAATCAATTCAATTCCAATTCAAATCAACTCCCTAATTACAGTCCCAATTCACAACAATTATTTTGAAAGTACTTTTAAAGATACAGTCCAATTCAATCCATTTAATTATTTAATTATAAAACATTGTAATCCTGATAGTATCAAGTTTTACAATATAATATTACAATTATATTTAAGGATTTTCTGCTTCTTCTTTTTAAACAGGTATTTAAATGTAGAGTATGTAAGATTTTCAATATTTTCTAAATAAATTGACTAATAAATTAACTAGAACCATAATTAGAAAGTTTTTTGAACCTGTAGATTCCAGTCTGTCCATATTTGATGCGTTATTAAATTACAAGTTTAATTAATGACAAATGACAAAAGGCACTTTTTTTTTTTTTTACTGGTACACAAACATTTAAGAAGGGTCTTTGTCATTAATTAAACTTGTAATTTAATAACATCAAATATGGACAGACTGGAACCTACATGTTTAAAAACAAACTATCTAATAATGATTGTAGTTATTTTTTTAGTCAACATCTTTCTTAAAATAAAAATTTATTTCATCAAATAAAAATGGACATTTAATTGCATGCAGATATTACATGATTAAATCATGGCTGTTTTCATAACACCACATATTTAACATGCATGTGAAACTGGATTTAATTTAGAGCAGAATGAATGTTTACATGACAGAGTACTTATTAAAAGTAACAATCAGCAAGCTCTTTTTACTTTTAGTAAAAACAGTATTTCAGGTGTGAACAGGATCAACACATAAGCCCAAAAAAAGTGTCATTACTTCAGGATAAATACTGATCAAAACTCACAGATTATGAAAAGTAAACCTTTGCAGATATAAGTTCATATGCACAAGAGAAAATGTGTATAAATATGTGTTGCCCCAGTTGGTGCGTTACCGCGGTAATGTTGCTGTAATATCACATGCCTGCAGGGGAGGTTTGCTGCCTCTTCTGATTAATGACAACGCTTCGCTCCTGACAGCACCAACCGGACAAGAGAGCCCCAGGATATTAACATTATCATCACCATACATATATCTGTCTGCCCATCCAGCCAGCCATATGAAACTTTTCCCCTCACACTCCTCTGTACATTTGCTTTCTCTTTATCAGAAGCACCTGGGTCGTGCTATCTGTCCACACAGTGGGAAGGTTCATTTCTCTTCAGGCCAAGATAGCCTGGGGGTTGTCCCTTCATGTGTGTGTGTGTGTGTGTGTGTGTGTGTGTGTGTGTGAGAGAGAGAGAGAGAGAGGATTGCTGTGTTTTTAATCAAGGTCACATGAGAAGGGCACATCAGTATTTCTTTTCCTCATTAGCAGACAGAGGCTGCGCTTGCCAGGCTAGTGGTCCTCACAATTTATTGTTGCCTCTACTTTGTTATCGTCTTCTTTATCGCATGTCTGTCAGAGAGATGAAAGTGCCGCTTATGGCTCGAGTCAGACCCATACAGTGATGTCCAATTACGCCTCCAAAAAGCATTTGGGGCACTCCGAATCCCACCGGCCCCTCAAATCCTGCAATCATATGCTAGGCCACACCCCTGACCTTATCAGCGGCTGGTGCCGTCAGTTCTCTCAATCACTGTCCGCGGCAGATTAGAAGAAAAAAATGACTAAATTGTTCAGGAACCTGTCCCGTCACGCAACGTGGGGAAGGAAATAAGACAGCTGACAGCACCCCAGGTTTGAATTAGCATGTGTGGGGTTAAAGGACTGCTGTCATGACCCGTCACACACTGTTCTGAAATCATGGCTCCAGGGGAGCCTGATCGTTCCCATTCTGCCCCTCAGCGCTTGCCAAATCCGAGCAAAAAGAGGGTCTCAAGAAGTTTATTAGGCACTGGCAATTACCCATGAGGCCCTTGGGGGCCCATATTAAGTGGGTGCACTTTGACCCTTTCTTTAAACCCCTTCAACAAAGCCAGAGTAATCCCCACCACTGGGCCTGGATAGTATTCTTTAATCAAAGCACAGACACCCACAAGGTAAAACACAAGGAGCCCTAGCGTAGAGATCTGAAATGTAGATAAAAAACTCAGCAAAGGTGCACATCATATATATATATATATATATATATATATATATATATATATATATATATAAAATGGTACTTCGCAAAAAAAAAAAAGTTTCTCAAGTTTCTCAATAAATTCTCAAGTCTTTGCTTTCAAGAGAAAGAAATATCATTGAAACAAACACAACAAAAACTACATGTATTTAGACTTTTTACTTTGAGCATTTTTTGTTTATATTTCCAGTTTTTAATGCTGCTATTTATCTACTATCTCCACAAACCCCCCTCCAACTCAGCTCCCTTTTGGCACCACTGTGCTTTATTCCAGCCATGGCAGATTGTTGTCCTTATCCTTGTCAGAGAGGCAGAACTTTCTTGTCACTTGTTGATCTTTGGCTGCTCCTGATTGGACATTACCATCAATTTTCGCAATCTGATGGAAATGTTGACAAAAGTGGCTTCTTTATAATTTCTGGGTCAAAATATAGGCAACCTAGTAGTTATAATGATCTTTTTTTATCTTGCAAAAATGTGACAAATGATGGTGTTGTCATGGAGACCCATTGTCGATTCATGATGAAGAGCCTCAGAATAAACACTGCATTTTGCAAATGGATTGTAGACCTCCTGGACGGGATAGAAATGTCTGTAAAACTTCTTTAGATCACCTAATGGCCAAGATATCCATCACAGTTCATCCCACAGAGTTACACACTACCGTTCCTCAGAAAGCGTTGACAAAGCGATAACGCTCGGGGACGCCAGCGATAAAGTAGAGCTAAATGGAATAATGACCTTGTGGTAAAACAGAAAATAGAAAATAAGAAGATAAATGGCATCAACTCATGATCTTCAAGCTAATTTGTCATTTTCCAAAAGGTGTGTAACTGCATAAAAAACCAGGGCGTTGTGTGATTTACTGCAAACTATCAGAACTGTGTTGTCTAGTATGTGAACATTTAATTGGACATAAAAAAACACCTTTGGGTTGAGCTCCAGCACAATTTAATTATAAGACTTTATTGCTGGTTAATTTACCAAGGGCAGCATGTGTGTGTGTGTGTGTGTGTGTGTGTGTGTGTGTGTGTGTGTGTGTGTGTGTGTGTGTGTGTGTGTGTGTGTGTGTGTGATACAGCAAAAAAATCCCCCCAAGAATAAATATTCAGATGGCAGACAGAGAATGATGGATGGTCCCTTGGCTAGCTGAGCAAAGAGGCGGGTGGAGGGACGAGGGAATCAAGTAAAGCCTCCTCAGGTCCACGCTCTGCTTGGGGGGGGGGTTGAGCTGGGCATCTGTCAGTCCGTCATCTGACATCTTGTCCTAACACAAAGCAATCTGCTTTAGTGTGGAAAACACACACACACACACAAGAACACACTCATCCTTTTAGCTCTTTTGCTCGACTACAAGCATCTTCCTCGCTGCCTTATCACACCTGCTTGGACATCTCCTGTGTCGTCTTTACAGGTGAAACCTGTTCCCAGTGGCAATATCTGTCCAGGCCCTTGGGCCCAACAGGGACCCCCCCCATCAGAAGCCACTCTCATTATCCAGAGTGGACCCCCTCTGATCCCTATCAACCATTACACCCAGATGAAACGACCCACACAGGATATTGTGTGTGTGTGTGTTTTCTGGGATGATTGGGAGGATCTGTGAAGTGTGTGGAGCCTTTAGGGGAGGCGGAGGTCTCACAGTTGGAGACAGATGTCCGTGCTCCTGCTAAGCCCCCCCCCCCCCCCCCCCCCCCCCCCCACACACACACACCCTCCAATCCAATCCAATACAAACACAGACACTCTCACAGATACGCTGCACGGCAGCTGTAGCAGCAAATACAGCACAACACTGTCTGCATTCAATATGACCGGCTCGGTGCAATATGCAGGCAGACGAGAGTGTAATCCCCCCGCAGTGCATCAACACACACACACACAGGCTGGAGGAGTTCTTAACATTTCTTTATCACAACATTTTTTCTTTTTAACTTTTTTTATTCCTTGCCCTGAGAGTATTTTATGGCCTTGACTAAATGAGATAACATGGTTTGGCTTTCAGGAAACGCTCGTACGGCCAACCGCAAAATTGGGCCGCTACTAAAGTTAAACGAATGGGAATCACAGCGAGAGGGCATTTCAATTACTCCTTCCTCAAAGCCCAGAAGGGTCACCTTCTCAGCTGCTGCCTGCCCTTACAAGCACACACTCAAAGACACACACATAACCTGTTCATCAATGTCCGCTGCATTTTTTTTCCCTCCCCCCTTAAATTTATTCCCTCTGTCTTCTTTTGTCCCCTTAGCATGTCCCCTGGCAGAGCCATTTAGGCCGCCGTTGCTGCTGCTGCTGCTGCTTCGTCTTGTCAGCCGAGTCCATTTAGCAGCCAAAACTGTTCCGTTCCCGCCCAATCCCCCAATCCCCCAATCCCCCAATCCCCAGCACAGCCCTTCCTCCACGCCGCCACCGAACCGGGACTGACAATTGAAAAGCAGCTGGTCCCACAAACGATGCTGACAAGAGCGTGAAAAATGTTTACAATGCAAAGCTGCCAAGAATTAGACCTAAACCACTGCGGTGAATGGTCCATTTGCTTCTCCTCTGTCTGCAATTAGTGGCGTTATTTAAAGGGAAGCTGTTGCTGAACTGAGTCTCTAATCATCAGTTTTACTGGAGTAAGTTTTACATTTTACAAAACATCCAAAAGAGACTGAAAAATGTTCAACAGTGTACTTGTTGCTGATTGTTTTCTATAAATCAGATAAATAAAACCATCCATTTTCTCCCTGAACAAAAGATCTGATGCTGTTTTTTTTATTTTCTGGTTTTTTTTTTCTTTTTTTTTTTTTTTTTAGTAAAGCTGCTCGATTGGATTAAGACCTGGTGACTGTGGAGGTTATTGTAGTGCAGTGAGGTCACTGTCCTGTTACAGAAAACAGCTGGAGATGATGTGAGCTTTGTGACATGGTTCATTATTCTGCTGGATATCTCCTCTGGTCTTACAGGGATGAATATGATCAGCAACAACAGTCAGGTAGGCAGTGATGGTTAAACCGTGTCGCAATGGTACCAAGAAGCCAAAAGTGGGCAAAGAGAACATCTTCCACAGATTGAATCATCACCACCATCTTAAAACTGTTGAAGCAAACAGAATGAATTCATGGTTTTATGTTATTTTCAACTAATTCTAATCCCGCCATCTGAGTGTTGCAGCTGAACTGGAGACTCATCAAACCAGGTAGCATTTTCCCATCTTCTCTTTTCCAGTTTTGGAGAAACTGCAAACCCTCCAGATGATTAATTCCTTCATTTTCTACAGTACTTATTTATAATCAGGGTTGTGGGGAAGCTGGAGCGTATAATTAGCAGGCGAGATGCGGGGTACATCCTGCACAGGTCACCAGTCTATCGCTGAAAATCCCAGTAAAGCAGATGTTTCTGAATCACTCAGACCAACAACCAAACCATGTTCAAAGTCACTTCCATCCCCTTTCTTCCTTCTTCTGATGCTCAGTTTGAACTTCAACAAGTTGTCCTCAGCATCTTTCCATGACTAAATGCATTGAGATGCTGCGGAGTGACTGCCTAATTAGCATTTCAGGTAAATAAAAATGGAACCTAAGCGCTGAAAATGATAATATCCCTTGCAGATATAACCCCAAAATGGAAGAACCTTGTGCTGATCACTCACAGCTGTCAAATTAACATTTTTATAAGATTTTGGACATTTCTGCTTATCTAAATTCATTCAAATTTTTTAATTTTTCACTTCAAGCTTTTCAACTCATTTCCTTCATAACCTTGGGAAAAACCCTTTTTTTGATAGAAGCAACTGAAAAAATGAAATACATGAACTGGAAAGTGGGAGAGCTTATATATCCCTGGTGCAAATCAATATTATGTGAAAGTCCTGGCATTCCTCGCAACAAACCTTTGCAAAGGTTTGTTTTGTTTTATTGGCTGCTGGGTTCAGATAACACTGAAAATAAATCTGCAGGTCCCGATGATGCGTTACAAGCAGATTACAAACCTTTTATTACAACATGATCATCAGACCAAGTTAAAAAAAAATAATATTCCGTTCAATATTCCTGTCATGCTCTGATTCTGTTTATGATGCCATAAAATCTTTATCTTTGCTGCTACATGTAAAATACCGCCCCAAATTGAATTAAGTCATAAATTTGGAGAAACCATGTGTCAGACAGCGAGCTCTCGGCGCTGCAGAGGAAAAAAAATCAAATGAATCCATTTGTCAAGGTGCAATGTTTCACGGCTTTTTAAACACTCATAAATGCCAGGGCCGTGCCCCTCCACATTGGCTTGTCATATACAGAGAGCAGGAAGAGGAGGGGTGAGGATGGGTGAGGGGAGGAGGGTAACGCTTTGCAGTAGTGGCGTCTGGAGTCGACATGACGGTGGGCTCCACATGCATCAGTGGGACAGCACAGGAGGCGGCTGCTGGATAAAAAAAGCTGGGGGTTTTGTGTGCATCTGTGAGAGTTATAACGAAGCACATGGCCCACGAGCACGAAGAAGCAAAGACAATGAGGATGATCAAGCCAGCTTGGAGGTAAACTCCAAGCGCAGAGTGGTGAAAACAAGCTTATGTTCGCGAGTCCTCCGGAGAAGACTGTGCGCCACGTTGCAGCCGTTTAAAGCCATTTTCACACATTGGAACCAAACACTGAGGTTTTTTTATTTTACTTGGACGAGTTTGTGTGAACATGGAAATGTGTAAATCACTCCGGGTGAATAATCTGTTCACTTAGCCAGTAACCTCGCAGAAAGTCTCTGATGTCTGATCGAGTCACGGAAGTAAAACGAGACCCGATAACCTTTCCATCACGGAGCTCAGAGTTGTCCAGTCTGTTCTGGAAGGCTGCTGTCCTGCAGGTTTTGCATGTTTCCTGCTGCAGCACACCTGAATCAGATAAGTGGTTCAACATGCTGAGGCAGGAGTCATTTCAGTCAGGTCTGTTGGAGCAGGGAAACATCTAAATCCTGCAGGATTACAGCGGAGGTGGACACTCCTGATGCACATAGTTCAAAACCAGAAGGATACAATCATCTGGTGGAAAAGGACAAACAAGATTTGAGAGCTTTTGTTGGTTAGGGTCTTCTCCTTAAAGGTCCTTCCACGCCTGCTCCGAACATTTCGCCCAAATAATTCGCACATTTATCGGATCAGTGAAGCTTCAATGAAAACAATCACAGCAGTAACAAAAATCTGTCCTGTGATTTTGTGAGTTTTATTTTTTCAAACTATTTTTTCAAAAGGTTGACTTTTTAACATTTGCATCCCATCAATATATAATCGACCAATCAGAGAAGGCCTGTGGACCGATAGACCACTGGTTGCAGCTATGCAGGTTTCACGTTGTCCATGCTACTTCCTTTAAACTTTGTGTCATCACGGCCGAGCGATTACTTCTTCTCTGCTTCTTAAAGCAAACAGCTAGCTGCTAAAGCAGGTCCTCCAACTGTCCCATGGATGTCCTCATGTCCATCCTGAAGCCGCTGTGGTCCAGCTTCAGCTCCTGTATGAAACAATGAAACTCCCCAAACTCTTCTCTTTTCTAGCATCGGCTGTCGGCTACCTGGTGCCTCTTTATGCCTTTTCTTTTAGCATCAGCACACTGTTGTCATGGCTTTATATGGAATCCACCTTGTAAATTTTGCATCACATAGACATAGAAATAGACAGAAATTTTGATAGTTCACGTCCAAATTATTTGCCCAGGCTGTAAAAGCCTTAAGACTTTTTTATTGTATAAGTTACCACTTCCTGCACACTTAACTCAAGGACCCACCCACACCTAAATCTAACAGTGCATATCTAGAAGCTACATCTTAAATTGGAAGACCTGCAGGATTCTAATGTGGAGCTTTGGATAAAGGCTGAAACAGAAAACTGCTGCTGCAGCCTGCAAGCAAGCCTCGTCTCAGTGCATGCAAGATGTTCGGCCAAATAGGGGATTAAAAATACTTTTGGTCATTTAGCATCACTACAGTATTTAAGCTATTGTTGAAATCATAAACTGTACATAAAACAGGGACAGAGAGGGTTTTTAGAATTTATCTCCTGCAGTCGTTTTTGCAGCAGCTTGTCGATAAAGTTTGCTCTCCCCTAAAGCATGATGCTCTTAGTTTACCCAAAAAGGATTTTGCATTTTCAGAATATCATCCTTTACTGAAAAGTACTCCATCCTTACATGTTGATACTAAAAAGGAAGTTTGTTTGCTGAAGCGCACAGAGTTCTGTTTTATCAAACTTCTGATGGCAGCTACACGAGTCAGACCCTCATTTGACAGAATTCAGTTTTAAGGCCCTTCTGTGAACTTGCATGAACTAAACCTGCATGTTTAGTGTAGCTGATAAGTTTATTAATCAAGAACCATGAGTAAAACCATTATCAAAAGATGCTTTACACCAGATTTAGTCTTAGCTAGTTTCCATCTGCAGTCCCTGGGCAGGCGAGGTCATACAAATTAAAAGGTATTCAACAATCTACAACAGCCACACTTATATACAATCAATTTACATTTCTCCAAACACTCAATATCAATTAAAAATTTGAAAAAAATAAACACATAAATATCATATCAGTGTTTGATGGATCTTGGATTCTTTGTTTCTGAAAGTGCCAGATAACGGTTCATGTAGGAATCCATCTATCCAGCATCAGAACGGTATGGAGGAAGGGTCTTCTGGTGCTATCACACACAGCTTGAATGCAGCATAAATAAAGCTTTATGTGTCCATCCAACAGCCTGACCTCCACACTATGAAGACGGATTTATGTTTGAGGGTATATTGCTGATGAAACTCATGTATGAATCAGGGATGTTGGTAGTTAAACTGGTTATAGATGGTAGAAGGAAGGAAAGCAATACTGATATCAAAAATAATTTGTTTGATTGCAATTATTGGCCTGTTTTGTTGTTCATTTCCCCTTTAATGGAAAATAAATAGTTAAATGTATGTTTATATGATGTACTATCATTGCATAAATATTATAGAAGTATCATATAGTACAATTTAATTACGTAATTTTTTCACATGAAAATTCTTTCATTATCTATTTTCATTCTTAATTTGTTTTTATACTTTCTAAGTTTTATATGTAGAAAAAAATAACTATATTGTAAATTTTCCGTGAAAAATAGCAGTTTTAAAGACTTAATGCTTTTTTGGACCAAATGAATGATTTTTTTCTCAACAAATTCCAGTGTAAATATAACGAACACAACTGATCAATGTCATTGGCTGGTTGTGTCCTGTTTGTCAATATTCAATCTGTTTATAGCCAGCAGCAGTCAATCACACTATGATCCTGATCCTGGCGTGGTACACTCACCAGAACTACTGGTGAGTGTACCACGCCCATCAGTTCCAGCATGGCATGGTTTAACCAGCACAGCCTATCTGAGTATTGCTGCTGACCATGTCCATCCCTTTATGAGTACAGTGTAGCATCTTCTGATGGAAACTCCCAGCAGGATGATGCACCATGTCCCAAAGCTCACATCATCTCCACCATGACGATGAGTCCAATGGAATCCTCTGCTTATTGCTGGGGTAGAGTCCAGCTTCACCGTAACCCTGAATTGGACTAGATGGTAATAATTTCAACACCTCCTGTTATAATAAGGCATAACTTCATGGAAAATCAGTATGAGAAACTTTCTTCAGTGATTTTTATCACCTGTTTAGTTTCATCAAACGATGAAAAAAAAAATACTTCTGATCAGAGCGCAGATTAATTTTATGCAACATGCCACATTCTTGGGTATAAACACAAAAGACCAGTCAAAAGGTTCATATTTATATGTCTAAAGAGCTATTAAATGCCCTGGCTAGCCTTCCATCTCTCCTGCTGGATCTTGGAACCCCCCCCCCACATCACACCGTGACATGTTCGTACACATTCATGCAGAACAAGCCTGAGGCCTGTTTGATTGAAACAGCCATATTCCGAGTCACGAGGGGGGCTGTATTAACCCCCTTCCAGCCACCACCTTACTTAATCCAACCTCAACTCCAACTCTAAGAAATGCCTTAAATTTGTGCACAGGCATGAACAGAGCCAGTTTGCAGTAAACACAAACACTGGTTTGAGGGTAATCCTTTCAATCATAGGGCATGGGGGTGTTCACCTACGTGTGCTTCAGCAGCAGGTTCTCATCCCAGCTCCGAGTTTGTGCCGATTCTCTGACTGTGCTCACCCACCCGGCAAGCTTGAGGTTAATCCACTGCAAACCTCCCCTGGCATGCCATATTGTCCGTATGTGTGTGTCTGTGAGTTTTTCTTTCTATTTTTTTTCACATCTAAATATTTAACTCCTATGGAAGTACACAAATCCCATAACCTCTGAAAACTTGCAGACAAAACTCAGGGTACAGACTCAACCCCAGCTCTAACAGGGAACAGAGCTTTTCTGCATCTCTGTGGCTCATAGAACAGACCGGTTAGAAGAGAGACATCTTTCAAACCCATGTGGCCACCGCCCGGATCCACGCTTGCCCTTTGTGCAACGCGGTGATTTGTTTTCCGTGTAACGCAGCTGTTGCGAGCCTGACCCTGACTTCTAACCTCTTACCTGCAGCGAGGAGCAAGAAAAACATTTTCCCAGCATGGATCGATGATGCCACATTATCAAAAAGCTGTAGTTAAGATTTATTTCCCCTTCTTAGTCTCTTAATGTGAATTGATGACATCCAGTCCAGGCTGGTGACCTCCGAAGGGAAAAAGTGATGTTAGAAGGAATGCAGTCAAGGTGAATGGATGTCAAATCTATCAGCTAAATGCTGCAGCCTGTTTACTGCTTTATGGATTCAATCCAAAAAATGTTTCTTTGATGATGAACTATAAGGGACACAAATTACTTTTGAATTGATTGTCGTAACTTCTATGATGAAGATGCAATGAATTCGCCCTGCCTGAGTCTTCTCTGAAATTGAAAGTGGCGTGCATCCCATTGGGGAGTGCACAGGGGTGCATCCCAATCAACTCTGTGTAACGATCGCAAAAATATGACCACTGCGATGTAATGAACCATTTGCTCCTGTTACTCCGAGGTATTCATGAAATATTTAAAATATCTCACAATATTTTATTCAGCCTGAGTGGCTCTCCTCTCCTCATAAAGCTGAATAAAATATCAACCGAAGCTGCTCAGCGTTTGTGCGTGATTGACAAGCTTGTGAAAATAAAAATGTTCTTGTGACAAAGAAAAGTCTATTCAGGGAAAAAAAAAAAAAAAAAAAGTACATAAAAGACCTCTTAAGAATAATTCATGGCTTAGAAACTGAGGGAAAAAAAGGTAGGTGAAACAGCATTTTAACAGATCTCATTTGGCAAAAGCGTGCTGGTGGAGATTTGATAAGTTAATGTTGGAATAGTTTGGGAGATTTTTTATTGGGAACGTGGCTGACGTGTTATAACAATAAGTAAAGCAAAGGCAATATATGCATGGCATTGCGAGGAAGCGCTAAACAACAACCACCCTCCTCCCCTCCGTCTGCCAGGACCCCCGTCAATAACACCCACCATGGGACCCTGAGGTCCCCCCACAACAATACTATTACAGAGGTGGCTGAAGCTCCTGTGTGTGGTCAGCTAATAAAGCAATTGTCTGGCCCTGAAAAGAGGATTACTTTAATCTAGTAATGGCTGATGTCGTGCAGCCCATAGCAGCAGGATAAGAGGGTCACAGAAATGCTGAGAAGCCCATTGTAAGGCAACTAAGGCCTAACCCCCCTCCCCCCCCGCGCTCCACTGACTCGCCTGCCCAGCACTGCCCTCAGCTGACCCTCCAGCCACATCGGGGCTACTGTAGTTCACCCATCTGGAAAAGCAGAACCACTCTTTAACTCAACCTCGAGGGGAAGAGGACGGCCAGAGCTGCCAGTAAACAATGGGCACTCACACCCAATACCCATTAATTATTGACCGCTGCACTGGGACGGTGGCAATGAAGCACCTTTTAGCATTTCACTACAACAATAAGGCAATTGAAGGGAAATTTTAGCAGGGAGATTTATGCTGGGCTGCAGCATCTCTGAAAGGAGAAACTCGGCCTCATCTTTCACTTCAGCGAAACGACATCAAAAATCCTTTGGGTTCTGTGCAAAAGTCTTGAGCCGCCCCTCATTTCTTCACGTGCTTTCAGAAAAACAGGATATTGGTATTGTAAATGGCATTGGCCTCTTGTGACACTGATGCATGAGGAATGTTGCCATGGTAATGCAGGATTGTGCAGTAAACAGCCTTAAAAAGTTTGCTGTAAGTAAATTGATAACGCATGAAAGCTATCATGGAAATCATCCAATAAATCAATGTGTCCCACTCTTACTGGCAAACAAAAACACACAGATGTGTGAAAGTAATCTAATGTGTTTATTCTGCTGGAAATCAGTCAAATTACAGGACTGTACAAAAACCTTCAGTCATCCTTGAGTCAATCTTGAGGAAAATCGGATTTATTCTTCAGCGCACTTTGAACCCTCCCAGATAGGATTTCTTCTCTTTTTTTTTTAACTATTCTTTAGAAATTGTTCTCCAGACTTCTTGAAGGACTTTCCAAAGTTTTTCTTTGGATGTTTTCTGCCTTTTGTTCTCTTCCCTGTCCAGATGATCCCACACTGCATCAGTAATGCTGAAGTCCTGGCTCTGGGGACGGTTCTTCCCTCCATCAGACCTGTTGCCACTGATTTTCAGACCAGTTTGAGTTTTTATGTGGCATAACTCAGCCTTTTCTGTTTCTTTCCTGAATATATTCTCGAGAGCCACCCTTCTATGGAAACCATTTCTGATGAGGCTTCAGCCAACAGCAGATCAACTGGGAGTCCATCTTTCAGGTTCTGTGTCAGGTCTTTCCTGGGGCTTACTTTGTTCTCATAACATTGTGAACACTGAGGTTTCCTATTTGGTATGTGTGAAGAAAAAAATAGCCAAAATGTGCCAAAATGACCATTTTGGAGACCTCTTCTGAATTGTGTCTTTCACTTTATCAGAGTTGGTCTTCGCAGAGATTATGTGGGGATATTGTATGAGGACTGGACCGAGGTTTAGAGCTACTGCTGCATGTATCATGTGCCATTTGCATTAGTTCTTCACCAGTAAAACACATATCGCAATATTTGCACATCGAAACCAATCTCCTTTAACAAAAGCTCGGAGAAGTAAAGGTCAAGCGGAGGCCCTACAACAGGGATCCTCAATCCTGGTCCTCAAGGGCCAGTGTTCTGCAGGTTTTCCAAATGTCTCTGCTGGAACACACCTGACTCAGACTCTCTGCATATGTCTGCTAAATACACATTGGTTTGAATTAGATGTGTTACAGCAGGGACACTTGGAAAGCTTGCAGAACACCGGCCACGAGGACGATGATTGAGGATCCCTGCTCTACAACAGAAAGGTGAACGGACATCGCTAATGTTCATCGTCTGAAAGTTGCCACAGATAGTTTTTGTTTTTAGATTTTAACTTATTTTGTTCAATTTCCTCAAATGTTAAAAGCAGAGAAAGCCCAAGTTTTCAGCAAACAGCTCTTTGGCAATCACTTTGTTGTTTTCTGTCAAATTGTGTTAGTTCTGACATTTTCACAGATTCAACTCAGGAAAAATAGAAATTGTTCCTTTTTTCTTTGCTAATACCAAAAGGCCAAAACAAATACAAATTCAAATTTGCAAAGTTGTTTGTTATGTGTCAACACAACACTGCTTTATTTATTGAGTTTGGTGTCTTTTTGTTCTAAAATGATTTATAAGTCAGTGACAAGTGGCTAACCAAACAAAACTCATTCCTCTGTAAATGGTTGACTAGAAGGATTGGACTGAGTGAGTAAAAAAGCAGCCAATATCCAGAAAAAAACTTTTGAAGACCTTTAGAAAAAGCTGGAAAAGTGTTGCTTAAAAGATCTTCAGACGGTGACAAGAAAGTCTGACTGCTTTGAAGAAGAACATAAAACACGAGGGGTGACTTAAGATTGTGTGCAGAACTGAATTTCCTTGATTACAGTTTCCGCTTGAGGGATTTAACTTTTCATTTTTACATGGTTTCTATTCTAAAATAAAAAAAAAAAATCTTCCTAAACTAAATCATTATTGCGTTTAGATATCAAAAATGTGAACACGAATAAATCTTAAAATATAAACAAATTTTTAAAGAATATTTAGTCAGTTGTATTGTTTTTCACATCAGACTTGCAGCCAGGAATCAGGGTAAAGCATTAAAATGCTCCATTATTTATTATGTTTTGATCCTTTCCTGTCCGTTCCCTGACTGATATTTTTTGAGAAACTCTCATCATGGTGGCTTCCAGGTAACTCCAGTTTTGTCTTTTCTTTCGGGGGATGAATAGAAGTTTTTATTGTTGGCTCTTCCTGGCTGCATTTCCTGCCTTGCTGTGGGGGTTTGGGAAGTGAAAACCGCAAACTGTCATTATCACATCAGCATGTTTCGCTCAGAGACCAGCCGTCCCGTCTGAGTCGGCTTCCATCCCATCAGCTGTCTCCGTCTGCCATACGACCGCTTTTGGCTCGAGCTCGGCTGATGCAGCAGTTGTGTGTAATACCTGAAGGTGCCATCAGAGACGGGGCAGATGGTCCGGCCATGCATCCTGCACACCCTTTCTGCCTTGTTAGCGTGCCACGTCTGATCATACCTCTGCACTGAACAGGCAGGAGGCGGTGAGGAGACTTGAGAGAGAGAAAAGCAACATTTCCAATTTTCCACCCCGTCAACAAAGTCCAAAAAAACAGATGGATCTTGGAGCAGAAATCCATTTAGCTCCACTTCAATGACTTAAGTCCCCGTTCGCTGACCTTTTCTAACTCAAAGGTGGGAGCACGTCTTAAGGAGAAATGAATCATGTGCAAATAGACACGAGTAGAAATCAATAAGCATTTTCCACAGCTGTTCGCCCTGGGACTTACCATTTACAGACAGGTTAAATATGCCTAAATCCAACCCCTGAAATCCCTCTTTTACCACAAAGAGCTGAACACGGGTACAACTTCAACCACATAAAATGCTGAAAGGTGGACACTTATGTTGATTAAAAGTTACAAAGGTTAACTTTAAGTCAGACGCTCCTGTTGGAAAAGTCTGTCAGTAGTTCAGAAAGCAGAAACCTGACAAACCGGGGAGGAATTTCTGAGTCGAAAACCTTCAAAAAAGTAGATTTTCACAAATCTGCCGACAGCAATCTGATCATGACGTACCAATTCTTTGAATACAGTTGACTTTTTTTTTTTTTTTCATAAAAGTCTACGATCATGCTATTCTTTCAGGAAAAAAAAAAGTTTTTTTCATGCTGATTCTAAGACTTTGCTCCTCGGGGTTTCTACAGACTATTTCATGATCTGTTATGAAGAGTATCCATGGCAACAGAAAGCTGATAAGCAGCGGGACAAACTGAGGAGGAAATTTAAAGAGTTTTTTCCAACTGTTATGACTGGAAATTTTACTTTATCTAACAAAACTGATGAGCTGAAAGCGCTAACAAGGACACAAATAGAATGCAGAGAATGCAGTATTACAGGTTTAACATTAGAAAGAAAACATCCCAAGCCATGTTTACATGGATACAAGTATTCTGACTAATAACCTGACTGCAATGAAAATACTGTTATTCTTTGGAAGATTTTGATCCCATCACGATTAATTGAATCAAAGTTTAACTCCGACTGAGACAGATGGGTTATGCAGACATTTGCTCAGATCAACGTGCTTAAAATCACATATTCAGACATTTGGATAGAAATTGTCCTTACTCATGTCATTTAATGTCAGCAATACATTAATGTAACATAATCCCACACTTTAGGTTAAATATTGTAGTTTACCATAAACTCATTGAAAATACAAACAAATGGATCCTGGAACACGACGGGAGCAAAACTGATCATTATGTCATACAAACATATTGCTTAAAAGAACTTAAAACCATTAAGGGGGGGAAACTGAACTCAGCAAGACAGTAAAAATACCATCATGCAGTGGTGTTTGTTTACATGATTATACTAGTATATAATATACTTGATTGAAAGGTTTCCAACTCCAGCACACCAGATTTAGACTAAACATGGCAACAGACCCGAATGTGTCTACATGCTGCTTTAAGACTAAACATGCAGATTTATACGGAAATAAAAAGCAAGCTGGAAGCTAATTGGAGAAGGTCCTGCCGTGCTTTCAACTTGGACTTATAACGGTAAGGAAAAGATCTCTAACAGTGCGTTTTCATCTATGCTATCTTTCAAGACCCTAGACCAGGGACCCCCAGCTCTGGTCCTTGAGGGCCAGTGTCCTGCAGGTTTTGGATGTTTCTCTGATGCAACACATCTCATTCAAATGAATGAACACGAGTAACATGAGCTGAGATGCATTGTGTTGAACTTTGAAAACAAGCTGTTGTAGATCCATTTTATGTAAATCAAGTGCGTTGGATCAGGGAAACATATACCTGCAGGACATACTTGAGGAGCCTGAGGTGGTGATGCCGGTTCTAAACTGACCTGTTGCTCCTGGAGCTGATTGTCCTGAGATGAATGCTGCAAAAGCCGCAGAACATAATGGAACACTTTCCACAGCCTCCACATGAAACAATGAGGAAACAACAGAGTCGGAGATTTCTTCAAGATGGAAAGCTACAAAGAGGCACCATCCTAAGGAACAACAGACTGACATTTAACTGTTTTTTTAAAACAAAATAATAATAAAAGATGCTCTTACAACATTATATTTTCCCCCATCGTGGGGGAGGTGATCCTGCCAAGCTTGGAAGGTCAAACCATGAAGCTAAAGGGAACAAATAGGTATTGTAGGTATTGTATTGTCGCTCATCTGTTCTTAAAACATTAAACAAGGTTGACATTAAGCTCAAGAAATCTATAATGTGAAACCTGCCTGTGTGTCTGAGATGATGCTCCTGATAAGAGAAGCAAACAGCTCTCAGCATACAAGGAAGCAGCATAAGCCCCAAAATCAGACGCAGAGAGGGAGCTGTGTCTATTAGCACAATGCTAATTTAACATTTTAAACCAGAAGACATTTTCTGACATTCAAACAGTTATTTTCAATCAAGTCTTTGCAAGATTTCCAATGCATCTGTGTTAGAAATATAATTACAAAGCTTTCTTAATATAAAGAGTCTGTCATCAAATTTTACAACAATTTAACTAAGGGGCCATTAGGAGGATGTTAAATAACTGGACTGAGATATTCTGGGATGCTGCATGTAAAGCAAAGCCAGACAAACAGGATGACTCATTCAGTAGTAATTATAAAATGTTCATTAATAAAAAAAATAAGCCAACAAACTCTCCTGTGGGTTATAAAACAATTGAACTGTGTTAAACCTGGACTTGGAATTTGTTGTCTGATGACTAGGCTGAAGCCCTCGAACGCCACAATGCCACAACGCTGTCCTACATCTAAAGGACGCAGATCAGCGATAAAATGTCAAGCTTCTGTATACAAATGGCCCGCGGCCTCGACACACATAGCTGCCATTTAAACAGAGGGAGCTCATAAATAATCTCAATCTGCTGCTCAATGAATACAATGGTTTCCCCAATAACAGCGCTCCCTACTTCAGAACCGCATTGTGCTGCCAAAAGCCAACAACTGCTTGATGATTCTCAGTCACAAGATGCTCCATTTGGTGATTTAATGTTCATTTGCACACTTACTTTCCCACTGATAGCAACCGCAAACTGCTTCATGCGTTACTTTACTGTCCTATAATAACGCTCTGATTGCATTCGATTGATTTCTAAGAACCATTTATTGATTGTGTTGGCCTTTCCTGCCTGCTGTCTGTCACCAATGCTGCCTAAAACTCCCCTGATGCATCCCAGCTCATGTTATATGTGATGAATTGATGGATCTGTTTGAAGCTGTTTCATGCTGCGTTTAAGGTCTCCTGATGCTGTATTTCATTGTGGTTTCATGTCTTCTTTTGATTCTATTGTTGATATTGATCTGCAATGATTCGCCCATATAGTCAGGTGAATATTAGCAGCACAATTTAGGATAGAAACAAACAAACAAACAAACAATACCATCAGTTAACAGCTGTGTGTTTAACATCATGGAGTTCCAGGATAAATAACACAAGTGTTTTTACATGGGCAGTGGCTGGAAATCAATGGAAACATAACACCTGGGTGCAGGGTGCTGCACTGATGAAGAGTGGGCACAGCTAGATTTGTCTTCACAGTTAGAAACGCACATTTACCAACTTTAAACGGTGTTACATCCTCAGCCAGTACAGTACAGGTTCTTGAGGGAGCCAGAAGAAAATTAAGTCACTTCATTCTGATGGTCCTGCTTTGGGATGTGTTTTGTTCTTGACACAAAAGCCAAGCAGACCTTTTTTTGACTGTGGGAAGTCGTACAACTTTGATCATTTGGAAACTAATCAAAGTTCACCACTCTCACCAACACACAAAATGCTCTCATTTCCATCTTTCCACTGAAGGGATAGTTTTAAAGAACAGCTGGTTGAGGTATTGAGGAAGTACAAGACTCTACAGAACCCACTGGCGCTTGCCAAACCCTGTCCTGTCGTGGGCTGGAGTTTCTTGGTAGGTATGAAGTAACCAGACCACAAACTAACATTTTCTTGTTCTTGCCATCTTTAGAACATCTGTACAAAGCAGAGAAAAAAAACTATTTAACTTTCCAACCTTAAAACTGTGCTGCCTGACTCATTTCATGATTGACATTAATTATGTGAATCTCTGGAAGCTTGGTTTGTCTCGCAGCGCTCTCAGTCTGAGAAGCTGCACTTTGCAACTTTTGCTTCTGTGCTTCCACATGATGTCTCAGATCACACTGTATCACACACCAGTAAACTGGGGATAAACACACTGCTGTTGTAAACACCCGCCATGGCTGATTTGGCAAAGAAATGTGGCAGGATATTATTAAAGGAAGAAGAAGAGAAAAAGAGACAAAGCAAGAGAAAAAACAAGAGCTAAGAAAAGACTTACTGGCTGGACAACGCTCACGGCACAGGTGGGATTAAAGATGGATTCCGAATTAGCCACTGATCGTGGTCATGCCACTGAGAATATCTGACACAGTTCTTCAGCGAGAATTTAACATCTCACTAGTTTTAAAACAAACCGCATTAGGCCGCAGACAAGGAGACCAGATTGAGCATCCTGTAGGACAGGGTTAGGTAAGGGTCAGAGGTAATGACTGCGACTGCGACTACAAGTGCGACTGCAAATGCAAATGCTACTGCAGGTGTGAGTACGACTGAGGGTGCGAATCCAATTGCGAGTGCAAATGTGACTGCGAGTGCGACTGTGAATGCTACTGTGGGTACGAGTACAACTAAGGGTGTGAATCCGATTGCAACTACGAGTAACTGCGAATGCTACTGTGAATGTGAATTCAAATGCGACTGCGAGTGTGAATGCAAATGACAGGTTTAATCAGAAATAACTGCTACTACTGCGCTCATTTCTGATTAAACTTGCGATCTGAAGCTCCGGTCCACCAGGACCACTGTATGGCAGATTTTAGATGTCTCCCTGCTCCAACATCTGGCTCAAATCAAATGGATCCACCCATTACTTTGAGCAGTGGAACACGTAAAACATGCTGGCCGAAGGCCCTCAAGGATCAGGACTGGAGATACCTGGATTAAACACTCTCTGATGATACTGTAAAGTTGGTTGCTGTCATTTCCTGCTCATCATCATCATCTTCAGTAACTAACAGCTTGGGACATACTCCTCATGCGCTACACCTAAAATTACTCACGACTTCCTGGATGTCTCTTTGGTTTTGTAGCTTTTGGCATAAAACTAGGAAGTATAAATATAAATAAATATATAAATAAATAACTATATAAATAACTAGATTTGTTTCCCATTGTCCCTTGCAATCGGAGCACATACCGCACCCTGCATAAAAACTGGTTGGTGTTTTTTGGCCACTTTAAAAACAACATTAATCTTCAAATAAAAGGGACACACCCCCACCACACACAGCTATATGCATTTCTCCCAGAGGGTTATTGTTGCTTCACTGAACTCAAACAGGATGTCATTTGCATCTTGGAAGACCATAACTAATGACTCTCCATTAATTCTCTTCTTAATCAGCATTAAAAGACACATATTCATAATTCACATGTTCACATTTATACCTTCTGCAGGAATGAAAAGGATAAGAACTGGTTTTTGATTTCAACATTTACCTTCAATATATGAAATGGAGAAATATGCATCAGAGGAAGGATTTACCCAGAGACAAACCAGCAGCTAGCACAGCCAATTAGCAGAGGATGGTGTGGGTGTGTTTGTATGTGTGTGTGTGGCAGCGTTGTGATCAGCAGCACGGAGAGATAATGATGGGAGATTGGACACAACAGTTGGAGCGAGGGGCCTTTATTGTTCTGTGCAGCCCCTGTGGCCCCTGTGTTGCACTGTCGTTAAAAAGGGGGAGGAGGTTAATGCTCTTCCTCCCACCACCTGTTGTAACGCCCCTGATCAACCCCCACCCAAACCCCCCTCGTCCTTCTGCTTTTGTTCCAGAGACCTCTATGATGCACACACACACACACACACACACACATATATACATATAAATACACACACATGCTGGTCACCGGTCACACTCGCCTTCAGTACCATCTAAATTAATTCATGGATATCCTCTAGAGGAGGGTTGTCCTGGCGCGCTCGGGCTCAATGACCAGCAGACGGCTGGATCATGCAGAGGGGGCCAAGCCAAAGGCCCACGGCCTCATTCCAGCCATCTGATCCCCCCCAAAAAATGACCACCAGTTTAGTCCTGGACAAGGCCAGGACCTGCCATCTCAGTGAAGCATGAACACACATCAGACTTTACTCAAGCAGTTTTCACACATGCAGCAGCCTTAGACACGTGCCGGAGGAGCCGTGTGCGATACACACCGGCAGGAAGATTCACAGTGGGCTTCTCGCAGAGATTACCCAGACCTGATAGAAACTACAGAAACCCTCCCAGTGAAAGCATGTATGAAAGCAGTGGTAGATTCCTGGAAGCCTTTATGAGCACTAACAGCAGCTGCTGCATCCTCCTCTTCGCTGACCGCATGTCTACCGTGCAGAGACATTCTGGGCATTCAGTTTATATCAGTGCAGGTGTTACAGCTACTAACATAAACACATCTCAGCATGCTGAAAGTGAAACACTGCAGTTCATGATCTGCATCCTGTGATAGCTAACAGGGACGAGTTCTCTTCGAAAAAGGGATTGGACAGGAAAAAGGAGGGAGAAAGTCCCGTAGGTGGGGCCTTTTTTGCATGAGAACACCACCAGTTTGGAGTATTTAGGCTGCATCTGTAATAGATTAGAGCAAATACAAACAATAACTGCAGAAAAAACAGTAAATCTCAGGAGTTTATGTGTGAAAACAGCGATAGATATGCATAAACACATTATCTAATAACTGGAGAAGTCACTCTTACACAGTCCAGGGCTAGATACAGTCTATCCATGCAGAGAATATACAAACATGCTAGCACTGTGGCCTCACAGCAAGAAGGTCACTGGTTCGATCCTTGGCTGGTTTGGTCAGTGGCCTTTCTGTGTGGAGTTTGCATGTTCTCCCCGTGTATGCGTGGGTTCTCTCCGGGTACTCCGGCTTCCTCCCACCATCCAAAGACATGCATGATAGGTTAATTGGTCACTCTAAATTGCCCCTAGGAGTGAGTGTGAGCGTGAGTGTGGTTGTTCGTCTCTCTGTGTGTGGCCCTGCGATGGACTGGCGAGCTGTCCATCGCCCAAAGCCAGCTGGGATAGGCTCCAGCTTCCCCGCGACCCTGAATTGGAATAAGCGGTTCGGAAAATGAATGAATGAATGAATGAATGGATTCTGTAGACACCACTCTATCTTCATGCATGATGGCGTAAAAGAAACATACATTTTTGTCCCAAATCTTTCTGTTTTTAAACCCTAACCTGCTGTTGTTGCCTAAACCAAACCAGTTTAGGAAGTTGACAAGGGATGCACCACCATAAAGTCATTTATAACCATCTAAAAATACCAGTAGAAGTAGAAGAATAAAACCTCAAAGTGTTGTTCTGCTGTCAACTTCTTATGTGCTTTTTTCAGGTGTTTTTCTTTGTGTGTGTGTGTGTGTGTGTGTGTGTGTGTGTGTGTGTGTGTTGAGGGGGGAGCAGGTGTCTTCCTGTTGCCGGTTGCATGTCAGGTATACAACTCAACATTGCCCCTGCAACGTCTGGTGGTATTGCCCCTTTTTCTACGTCAAGTGACTGATAGTTAAGCCCCTTGAAAAAAGGACCAAATAAACCGATGTGGAACACGAACCAACTTGTCTGTCTGTCTGTCTGTCTGCGTATCTGTCTGTCTGTCTGTCTGCGTATCTGTCTGTCTGTCTGTCTGTCTGTCTGTCTGTCTGTTCTGTCTGTCTGTCTGTCTGTCTGCGTATCTGTCTGTCTGTCTGTGTATCTGTCAGTCTGTCTGTCTGTCTGTTCTGTCTGTCTGTTCTGTCTGCGTATCTGTCTGTCTGTCTGTCTGTCTGTCTGTCTGTTCTGTCTGCGTATCTGTCTGTCTGTCTGTCTGTCTGTCTGCGTATCTGTCTGTCTGTCTGTCTGTCTGTCTGCGTATCTGTCTGTCTGTCTGTCTGTCTGTCTGTCTGCGTATCTGTCTGTCTGTCTGTCTGTCTGTCTGTCTGTCTGTTCTGTCTGTCTGTCTGTCTGTCTGCGTATCTGTCTGTCTGTCTGCGTATCTGTCAGTCTGTCTGTCTGTCTGTTCTGTCTGTCTGTTCTGTCTGCGTATCTGTCTGTCTGTCTGTCTGTCTGTCTGTCTGTTCTGTCTGCGTATCTGTCTGTCTGTCTGTCTGTCTGTTCTGTCTGCGTATCTGTCTGTCTGTCTGCGTATCTGTCTGTCTGTCTGTCTGTTCTGTCTGCGTATCTGTCTGTCTGTCTGCGTATCTGTCTGTCTGTCTGTCTGTCTGTTCTGTCTGCGTATCTGTCTGTCTGTCTGTCTGTCTGTCTGTTCTGTCTGCGTATCTGTCTGTCTGTCTGTCTGTTCTGTCTGCGTATCTGTCTGTCTGTCTGCGTATCTGTCTGTCTGTTCTGTCTGCGTATCTGTCTGTCTGTCTGCGTATCTGTCTGTCTGTCTGTCTGTTCTGTCTGCGTATCTGTCTGTCTGTCTGCGTATCTGTCTGTCTGTCTGTCTGTCTGTTCTGTCTGCGTATCTGTCTGTCTGTCTGTCTGTCTGTCTGTTCTGTCTGCGTATCTGTCTGTCTGTCTGTCTGTTCTGTCTGCGTATCTGTCTGTCTGTCTGTCTGTCTGTCTGTCTGTCTGTTCTGTCTGCGTATCTGTCTGTCTGTCTGTTCTGTCTGTTCTGTCTGCGTATCTGTCTGTCTGTCTGTCTGTCTGTCTGTCTGTCTGTCTGTTCTGTCTGCGTATCTGTCTGTCTGTCTGTCTGTCTGTCTGTCTGTCTGTCTGTTCTGTCTGCGTATCTGTCTGTCTGTCTGTCTGTCTGTCTGTCTGTCTGTCTGTCTGCGTATCTGTCATCATAGGTACGCCCCTACGGTTCATAGTCAAGGTAAAAAAAACCTTTTTGATCGTGTTAATAGGAGGAATTGTTGGTTTGATGATCCACTGTTCACCCTGATACTGATCTAATGCCTTGACTGGTGAAAAACATTTCATAGAGATTGTTTTGCAGCTGATATCTACCTTTGTTTTCTTATTTAACTAAAGGTTTCAAAGAATTATTTGAGTATTAGATATTCTTTAATGTGAATTATATTTGCTTTCCCTTGGGATTTAATACAAAGGAAGATCTGATGCAATCTGATGTTTTTTTGTTTTTTTTTTAATAAATCAGTATTACAATCTGGATGAGTATTATTTATGTAATTAATTGACTGAAGTGGATTGTCACCAATGAACTCACCTGGCACCAAATAAATTCAAAGAGAAGACTTCTTCACATCCGATGCCTTCACATCCATTCATTCCCTCATTTGCTAATATTAAAAACACAATTAAATATAAATGACAATGAGAATTCATCAGTGGCTCGAAGGAATCGGCTAAAAATAGGAGAAGAGAAGAGACTTCTGGGGCTGATAAGAATTACCGGGAACATTTCAGGTTATGCACCTCATCAAAGGTCGATGGCTTCTCTTTGTCTCAGAGAGACTCATCCCATCCTCAGTGGGTCAGAAGACAAAGGGGGACATAACGTGATGTCTTTAAATAGTCTAACAGATAAGAGCAGCTCACTGAAAGAAGGCTACCAGCTAAAGAAAAGAAAAAGGCTCATTCATTTTATGTTAATGTTTATTAACAGTTAAAACAGCTTAAGGCAGCAGCTTAACCGTTATTCAGTTCATGCTAATGAGAGACTTTTAATGCCTCCGTTATCACATGCAGATTCTCCTCCTCCCACGGTGAAGTTTTGTCCTGTAGCAGGACATTAACATCCCACTCAGTTTGACTTTATTCTAAAAGTCATTTTCTTTCTGGATGCTTGAAATGCATCGAGCCATTTAAGTGTAAACACTTAGCTGTACGTGCACGGACTGCGTGGAAGCACTTTCCTGCGAATGACGGCGTGTCCCGCAGAGTTCCCATCACAACCCATATGTCACCAGACCACTGCGGTTAATAACAAGGACAGCATAGAAAGCAGTGTGTGCTGGAAGGGGGGGAGGTGAAAGGGTGTGGAAGAGGGGGGCACTTTATCCTTTTTTATCAGAAGGCACCCAAGCTGCACTCCTCCCACCATAACTCCTTTCTAACCCTTCAAATCCTTTCCTCAAATTCAAATCCACAAACCTTGAAATCAGTTTTTCTGCAAAAGGTTTTGTGGCGATCACAACAAGGACGACAGGTGTGTGTGTGTGTGTGTGTGTGTGTGTGTGTGTGTGTGTGTGAGTGACAGAAAGAGAAAGGAGATTCCAGCTGGTGACAGCACCGTTCAGCTGTTTCTCCCACTCTGCTGTCCGGGATTAATTCCAGTGAGAAAGTTGCTTCAAACTCATCACAAAGTTTCTCTCAGACAAAGACATGACAAAGACGGGAGTTTCACCACTACTTCACCTGTTCATTCCTCAAATTCCCAAAGCAGCTGTGATCCCAATCCTGGAGGTTTCAACCCCCCACCCCGAAATTAAAAAAAAATACTTAAAATCTTTGGACACAAGACAGAAAATAAAAGTATGAAAATATTAGTTAAATTTTACTTTACAAATATTTTCATACTTGTACTTTGAGTTGTAAAATATAAAAATATAACATTTTAACTTTTTTCTTAATTTATACTTCCTGATTTGTTCAATTTATCGATACTTTTTAACTTCAAACATTAACTTTAATTCTGCGTTATTCTACTAAAATGGATTAAATTTTTCTTTCTGCTTTTGTTAAGCTAATTTGCATTTTTTAAGTTAATTTTTCCAAAACAACTGTGTGCAATAAAAGAGAAAAACTATTTTAGGAAAATGTACAAAGAACCTTCAATTGAAATTTATCAGTTCTCTGAAAAATTAATTTGACAAATCATTGTGATTGTTTTATTATGAACATCATTTTAATCAAGATTTAAAGAAAAACTAATTAAATGACTGTTAAATTTAAAGTCAAAGGTATATAGGTATAATTTTAGGATTTACTTGGTATCGGGTCGATTCCAAACTTTTCTGCCAAACACAAATACTTACTTGTATATTTTAATCTGTGAAATGAATTTTCTGACTTGACTTGTTTTCCTAACTTGTAAGATTTATTTCTATTTCAGACGTGCAGAATTAATCCAAATTTACAGATTTGATTTGTACTTGCTACAGTTTTAAAACAAGTTTGCATGTTGTTGTTTGTCAAAACCAGGGTGGGAGTGGGTTGGAGGGCATAGAAGTCCTTTAAGGTCACCCCCAGTCAGTTACATCTGAATTGCTTTTAACTCAACCCCCGCCACTTAAGAGAAAGCACCTATTCCCTCCCCCTGTCGGAGTGAATATTCATGAGCCATAAAGCCATTAAGCCATAAAGCAGTAGAGTAGTCGGCATAATAAAACCATCGCAGGTGTAAAACACAAAGAAGAAGCTGGCAGGAGCCGGGGCGTGTCGGTCTGAATGTCACATCCTCATCCATGGCAGCACAGCTCGTTGGGTCTCTTCTGCATCACCGACTTTTATCCATCTGACATGAGTTGGCCTCTGCTCCCGGCACACAACTCTGTCGGCCGTGTTTTCAGGGATCAAAGATCATCATCTGATACATGAAGTCCTGACAGGACATGGACACATCATGTGTGTGGAGACGCATGGGGCATGTGGGATCCTGAAGAATATCTACACAAATATCAAAGACTTAAAGCTAAACATTGTGAAATGATTGTTTCCTTGTGATCCACCATGAACCGAACAACTTCGAAAGGGATTTTAAATATAATTTAGTGTGTTTAGCCGCATAAATCTGCAGGCGGATTCAGATCCGAGGTTAAAACGACACGTTTCCCGAGTCAAACGTCCATTCATCAAACATGTCATTAATAATAAGCAGAAATGATTCTTCCAGTCAGAAAACAGAGCGGCTCCTAATGAGCTTTTAGTGTCTGTCAGTGTAGAGAAACTGGCAAAAAGGACAAGAAACTCTTCTTTTACAAGAAACAAAAACAATCAATACTGCAACCAAGGTGTGTGTTCTCTGAATAAAAGTTTGGTTTAGTAGAAAGAGACGGAAAATATCAGCTGAAATGAAACTTTAAACATGACTAATGTGTCTGACTGATGCAGGAATTACAGGAATTCTCCTCTTTTCCACCCCTTATTTCTCCTCCTCCTCCTCCTCCCTTTTTGTCCTGTTTTTCTTCTTCTTCCTCCTCATCCTTCAGATACGATTCCTCCAACTTTGATCAGCTTTTCACCTTTTTTTTTTCATTTATTTATTTACTGAAATTATAATTTCATTCGAAGTAGTTTTCATTTCTAGTTTTTATTATTAGATTTTTATTTTATTTTTTGCTGCAATGTAACAAACAACAATGATTTATTAATGTTCTGTAAGAAATATAAAAATCGTAATTATTGTTATTTTTATTATTACTATCATTATTATTATTATTATTATTAACTGGAGACATAGATGTCAGTTTTGTCATTTTAGTAAAAGTAAACTTGCAGTCCATCATTGTCGGTAGCCTAAAGTGCCTGATGTTATAAATGATGTAAAACCAAGACAGCGCTGGTTTGTGGAAGCCACAGAGGGAAAAGTCTGACTTCTGTTTGAACCTGAATGCAGCAAAAACATTGAAAACAAACCTGAAGACATAACAAATGAATTAAACATACCAAGACAGAGACAATCAGAGGCAGGAAGACCTTCATTTTATGTGTGACAGCTGACGGTGCAGCTCCACCACCTGACATCAGAGGTTAAAGGTAAAGAAGTTCCTGCAAGCTACGCAACGTCGAACAGTTTTACTTTGGTTACCGCAATGACACCAGACTGTTCAATTCATGTCTAGACTATTAAACTGTGGTAAAATTTCTGTTGAGCTTGTGTTGGAAGCTTTAATGGTTTAAAGGGATGCTATTCTGGTATTTGAAGTTTTCTGAGCTTTCTACAGTGTTACAGTGTTGAATCCTCATCAGACATGTGAACGACACTGTTTTTTTTATCACCTAAACGCATGTTTGAGTTTGAGTTCCAGCACTCTCTCTGTTCGGTTTCCATGGCGACAAAAAACGCATGGTTTTAGAGAGTTTTTTCTACTTGGAAATCCTTGTGACGTCCCGGGGGATAAGGTTCGGTGATTGGTTACCTTCTCCTGGTTAACAAGGGCATGTACAAATACATCAGGCGGGTGGAAAACGTGGGATAAAGTTATTTCCAACGATGGCTGGTGAGTTTACCAAAGAGAGACATCCTGCTGCATTCGTTGCTGTGGGTTGCTGTTTTCCACTTCGTTTTCAGGGTCTGATTCAGGTTCCAACATGTAGGGCTGTATGCTATGTGTTGACATTGTATTTGGTTTTTTTATTGAGTTTATATGAGCCTAATCCTTCTGTTTATGAGATGTTACAATGACGACCAAAGCAGGTGAGGTGCGCGCTCCCGATGTAGTGCAGTGGCGGGAGGCGGGGCTTAATGCGGAAGAGTCTCAATCCACTCGTTTTGTCCGCAGGCTGATCTGACAGCCTACGGAGAGGGTCGGTCTGAAGTAAATAAAGCAGTTTGTGACAATAACTCGTTCAATCCCAGCCCTTCTGGCCTCAGAAATAAAAATAAATTAGCCTGAAATGCACATAATCCACTTTAAACAACTGAAAATTATGTTAAATAGAATAAAATCAGCCTTGACTGAAGGTTCTGACTGGGTTCTGCTACAGGGAGTGTAACCAAACCTTTCTCCGTTTTGTTTCATCGTAAAAGCACGTACAGTAAAATCACACATTACAAGATCTGTCTCATTGTTCCTTTCCAGGCGACCTTATTACCAGATATCGATTATATGACATAAAACATGACGGAATGAGGGAAATGGAAACAAGCTTTGGAGGTTTGGAGGCTCATCAGCGATGGAAAATTAAGACGGTTTGTCCAAGCTGTGTCCAACATCCCCCTGGTGCTTGTCAGGCTACAGCAGAAGGACGGTGAGGGGTTAACCCTCCCAAACCATCCGTCGTTCCCACTGCGTTGGCTGCTACCCTGATACCAAATATACACTCGACTCCACAATGCAGCTCCCTCCCTCAGTGTTCCTCAGATGCTTCCAAGTCACAGGGAAGGAAAGTGACCCCATGCCACATGGTGCCATCTTGCACCATTACTGGAGCCGTGCTCCTGGCCTTCTGTCCGGCCCCTACGGAGCCGGGCAGAAGGGGCCGTTGTGGTCAGACTTGGGTGCTTTCCACTGTCTATTCTACATAAACTCTTTCTCTGACTTTCACTGGAGGCAATGCTCCAAAAGTGTGTTGTGTGCTGGCAGATGCACATGGGAGAAGACCCAAGAAAAAACCAGGATTAGGGACTCTTATCTGTGAAAGCAACTGCTATGTCTCTGTGCATGTGGGCAGACAGCTGCAGAGAATGTCACCTCCCGACAGAGCCCAGCATTCAGCCAGAAAGCCAGGCTTACAGAAACGTGCATGAACAGATCAGCTTGCAGGCTAGCAGATTGAAATCAACCTGACCTTCTGACTGTCAACATGACCCCGCACAAGCTTGGTAGAGATTCTGTAGACGGCGGCCCTGGGAGGCCCTCAGCTGCTGGACATTACTCAATGAAGCAGGTAAACTGTCTTAATGTCCTGAATTAAGAAAAGCAAATTTGTCTTTTTCATGCAAAGCTCCATAAAACCCAGTTGAGACTTGTTTTTCCCAGCCTGGTTCCCACATGCGGCTTTACATTTTAAATTCCCTGCGGCTGATGTTGATGCTGAAACAGCGCAGAACCGAGGTGAGAAGTAATTCTTCACGCTGCTGGAGGAAGGTGACGGACATGCAGCGCACATCCCAGCTGTTTACAGAGGATAGAGAATGATTCATGGACTGCTTTTTAGAGCAAACCCAGGTGTGTGTGTGTGTGTGTGTGTGGTCTGATCATAACTGTGTGCCTGCAGCTTTGCTGGTAAATATGATGGTAGACTGCAAGGTGTTCAACTAGAGTCTGACGTTTTTACAGATTTTTATGGGATCAAAGTTTGTTTTTATGGTTTCCAGATGATATGAGTTAAAGCAATAAGAGATTCCTGACTCGGTCTCAGTTTCAGCAGGTGGGACAACAGTGGAAGAGTTAAAAACAAAGCTATCAGGAACAGAAATGTGACGGCAGGTCAGCCTGGACTCGACGGCAGTTTTATGAGGTAAACCTGTTCAACTGCTTCATGGTCAACCATCTCAGGTTTACAGAGAACGGCTCTAAAAAGTGGAAAATATCCAGCGAGCAGCAGTTGTCTGGACCTAAGTGCCTTGCTGATGTCAGAGGTCAGGGGAGAATGGACAGACTGGTTGGAGATGAACAACCAGTACCACCTCTGAACACGCAACACGTCCAGCCTGGAAGCAGATGGTCTCCAGCAGCAGAAGACCACAGCTGGTTCCCTCCTGTCAGTAAGAACAGGAAACTGAGGCTACAATTCACACAGACTCACCAGAACTGGACAATGGAAGATGGAGAAACATTGCTGGTCTCCATTTCAGTTCCACTTTCAGAAGGTAGGATCAGAATCTACTGGAAACATCATGAAAACATGGATCCATCCTGCCTTGTGATAACAGTTCAGGATGGTGTGTAATTTTGTAAGGCATATTTAACATCCTGCGATGGACTGGCAAGCTGTCCAGGGTCTACCTTGCCTTTTGCCCAAAGACTGCTGGGATAGGCTCCAGCTTCCCAGCGACCCTTCATCGGACCTAGCAGTTAGGAAAATGGATGAATGAATGAATAATATTTAACGCCCATTTCAGTCTCCCTCCTCCATGTGCCACTTTGATCCCAAGGCTTCTGCAGATGTTTCCTCCACTCAGTAAACGTAGCAGTAACACTGGTAGTGTTGAGCTGACATGCGACCAGTAAAGACGAAGAACGCCGTGTATTTTATGGAGCACTCTTCTACTGCGCCGCATATTTTTATGTCTCTTTCTGACAATGTATACCAGGGGTGCCCAAGTCCAGTCCTGGAGATCGACCATCCTGCAACCTTTAGATGCAACCCTTGTCCAGCACAGCTGAGTCAAATAGCTGAATTCCTCTTCTGCATATCATTCAGCTCTGCAGAGGCCTGCTAACGAGACACTTATTTGATTCAGGTGTGTTGGAGAAGGGTTGCACCTAAAAACAGCAGGATGGTCGATCTCCAGGACCGGACCTGGGCACCCCTGATGTATACTGTCATATTCTCATCCACCGTTATCATATTTACGATGCTCTGAAACTGATGTCAGATCTTGGAAATGAACTCTAAACTCTCCACCACCCTCTAAGGAAATTATTACCATGCTAACATGAAAGAGGGATGGGACTATGTGAGCAGCGAAAACATTCGAAACTGACGTATCTATTTATGGACATAAAAGGGAGCATAAATGAGGGCTTACGTGCCAACATGAAATGGTTTAACCACTACAGCCTATCTGAGTGTTGCTGCTGACCATGTTCCTTTATGAGCACAGTGTAGCTTCTTCTGATGGAAACTTCCAGCAGGATGATGCACCATGTCACAAAGCTCACATCATCTTCAACGGCTAATGAGTTCCTCCACAGTCACCAGATCTGTCCAATCAGAGCAGCTTTGGGATGCGGTGGAACGGGAAATTCTCATCATGGATGTGCAGCCGACAAATCTGCAGCAACTGTGTGATGCTGTCATGTCAATATGGAGCAAAATCTCAGGAATAACAAGGTGTTCCTCTTAAAGTAGCCAGTTGGTGCGTGCCAGTTCATACACTTCCTATAAGGATAAGTGACTCAACTTTTTAAAAAAGTTGTACAATTTCCTTCGAATACCTCTCAAATCCCCCTCCTAGCTCCACATGTACTCACACAAACTGCATAAATTACACTAAATCACCACTTCTGCCATCAATACGACATTAAACTCAACGGCGACCATCTGAAACCGAGGGTGAGGCTCGAATTTAGCAGCCAAGCTTTAATTGGAAGCGTCACTAATCACCAGCAGTCCTGCTACGGAGAAGACGAATAAATAAATAAATAAGAGGTGTCACTCGGAAGCCAATGTGACAGGAGTGTGTTGTATTTTAAGGAACTAACATCTGCTGGTGAGAAGCTGCCAACTAACAGTAGCCTCTCATCCCCTCCCTGCAGGACTGTTTTTCAGCTTTTCCTCTCCAGTGGCGACAACTGTTATCTTTATCGCTTGAACTAGCTGTCATCCATCTAGATTAACAGGCCTGGCTGCAGAAGCCTGCTCGCAGCACGACAGCGGGCCGGATTCTACGGAGCGGCTGGAGATAGGACGTGGTGTCCAAGCCTGAAGGGGTGGGTGGCAGTGGGCCTCGGGGTGAAAGCTGCCAAGGGATCTGACACAGAGGTCGGGGTTTGCGTCTTAAGTTAAATCAGACGAGTGAAACTGATGATTAGAAGTCAGGATGTGCTTTGAAGCTGCCGCTGCACTTCACACTGTGCCTAATGTTATTATTTGTGATTTATTTCCTTTCTTATAACTGAAGCGACATCTGTCATGTAAACAAGTGGACTATCACCTTCCCCTTATCTCACTTTTACACATACTTCTGTTAATGCACACCTTGTTGCTTCTTTGTGGGGGATTTTTGTTAAACAGCTTTGCCTCCAAACTGTGAAACAGCTTCATGCACAATATCTCAGTCATCTGAGGTCTCCTGCAATGTCTATCATTCTACAGCCTCAGTTTAAAAAAAAAAAAAAAGTTGGTGAAATGTGTAAAAGGGAGATAAAAAGTGAAATGTGTGGTTTGCACATCACATCAATCATTATTTTATACACAACAGGACATAAATAAAAAACACATCAAATGCTGAAAGTGAGACGTTAAGCTATTTCATGCTGCTGTAGGAGCCGCATCGTATTGCTGAAATATGCAAATCCTTCCTGAAAACGATGCAATCTGGGTGGCAGCATGCATTGTTCTAAAAACTAGAGTCTGGAAGAAGCAGCATCTATAGTTTCTATTAAGTATTTTATGTTTGATTAGTCTGATCAGGGTTGAAACTTTCACTTTGTCTCAGTTTCCTTTGAATGAGATGTCCTTGTTTGTTAGATGTGATGCTGCCATTAAGTTGAAGATCATTTCCCAAAATATATCACAAAAATGTTCCTTTTCAGCATTTAATATAAAAACTAATTCCATCTAAAGAATAAATAAGTCTGGAAGTCTTCCTGAAACCGTGGAAAGACTCCCATGGCAGTGCAGGTAATGCGGAGCTGCACGGACTAAAACATGATGAGCCGGTGGGATTACAGAGTCTGTCCTTCACTAAGATTCATTCCAGAAATTACAGAACTGGTTTTTCACAAACAAATAAAGCTCTGCTCATCTTTACTCCTGAGAGACTCTGCCTGTCTGAGGTGCTCTTGTAACACCGACTCATGTTACTGACCTGTAGTAAGTCTGTTTGACTCATTTTAACATGTTTCACCGCCTGTCACTCACTATTCTTTGTGTGTGTGTGTGTGTGTGTGTGTCTTGTCCAGTATTTAAGCAAGCAGAAAGATGGTCTGGATGCTGTTTTTTGAGCAAATTTACTTTACCAAAGGGAGCATTACTGGTATGATGAGTCCCTTGACTTTCTGGATTCTTATTTTATTTCTCTATTTATTTAGTATAATTGTAATACAGAGTTTCTACAGGTGGACCAGACCGGAGAGGACAGAAGAGAGACAGAAGGACAAAGGAAAAGAGAAAGAAAATGAGAAAGAGGAAAAGAGGGAGACAAACATAGAAAAAATAGACATTTACAGATACATACGCATTTGCCTATAAACGCATGTACATACACATACACACACACACATATACATGAACAGGCCAACTTTAGATTCATATTTCCCCTGCGGAGGACCAAGCTATCACTTTTCCAAACTTTTATTGCCACCAGTTTGACTTTTATTTTCATGTGTTTCTGCTTGTTGTGTTGTTGCTTTCAAACCGATCAGTTTGATTTGCAGTCAAAAGAAAATGTTCCCCTTTTCAACATTTGATGTTTACTATGTGCAAATGTGAATCAAACGTTAGTTGATTACATTGTTTTTGGTATTCCATGCAGCACTGCAATACTTGGGAATCTCACAATACTCACTTTCCTTACATCTATCCCATCACACACGCTAAAGCAAATGAGCCCCAACGCCAGATGAAATGAACACCACTTACTTGCCACTTCCAGCGATGCATTGCGGCTGACTGCCTCGCCCAGGTAGTTGCGTGCCACACATATGTATACACCTTCATCCGGCTTGCTCCGCCTTCCGTGCACTATTCGCAGAAAGAAGAGGGAACCGCTGGGCAGCAGCATCCGGTGGGACCGAGGATCCTCTCGATCCGTCTCCACCCGCTCACCGTCTTTGTACCATTCCACCATTGGAGTGGGCCTTCCCTCGGCTTTGCAGTTGAGAGTGGCCGGCTCTCCCTTGGACACGATCAAATCAGATGGATGCTCTATGATCCGAGGTGCAGCGTCCTCTAACCGGGGTCGAGATCCTAGAGGGAAAGAAAACATGTAGGAAAATGGTTTAGAAACGAATCTAAATGGATAAATGATGGAAAATACCATTCAGAACCTTCATAATCAGACAGAAATGAGCTCTGAGCTGCTCTACATTCTGGTTCCTGCTCACAAAAACCAAGAGAGCAATGTTGTTTGTACAAAACACACTTTCAGAAGCTCCATTCCCAAACATCTCGAGTTGGACATGTGAATGGCTTCAGGAAAAAAAAACACATCATTTTTATAGCTGACAACACTGCTGTGTGAAACAGGCACAAAATTTAATTGCACAGCAGTTAAATTTAAGTATAAATCAAGAGGACGTGTGGAATTACATGCTCTAAATTCTGCATCTATAAAACTAGAACCAAATTCCCCAGCAGTGGGGGGGGGGAGTGGGACCTCGCTGATCAGAAGCTCATGGGAAAGTAGGTCGAGCGAGCTACAGAAAGATTTGGATATCAAACACACATAGCCCAATTCCAGACTTCATTTTCAAGGGAAAAGTTCCGATCACTGTAAATACAGTTAAAGAGATTTCTGCAAGTCGTGCACGGCACAAATCTAGTTGCAAAGTTTTGGCGCAAGATGGAGAAAGATTTCTCCTAAAGCTTTCTGGGATCTAATCTAAATGTGAAAACACTGCAAACGCAAAACAATAAGAAGCATCGGCAGCTGAACCTCACCTCGGTGAGAAAGTAAATACAAAACCAACAGGAGGCATGTCTTGCCACGCATTTTCAGCTTTGTTCCGGGGATAACTGTTGCTTCATGCATGAGTGTATTTCTGATTGGTCTTACCTTCCCACTCAACTACGAAGCCATTATGTTTCTTTAAACTAAAACCATTTTCATTGTTGCAGGCCTGCACTGCTAAGCAGCGCCATATTAAACATATCTTTGTGCTTTCAGAACATTCGCAGCAGGAGGCTGGCGTAAGTGCTTGTGCACATAACACAAAGACAGAAAACATGAATAATTGAATGAACTCCTGTTTGATGTGAAGGAATATTGTTGCTCCTGCACCACACAGAGATCGTCCTTTGAATATTGCTTAATTAAAAAGTTTTGGTTTGAGTTTGTGAGCAAAGAACTGATGAGAAAGAAGCTACAAGCGAACAGATGGAAGACGCGGCGGTTTCGTTTTAGTTTAATCAGCTTGTTTATTTTAATGGGAACTTAACTGGTGAGGCGCCTGCCCCGCAGGTATGTTACAAACAAGCCTGATTTTGTCTTATTGGTTCATCCTACAAGTGCACGAAGAAGACGGGAGTTCAAAGACTTTCCTGATGACAGCTGATAAGTGAAGCAGTCGAAACTCCTGCCCTCAAAGCAACAAATCCTTCTTTAGGTTTTGGGGTGGATTAAGAAGTCAGTGACGGGGATATAGAGTACTGTGTGATGGCTCTCCTCTCAATGCAATTACACTCGCAAAGATGGAGAAACAGGGAGATGGAATAAGAGGAAATAGTCGAGAGGAGTTAAAGTTGTTTCTACTTTGAAGTCAACAGCTGAGCTTCTGTTTGAGGGGAAATTTCCTTCCAGGTTTCCTGGTTTTCTGCTATTAACTTGTGTTTGAAGATTGTGAATAGGAAGAGATTAAACTGTAAAAATAGAAAAAAGAACTTGCTTTAGTTTGATTTCTTTAGCTTCAAAGACAAGCAGAAATGTAAGTCGCTTTGGATAAAAGCGTCTGCTAAATGACTTGAAAAGAATAGAATAGAATAGAATAGAATAGAATGTGCATCACCGAGAACAGAAACTGGCCTGGCGAAGATTAATATCATCAGATGTTTTTCGCCAGTTAATGAACTCTCATGACTTTCACGATATTAAAATATTTATTTAAAACATTTCTTCTTGTGGATGTCCACTGCACTTGTTTTTACTCTCCTTGAGGTTTGTTTCCAGTAAACACAGCTACTCTTGCAAGTTTTTAATGTGTACAATTTTTTGAGAATTGTGTTAGATCTGCGTTGTGGATGAATGGAAACACACAACTTCTCCTGACTCTGTGTTTTGTCAGAAACGCTGGTTTTAAACAGGTTACCCCAGAAGTGTTATTTCTGGATGTTTAAGGAATCCTATTGTAAGATCCATGTGTGGAATCTGTCACCACACCATAACCTGATGGAAAATGTGTAGCTTTCTGCAATGTAAAGTAGTTTGATTTGTCACTACAATGTTTTTTCCAACCCAAACTATGCTAAATTTCTATATTTCCAAAGCAGAAGAGCTTTGAAAGAAATTCAAAATTACAAATAGGGGTAAAAGAAAAAACAAAAAAAAACAACTGTTTTGTGGTAAGCCTTAAAAAAAGGTGTCATATTTTGGAACTGGGTAGTTATTTCCATCAGTCACTTTCAATATCCTGACCTATACAGAACATGATATATCAGGAATCCTCAGTCCTGGACCTTGAGGGCTTGTTTTCTGCAGGTTTTACAGCTGAAACACACCTGATTAAGACTCAGACTTGTATAAAGGTCGACGCCAAGCTCTGACCATGTCTGCTAATTGCCCATTGATTTGAGACAGGTGTGTTACAGCAGGGACACTTCTAAAACCTGCAGGGCACCAGCCCCTGAGGACCAGGACTGAGGATCCCTGTTATAGATCAATGCTTCCAAGTCTGTGTTCACTGCTGGGACAATTGATGCATGACTTATTGTAAAAATGAGGCCAACTAGCCGACTTCCACGCAGCTCAAGTCAGAGCGAGATGCATGGAAAACTGATGTGAAACTACACATCAGCATCTGACAAAATGGAAATGAGGATATTTTTGATGTTTGATGTTTTAACAGAATCCAATTCACATAAAAAGGAAAACGCTCATTAATTATGTACTACAGTCAATGCCTCCTATAATTAATCATGTCTACCGCTGACGCTCTTAGTTGCTGCTTATCATTTACCACTGATTTATATTAGAAAATAGTGAATAGATGTCGTGCATTTTAAAGGTGCATTTGCACTCTGCTGTATTACATAAAATGTTTGTCAGGCCAGCTGTTCCAAGCATCTCAGAGAACTTAGATCGCCTCTGTGGATTAAAGCTGTCTCGCCGTGTTATCCCAGACTAGCTCTAAGATACTGAGATCAGGACTCTGCGGGGTTCAGGATTCCCTGTTGTTAACTCATGATGGATCATGAACTAAAACGTTCACAAAGTACTCTATGATAGCTGTATTTTTACAGAATTAAACGCCATCTTTAGTCTGTTGGGATTTTCTGTTGAACATTACAAAACATACGAACATTTGATGCGATACCTTTAGAGTTTGTTGTCTTTTTTTTTTTTTACCAGTGCAGCTCAAAGCAAGTGTCAGTTTCTTAATTGCTTCATTTCACCAAAGATCCCGGGGCTGTAGATATGCTGCTAGTCTAAAGGTAGCATATGCATCAGGGCCGAAATGAGCCTGTGGTTACAGCTCAGCAGGACAGATCCTTCAGGAGTCGACTCATAAATTTTACAGTACAAGCTGGTGGGAGCAAGTCATGTGGAAATGTAAAGCAAAGGCTTTTAAATGGGTTGAGACCACCGTGCAGGACTGAGCTAAACATCACCACAAGTAACCACTAAGCAGTAACATCTGATCGGTCTGACATCCTTTTTTTGTTTGCGACTTCTTTCCTTCGCCAGGTAATGTATAATACAATGACAGTGACCTTTTGCATAAGGTTTTTGTTCCCCCGTGTGTGTGGCTGCAGGCCGTACATTAATATGACAGTACGTTGTTACAGATCTGCATGATAGAGGCTGACTGCGCGGGTACACATCTCAAGGATATTTGAATTTCTGAGAGGAGCAGTATTCCCCAGTTCCTCAGCTCAAAGTGAGGGTAGAAGTATGTAACAGATAAGGACAAGGCTGGAAAAGATGAACTCAAATCAGGTTAAACAGACAGCTGAAGTCTGACTGCTTGTCTCAGGAAGGGTTTCTAATAGCAATATCTGGACCCTCTGAGGACCTATTAGCTTCTGTCCATAGTGTAATCCGGCAGGATGGCAGCAACTTTCAAAGAAACATGTGCGCTAATGAAGCCGCAGGGATGCTGTAAGGACCCAGTCGGTTGAGAGCAGCAGTCTGACAAGGATGGTGTGCGCAGAAAAGATGAACATTTGCAGAAATAGCCATGCCAAAGCAGAGAGGAGAAGGATTTGTGTGGGATGCGGTTGATGCTCTGGAGTCTATACTAACCAGGATATTGGTGGTTTAATCCCTGGTTCATCCAGTCTTAAATGTTGAGGTTATCCATGGGCAACATGCTAGACCCCACAGCTACCCCTGATAAATGCATCACTGTGCGAGAGCATGCAGAAGATAATGCCTAAACTCTACCAAGTCGTGTGTGAGACAACCTGACATCCTTACTAACTGACAGTGAAAGCTGCTGTTTTGCATTTCTTTTCACTGGATGTATTTTCTTTCATTTTATTTAGCATCAGACATGATGCTGATTTATATAAGAATAAACATAAATAGTTTGAACCAAGAAGCAAAAGCACAGAAACTTGTTCCAGTTTCAATAAGAAGCCCTGTCAGAGACATGAAACATGAGATTTTCCTTTTTAGCAACGACATCATATCACATGAGAAATTTAGCTAACAATGATGTGAAATGATACCTCAGATACCTCATCTGCCCTGTTTTATCCCGATGTCAACCAGAAAGAAAAAAACAACCTGATTACAGCTGCAGATCTTTTTTTTTACTGCACTGGTTCTCAAACTGGGGGTTGGGACCCCCATTGGGGTCGCGGGATAATTTAACAGGCCACTATGCAATTGTAAAAAAATAAATAAATAAATAAATGGCTTTCAATTCATAAATTAATTTGGGATTTTTACCAGGAGGCAAATTAAACAACAAGGTTGTTACTTCTCGCCATATTAATCATCAGAGTCTGGCATTATCTCAGTAATGCTGGGCGGACACTGTGCGATTTTAGAAATCTGACTGTCGGGGAAATGCTCCCACTGCACGACCGGGTTTGTCGACTAGTTGTCGGCGTCAGTCGGCGTGTGACGGCACGACATGCTCGAGTGTGAACAACGAAAAACAAAGGTTCCTAGTTTCTATGACAACCACAGCGTGCCTGACAACAAGATGGCGAGCAGGCATGTGCGCTGAAAACGAAGAAAAAATAAATAAATAAAAAAAACCTTGTGTTCTCTCCATAGCTCTACTAATCTCTCTTCTAGCAGCTGTGTCCACCGCACACGTCTGAAGTTGGGGTTGCCCGCCATTGTTTAAAGCTCCACCGGCGTCTTCTGCGCAGGTGCGAACGTAGAATCGTGACGTAACACCACTCGCACTGTACGAGCGACGGCGAAAACTTCTGACATGCCAGAAGTTTGATCAGGAGGTCGCAGCATCATCGTTAGAACGTAGCAGCTATTAATCCTTCCTCGTGAGTGTTCTCACACTGTACGGCTCACGACCTCCCGACCGGACATCCCGACGCTACCATGTTTCCACGATGGTGCAGCGTGGTCTGCGACAGCAAAATCGTGGTGAAATCCCCTCAAAATCACACAGTGTCCACCCGGCATAAGAGAAGCTGTTTTCCAGACATTCATTTAGAGGATAGCTGCAAGATGACCCATATGATATATTACACAACTCATCACCTAGTAGTCGCCTGAAGGTCTCATATGCTATCTTGGGGGCTGTGGCTCAAAAAGTTTAAGACCCCATGTTTCACTGCACTTATTAGCACACAGACCTTACAGATGTCCCAAATACCAAGCAGAAGCAGCTCTGAAACTTTCATGTGTCATTTCTTATTCATAAATGCGTTGTAGTTGGCATTGTGTCGCTCTGAGTCGGTGTGGACCAATCAGAGCCTGTTCTTTCTATACTTGGAAAACAAATTGCACAATGATGAGAAACTGGCTTTTTTGGGTGCAGAACGCTTCTGCGACCACATAAAATCTACCTAGCTGTTAAAAAGCATCCTGCTTTTTAGCCCGTCTTTCATATGTTGTTTTCCTGTAAATCTCCCTGATTATAATACAAGGAGAAAATAAAACAAGGAGATGAGTTAGCTAACGGCTGGTTAGCAGCCTGAAAACATTGGCATTAGGTTATTTCAAATATTTTAAAGAGCTCAATCACAAGTTTTATTGGAGTTTATAAAATTCAAGACTAAAAACTTGCTTTCCACCAAAAAACAATAACTAATGGACTTTTCATCAAAGTCCTTTAAATCTCACCATGCCGCCACTGATGGAAAGTGCAGCTTATCTGCGCTGCAAATGGAGCCCTCGCCCACACAGACAGTCCCGTAATATTCCACATATCAATGGAAAGCTCCACTTCAACTTCAGGATCCATTAGAGGTACATCCGTATGAATAACGGAGGAATTCCAGATGGGTTGTGCATGTCACTTTTTATCAATACCTGTGTCTGCATTATAGTTTTTCTTTAACATATAAGGGATATTTCTAAAATCGTGACAAAGTAAAATTACAATTTGTCAGTATTCCAACTAACACCGTTTAGCATGTTTAGCGCATAAGCCGTCATTTTCATCAAATCTTTCCCTGGATGAGAGATGCGATCATTTTGTGTTTTAAAGCAGCTGTTCTGGTTGCTTTGCTGCTGTCCTCATCAGAGGAGGAAGGAAGTCATCCAGGAACGAACTGGTCACGTGACCCCTTACGTCACATCCTGTAATGTTTAAATGTAAAGAAAGTGTTTCCATCACACTTTTTGAGACTCTTCTATACAGTTGCATCTGGAAAACGCACCACATGAGATCCTAAAAACTGTTTAGCAATATCTAAGTGGTTTTCTTTTATATATTTTAATATTTAGGTTCTCCACAGTTCTGCGGATGATGGGAAGGCAGGTACTGATAACAGGCCTGTACATAAAGGGTTGAAGTAACAAGAAATATGCTCCCTGTACAAATGCTGATCTATAAATACGACCAAATTACCATTTTCCAAGTAATATTTCTGAAAAATACACTAATATGACAAAAAATCCTATTTCTTTTACAATCAATTCAGTTAAATTCAGCTTTATTTGCATTGTACCACATCACGCGTCATCTCAGGACACTTGAAGACGCATTAATTCAAGCCAATTCACAATAAACAGCCTAGATATGGAAAACCAACTGATTGCATCAAATCTTGACTTCAATCCAATCCCCCATCCTGAGCTGCATGAGGCAACAGTGCAAAGGAAAAGTTCCTTTTATCAGGAAGGCAAAACCTCCAGCAGAACCCGGCTCAGCGAGGGCAAGAAGCTGCTTCATGTGATCCAAATGACAATAAAGAAGATAGTTATGTGCAGTTCAGAAACTGTTATTTTTAATTTGACGTAATTCAGGAACTACAGACGGTTTTATAAACACTTTAATGTTGATGTGATTACATTAATTCACACTTGAGCAAATCCTTGCCTTAACTAAATGTTCTCCACATGAATAAATTACAAAAATAACAAATGTCTGCTGATTTTATCTTGTGAATTATTGTCTGTTTCCTAATGTAGACAAACAAGTTTGGTTCATAGTCAAGTAAAACATATTAGTCTTTCAGGCAGAAATCAGCCGGTATGGAAGATCTGTGTGGGTTTAAGAACATTTATGGTGAAGCTAACAAATAGCTGCATTTCCACTCTGGAGCAGGTACGTGTTTAAAGGAGAAAATTATTTGGAGTATACTTCTTTTTTATATCTCACTGTCGCCTAAAATCAGAACAGAATTTGCACTGAAAACATGAAAAATACTTCAATTACTTCTAGGAAAAAGTTGCAAACCTTGAAGATGATGCAAATAATAAGGTTTATGGTAATTAAACATTTACTTACTGTTAAAACTGACCTAAATGTGTAAATGAAATTAAATGAATGAAATGAAAAATACTTTATTAATCCCCCAAAGGGAATTTCAATAAAGGGAAATTCACTATCTTGAATTTCAAAATCACATTTTCAAAATCACAATGTGATTATGATTCATCATATTTGACTTGGCACAATAATTAATTTACAAACGATTCATGTATTAGCATCTTTATTTTACAATGATGCCATTGTATTTCTGATCATGACATGGATCTCCATGTTTCACCTCGATAAGCTACATGTATATTGTATAGAAGCCGCCTCTCAGATAACAGCAGCATTGCATCAGATTCATTCAAGCTGACTCACTCTTCAATGCTGCAGCGGATTTAAAAAGATTCGTAGTAAATTTCATCACACAAAGTAAAATACACTCTATTTTTACCTTAAAGGAAAGAAAAATCAGGGGGTTTTTTTTCCAGGAAAGAAAAGCAGAACAAAGTTTATTTCAGTTAATTTCATTCCAGTAATTTACCATCGCGAACTTTCTCCTCCTACCTGATGAGTCCGAACTGACAGGCTGAACATCAAAAAGACTTGTGCAGGGCGCTCTGTATTTATATTAGATTTAACCATCAGGATGAACGCATACACAGAATGAATTACTGTCAAACAACTTCAAAGTTAATGGAATAAATGGGAGGGAGGAGAGAATGAAATCTGAAGAGGAGACAGAGAAATAGTCCAAATCCTGAAAAAAAAAAGCAGAAAAATGGGAACAAAACAGCCACAGGGAGGACCGATGCCTGCTGCAATGTCTTTTCAATAATGGGGGATGGGAAAGTGCTGAGGAACAAGTTTTTCCTCATCTAGTGCAAGAACAAATGACTCGGTGTGCGCCTCGTATAAAGCAAGTACAGAGGAGCCACTGCCAGATATCTACAGTTGATTCCCAGCCCCCATCCTGCCAACTCCCCCAGCCTTATTTCACCAGCAACACAAGTGGGCTTTCATCCTAAAGCAGATTTACTCCCTGTGAAACATCAGAGCAACACCAAGTAACTCACATGAAGCCGTCCGCCAGTCCTGACGTGAATTGAGACGGGTCGGCGACTGTTGAAGCTCAAGACACAAAAGATCCATTTTATTCTGAACAATGTCTTAAAAATTGTTTTTTTGAAGTCTAAAAAACAAAAATCATCAAAAATATTTCAACTGTTATTCCTTCATTACATTTAATGTGCCCTGAAATCTCGGTAAAAGACGATTTTATGATGTTTTATTGTCAAATTAAAAATAATAAATAATTCATTCATAGTCATAAAAAATCCTGTGATCATTTATTTATTTTGTAACAATTTTTATGGTTATTACAAATACATAAAAGACCAAATAAAGGATAAGGTAAAAACAAAATTATAATTTATTGTTCGGACGGATAGACAGATATATATGGATATATATAAAGACAGACAGACAAACAGATATAGATATAGATATAGATATAGATATAGATGTAGATATATATACAGACAGACAGATGGATGGACATATAGATATAGATATAGATATACATAGAGACAGACAGACAGATAGATATAGATATAGATATATATAGAGACAGACAGACAGATATTGTTTGCTTGATATTTCTTTACCTGAACTGTCTGTATTAAAACATTTCTGCTATCAGAGTTGGATGCAGAAATAATGTTCACATCAGATCAGATGGAGGTTTCGAGCTACATCAGCATCATTCCAGAGGAATATTCTGGACTATTTGTGTTTTTAGGCCTGAAACGTTTTACATTTGAGCTATATACCGTCTTCATTCTCCTTCCACATCTCAACCCTCACCAGCCTTCCCTTTAATGACTCCAACAGTCGTCAAATAGACCTTGTGGTGGCAGAGAAATACTCATTTCAATATGGACACACAATTTTCGGACAGAGGCCTAAAACCAATCTGCACGGCTCAAAGGGTTAAATAAAAGTTATTAGAGAGCTGAGGGATTTTATCTCTGGTAAATAACAGAGCTGAGAAAAGTTCATTTCGACATAATTTTACCTGACAAGCTATTTGCTTTGGGTGACAGGCTGTTAAATGCCTTTTTCTGCACCTCAACACGCTGGATGTAAACATGCCCTTACCGCCGCATCCTCCCCGGGCTGCATTTCACAGTCTCAGACAGTATTTTCCAAACACAGATGGTATAATGACCAGATGATGCTCTGACTCATGCAATAAATCAGGAAGGGTGCTCATTTTGCCTGATATTTGCACAAGGCTCAGTCTTGAGGTCAACACAAATCTCTCTGAACCTCATCACCAACTGTCACTGCTGAGAGGCCAGCACGAACCGCCGTAGCGGGGAAGTACAATTCAGCAGACTGCTTTTCCTTCCTGCTTTCCAATGTCTTTACCCACTACAACTGCAGGAGTTTCGGTTAAGAAAAGAAGCTGTCAAAGTCACCTTCTCCGCCTCCCATCTGTGTCTATGTCTCATCAGAAACAATGTCAGAATATTCTGTTCACTCTGCACAGAAAAGGATATAAAACACGGCGACAGTTCAGCCTCATCGACATCTTCCAAGCCAGAAACGGTGAGAAATGTGTTTCATTTCGATGTGAAGGACTTGGAAATAAATCAGAATACTGTGTGCACATCAAAACGCTGCGCTTCTTATCGCTCGGTGGTGAGTTGTGGTAAGAAAGAAAGATTAAGCCAAGCTCTGGCTTAGCAACAAAAAGTAAGGCTAAGCTAAGCTTCTCACTCTGCATTCAAGATATCCAGCCTCTCCCTCCACAGTCTCTCACTTTTAAGACATAGCTATTAATGACTTGAGTCCTTTTAAGTTTAAATTCCAGTCTGGCACCAATAAAACTTGCCAAATGGTGAAAAGAGCGTAATCTTTAAAGAAGTGAAAGGAAAGAGAGGAGGACGGCGGTTTGATTATGATCAAAGAACTTGCAGCAACTTTGCCGTTCCCTTTTCTTGCTCATCTGCGACTCCTTTTAGCCAAGTGTCTTCCCTCTCATAGATTTTGTTGTTTTACAGCTTCATGTCGTCCCCTCCCTTATTTTTCACCAAAGCTGCAGGAATTGATTTGGAAATGTGCATTCAAAGTTAAATTAGCAGCAGTGCTGGAGAGCTTTCTCTGCAGCCTCCCACTCTTCGACCCTCTGAACACGACGTGAGGCACTTGCATAAGAATACATGCACCGTAAACGGACAACTTCCTTAATTGAGCCTGAGTTGATGCTAAGCATCTAAATGGGAAGGGTCAGCTTTGGGGAAAAAAAAAAAAAAAGGGAAATTGGGTGTTTTCATCGTGTCTCTCTTGGGGCCATGAGCAGCCTTGTGGGTAGGGGGATAAAGCTGCTTCTTTGCTTTGGGAAGCGGGGATGGTGGAAATTGGGACCAAAAAGATCTGAACTCCCACAGCATTTCCAAATAAAAAGAAAAAGCCCTTTCCTCCAACAGCTCCGTTTCATGCTCCTCTGAATATGGCCTCTTCCTCTGGCAGAGCAGCTGAAATGAGGTTTGGCGAGATGTTTGGGCAAGCTGACAAGGCTGGGACAGCTTGCTGTCGATAAAGAGCAAACACTGGTGTCTTTTTTTTTTTTTTTTTTGCTCCAACGGGAACAAGCAGTTGAGCCTAACGGACTATTTTTATGCCTAAAAAGTTCCTTCTGGTGAAACAAGGCTGAGAGGCTTGGGAGCTGATTAAGCTTTGATTTACTTCCAACTAAACAAGTCTGAGGGCTGCTACAAAATGTCTGTTTCAAATGTTGGACTTGGAGATGTATTTTCCTGTATATTCCTCCCCTTTTCTCTGGTGTGAATCGCTCGTACGACGCTGAACACCTAAATCAATAATGTGGAGGATGGTTAAGCTAAATTCGACTCATTTCCGAGAGGTCAGAAAACTATTAAAAAGACATTATTGTTTTAAAAATATGGTCCAAAATCCTGCCAACCATCCTGCTGAGGATGGTTTGTTTGAGGCTCAGGAACAAACATTTATTTCCTAAACTGAGTTCACCAGAGGAAGTCCGTTTAAAAGGACCAGCGAGCAGCAGCCGAAGCCATTCTTCATATGATTTTACTGTTGATAAGACGAGACCAAAAGGAGATCAGATGTTTAAGAGGGGAAACACAGAAGGAAGAGGCACAGATGTTAGGCTGCTTATTCCCAAAAAGTTTTAAATTTACTGTAATAACTAAATCTGAGCCTTTGTTGAACAGCAAGTCAGCAAAAGCGATTCAGTTTTCAATGGACAAGTTTGAAATGTGAAAAATGCCTGGAAGAATAAAAGTAGAAGTAAAACAGTTCAGAAAGGATTCGACAGTCAGATTGACTATTATTGACAGATGAGGGTGTCATGATTGGGTATAAAAGGAACATACACGCAAACCTCCATCTTCCAAGAAAAGATGGATTGTCGCTCACCACTTTGTCCCAAACTCACACAATCACCAATAAGTTAAAAAAAAAAGACATATTTAATATGCAACTTTCCAAAGAGCTTCAGCCTTTCACATCTACTGTGAATATTATTGTAATTAGATTCAGGAAATCTACGAAAACACTAGAATTCAGGCTGCACTGCATAAGAAGTCATCATGTCACTATGATTTATATGATCACACAGGCTCGGGGATAGTTGGGAAAACTGTTTCTACTCAGCATAGTTGGTGTACATGGTATAGAGGACCTTATATGTGTGAAGCTATCAACACATAGATGGGTGTTGGAAGTTTACAGAGATGTACGGTATCTTAGCATCTAGGTGACATATTTTCCGTCAGCAGGACGATATCAGACTTCTTTCTTTCTAACTTCCACTGGCGGGGCTTTATACACACAGCGTTAAGACTGATCTGCCCAAAGCACTAATTCGTCTTCTACTGAAAATGAATGGAGCATCATGAAGAGAAGAATCCGACAACCACAGACTGTTAAACTGCTGAAATGTTGGATGCAGTGAGAAGCAACAAAGATTGCTCTGAAATTGGTGTCATCAGTTCCCAAACCATTTAAAAATCTCCTTAAAAGGAAAATTGATATAAAACAGCAGTAAAAATGCCTATAGCCCAAGAAACCCCCCTTTTTTGTATGTTCTTGCTTAGAATTAAAGAGCTGTTTCAATCTTTTACATTTCATGAAACTGACCATAATGAAAGTCACTTTCGATGGACGCTGATGAACATATCCTCTCAAAAAATTCCCAACTTTTCTGAAATTGATGGTTGAAATTACTGCGAGCCCATTAGTGTGTGTTTTCCCTCTCAATCAAGTCAGAGAGGAAACACTCCAGGGACTTCAGGACGGTTCAACGCCGGTTGCGGGTGACCGAACATCACTGTGGGGAAATGCCACTGGCTTCCTGTCACACAACAGAACACTTCAAGATAAGCTCCGACCATAGCCGTGTCTAACATATGTGTACACACAGGATGGCTGCTATCTACTCCTATCTGTCTGACCACATAGATCACACATGGCACTGTGAAGGAGGAAAGGGTCGGGACAGAGACTTCCTGCTCGGAGTCCATAAATCTGAAGAAAAACAAACTAGATAGCGTGAAAAAATAAGCTAGGGGGGTTGTTTTTACTTCATCTATGGACTGACATGTTATTAAAACAGACAAGACTGATATATATGCTCATTTTCCTAGCAGGAGTTAAACTGGAAATAACCTACATGAAGAGACTGTGATAGTCCCAGCAAATTAGTTCAGAGAAACAGGAAATGATCCAGTATAATGTGCTTACAGTGTGTGTGTGTGTGTGTGTGTGTGTGTGTGTGTGTGTGTGCTGACATTTCTTTCAATGCTGCAAATGCTTCTGACTTTTGAGGCAAGTTGCTCTCAACAAGATAACCAGAAGTCACGTTGCTGTAAGTGATCATACATCAACCGGCAGGTGGAGACGCCACAAAGCAGACGCTCTGAGCACCTCCTAAACTGATGTCACTTTCTGTGCGACTCCATAGCGTATCAGTCCTGGAGTCAGTCATATACAGTAGCTGTCAAGATCTCGCCACTACAGCATCACCTGCGCTGAAAATGATCCATTATCAGATGGCTTGTTCTTATGCTGAGTTTTCTAAGAGTCAGACTCACAAATATTTCTAAGCTGCTGACGCAGTTACAGTGGTGACAGCTGTATCTATGCTCACAAGGCTTTTTCTTGTGCCGCAGTTTTCCCACAACTTCATGCAACACTCTGAAAAAGTCGGAACAAATGGGGCTGAAAGGATTCTAGCTGTCCAGCATGGTCAACAACAGATCATATGTAATGTTTACCTATATGTGCACATTCATGATCCAGGAATTGTGAGAGAGAAACTCATTCCTCTGGTTGTGTGTGCATTATCAAGTAGTCGGACAAATGAAGCAAAAAATCAAACATCAGCTTGATAATGTTGTAGGTTGTTAACTTTGTAGTCATATGATTTATCATTTAACAAGAAACTGCAATGTTTTGCCCAACAGATCAACTTATTTATGACAATTTATGAAGATTTTAAGTAGATTTAGACCATCCTCCTTCTGTGAACGTGCCCATACAACAAGGTACAAGAAAACTTTATTCATACCAAGGGGGATATTCAAGGCTCAAGAACAACTCGTCCAAGATTTAACATACAGACACTGAACACGTGGTTCATGCAGGGAGGCACAGACTAAAATTGCATTCCAACAACATGTCACTAGTGGTTGTGAGAGCAACTGCATGTAAAGGGTTAAACTGGTATTCATAATGATGACAGTTGCATTGTAAAAAGAATGTATTTTAGCTTCAATCAAGGCCACCTGAAAATAACTAAAGGAAGTTCACACTAAACCAGTGTTTTTCAACCACTATGCCGTGGCACATTAGCGTGCTGTGAGACCTCATCAGGTGAGCAAGAAATGATCCGGTTTCACCTAACTGGTCTAAAAACCAGCTCTGTGTTCATACAAACAGGCCCAGGTTTCCCACTGAGAAGAGTGAAAGATCATAAAAATCCTTTTATTGGATTTGTATTCAAGACATTTTGACAAAATGGACTTTGTCTTTTGGACTTTATTTTGATGCGCCTTGTGATTTCTTTTTAGTGGAAAAAAGTGTGTCTTGGTTTTAAAAAAGGTTGGAAAAAAACAGCACTAAACTTTTCACTACATTTGATGTGATTGGGTACATGGTTCAGGTGAGGATTGCAACATTCTTGTGTTTCAAGTTTGCTATTTTTTATATATTTCCATCCTCGCCAGATGCAACAAAAACTACTGCAGGATAAGACAAGACAAACAATGGACATGAAAACTTGCTCATCTGTTGGTTAATGCCGGACATGGAGCTGCATCAGATCCTAGCGGTTTTGATTTACTATATTTCTGTCAGACAATGAGCCTTTTCTCCGTTGAACATTTGCAGATAACATACATAGTTTGTTTTTAACGCCTTAGCTAAAACACTTTTTTTTTTTTTTTTAAGCATTTCCTGTCTTGCTAACTTTAGCATGCTTATCTTTAATTTCAGGATGGTTTGCGTGCAAATATTGCTTTAAATTTGTCACTTTCAACAGTAATTGTCTTGTTTTCCTTTTTGTCCATTAAATGTAAAAGTTTATCCTTCAGCTAAATCATCTAGGTTTTTGTATGTGTGTATTAGTTTTTATTTCACTGCCACCTTGTTTTCAGCAGAACAATAACAATGAGGAAAACTGAACAAAGTCAATGAAATGAACTCTGAAATAAAAAAAATTTTTAAAAAAAGGGCTGGATGCATAGTAGTGTGTTCTCTGCACCTGGTTCACTAGACCGAGATCCATGTTTTTAGGCAAACCAGAGTTTGCTTCTTTGATCAGCATCAGGTTGTTGGCATATTCACATCTCAACAAATGAACCAGATTTTCTTACCAAGCAAACTAGGACCAGAATTATTAAGGTCTGTGGGAATGTTATATTATAGTTTAGGATTTAATTAAGTGGGCAAGCCTGATGAGCAAGCAAGCTTGTTGTTGGCAGCATTATTAATAAATTCCAGGTGGATTAATGTTGTGTTTCCTTAGATTAAGCAGTTTATTAATGTTTTCCAGACCTTATTCCATCACCTGTCTTCTTCTTTCTTGCCTCAAAAATAACTAGAAGCACTCAGAGTGCGCAACCACTCTGCCGGACCGTTGCAATTTTTTTACAATGATTTTGGGCATTATTTTTATTATCCCCATCTTCCCCATAGAAAGAATCCTTTAAATGATTACTGGATCCAGGTGATGATCCAGGTAACCCCCAATAACTTGTTCCTGATTGCATTTGTGAGATTTCCAGAAACTTTAATGAAAAACCATCCATAACATTCGATTTATGTTGCTAAGAGACAGAAGAGACAATTCTGCTGAATGCATGGCCTCTGCCTTGGCGATGGGAATAACTATAGTGGTAGTGAAGAACTGAGAGCAAAAGATAGGTTAGACTTTGGCTTTTTCCTTTGATATTTCAGCCAGTGGAGCAATCATTCGGCTTCTTTAAACTCAGTCTTACTAGTAGTTTTAACTGGAAAAGTACTTGTATTTAAAAACACTTTTTCTATACAAGTGCTTATAAGGCCTGTTGGAAGACAAAACATTGTGGTTTTGAGAGAAACATACAAAAAATACTGTTTGTTCAGCCATACACTGTCTCTTTATGAAATTAGGATAATACCCTGTTATAATGTCAGTACAGGCTACTTTTTCTGTTAAAATCTATACAAGTGACAGCGCTTAACGCTACCTTCGCCTTACTGCACCTTCAGAAGCTGTTTAATCCATTTATAATGATTTGTAAGACTGTGAAGGCTCATAGATTCTGTTTATACTGTACAACAACACCTGAGTGGAAAACCATCTGGTTAAACATCTGGGACTAACTGCCTGATGTTTCATTATTTATATCTTGTGATGAATTATAGAATTGCAAACGTATTTCTCTGCTGATGTGAACTGCTCTCCCATCGTGCTTCATAACACAACATTTTGTACATATCTGCTGTACAGGTTCGTAGCTCAGCTGCCTTGTGCAATATCATCAGTGCCATGACTCACATTTATACCTCTAGTGTACACACATGCCGAGACGTTTTAAAGGAGCTGCAGAGTGAAGAATATGTCCCATTTTTGTAGGGAAAGAGGATGCAGGGAAGAGAGGCATTTGTCTGAAGGTGACGTTTTTAGATCGTTGCTGTCAGCGTTTGACAGGAGCGGTTTGTTGCAGCGTGTGAAACTGTCATCTTTTTTAAAATCCATTTAATCATTCATCCATGAGAGAAGAGAATATCCTCATCGGGACCCCAAAACGATTACGTTATTGATTCTTTTCTCCAGTACCACCTGTACAGTCCAATTACCAGCTGAAATATCCCACAAGATGAAGCCCAGAGAGCAGCCAATGCTGCCTTGAGCCATGGGACTGAAGCAACAGTGAGATGGCTGTGGCTGGTAGCTCACCTCACCCCACGCTGGAGAGGTCAGTGCTCCCAAAACCACTGGAACTAATGTTAGGGAGTCATCCATCTGTCTGCAGCCTGGGGTCAAAGGCTCAGGCAAGACCCCCTCAGGCAGTTGTACTTGAAGCCTTTGAGGAGAGGGGAGAGCTGACTTGTGCTGTCAGCACCCACAGCTAAATAGACTTCCTGCTCAGTTAGCCACTTTTTTTTCCAATTGCCCAATGGTGAAGTCTCCAACACCCCCACTGCGTGTTCATATCGGCATTGGGGTGGATATAGAGTTAGAAAGGCAAACCTTTATTCACAGAGGGAGCTGCAAACCCACCATGCAGCTACATTTAGAAAGAGCAAAAGAGTTTCTCTTTAATCAAAACCAAGATAAAATTGTTATTAATACATCGCGAGGCATTGTCAGACTCTTAAGTCACAGATATCTGGGACTGAGAAATGCTATTCCCATAGGTATACATAATGAGTGGCTGTTCAGTGACAAATATATCAGCAGCCTGTCTCAGCATATCTCAGCCCCTCATGGTTTTTGTCTTATTTCATATTTCTAAATTTAGCAGGCCAGCTTTGTTTGAAAAAAGGAAAAAGGGGAAATATACAACTAAGCTTCAAACAGCAATTTCAGTCTGCTGATCCAGGGACGTCAGGAAGTGTTGAGTCTTCTGGGTGTTATTTAGTCTGCAGAGTAAATTAGGAACCTCTTGTATCTTGAGCGCTTTTCAGGAGGTTTTTGTATACCCAAGCTTGTTTCAACCTATCATACCACAGCTATTGACAGACTAATTGATCTGTGAAGAACAGATGGGCAAGTAGGCAGGCAGGAGGGTGGGAGGAGGTAGCATCTTTCAGATTGTGGGAGCTCATTGCTTCTTCAAAATGACTACAAAGGTTTTAGCGTGTCTTTATCTTCTCTCGGCAGGAAAAAAGCCGACATGTTGTCAATATGCCATTAGCAAAACCCAAGTTACTGTATGTTGTTGTGCTGCCATGAGTCTTCTATATTGACAGGGATGAATAACAAACTAGATGCGAGTTAACCCTTTGTGCTGCTGTTAATTGATTTGGACATCAATTGAGACATTAACTGCCACCATCTGAACTAAACAGAGGCATCGCTGTTTGGACACATGTGCAAACCACTCTGGATTTACCTTAACATGAACCATGTATGGTAAACTCTAGTTGTATGAGGTCCTGTTGAATTAGGTATATTTTTCTTTGGCTAGACAGTTAATAAATCAGGCAAAACAATTTGCTTGGGTAGGGTAATGATTTTCAATATTTGCTTGGTCATGTAATTGCAAGAAATCTTTATATATGATTGTCTTGTTTTGGCCAGCAGGTGGCACCAGTTCTCTAAACTGTTTGCCAGAAAATAAAGCAACAGAAGAATGCTTTGACCATCACTTGGTACTCGTAGAAAGTAAAACAGAAGTTGAAAATGATACAAAAGAAGACTTGACGCCATTTTCAGCACAGTATGTTCATGTGGCTAGATATGGATGCTATAAACGGTAGCTATAAACGTTAGCATATGTGCATCAGCTTTGAAGTTTCTGAGCATTTGGATTTGGAAAAAACTATGAAATAATTTTGTTTCATTTATCGTTTACATTCTATGTTAGAGCGCCTCTATATTATGGGCACAATATTGGCTTCAAAAACAAATATCAGATATCAGTCATGCAACCAATCTCATTAATCGATAAATATTTGTATCAACTAAATTAGTTGCAAAATATCAGCATATCGGATATCGTGTAAATATCCAATATTTTGCATCCCTTTTCTCCATTACTGCATTGAGCCTCTGCTAGTGCAGAACTGGGTTTCCTTTGTCTCACTTTAGGGAAGTCAGATGAAATGCAGCATGATTGTATTCGCTTGGAAAAAGATCACATGACCTCCGGTTTAGTATTGCATATTGCTAGCTTCATAGCATAACTGCCTAATTTATAATTTAAGGTTTTATAGGCAATGATGTACACTCAATCAGAAATAATAGAGTACAGTAGGAAACTTATCACAATTTACCCAAATTACAACTATTATGCTATGAGGTTAGCGATATGCAAGTTGTCTGGGTCTGACTTTGTGCTGATCAGTCTGTCATAACAAAAAACAGATTCTGAAAAAGAATGGATGGAAATTTTGACTTGTCTGCAGTATGAACATGACCAAAGACCACCTCCATCAAAAAGTTATGCATGGAACCCCTTTAATAAAATAGAAAAACCCAAGATCCAGTCCAGCATCTGGCAGGCAGTTTAAAAATAGCCACAAAGCGCATCTCAAAGATGACTAAAGATGTTATTCTCAATTTGGATGAAAATTTTCCATGTTAGATGAAATTTGTAGATTCTAAATCCAAACAAACCATCAGCACAGCATGGTAGAAACTGCCTGATCATACTGTAGGTGAGTTAAAATGATCAGCACTGTTTTACAAACCAAAGCTGTGACACAGCAGAATACAGCTGAAAACTTCACCAATGTGTTTCCCATGATGACTGAAAGCAGGATTAACACCTGCAGGAAGTAGAAAAGTCAGATAATTCTGTGGTTTTCCTCAAATCCTCATCTTTAATATTTACATAGCTACAGACACGGTAGAGTAAAATGACCCTTTAACCATCTGATGAAAGCAATTTTTGATCCTGTATAGGGCTGCACTGATACCGATATCAGTATTGGCTCAATACCATGTGTGTGTACTTGTAATTGGTATTAATAAAAGTGTACCGATACCACAACCGATACCAGATACCACACCAGTCAAGCCAGCGCAGATGTGTTTGATGACATGCTTCAGACATGTTTTAAAAGAAATTAATGCCTTGAATATTAAAATGTGACATTTTTTGTTACACTGAAAGCAAGATCTTAGTTTTAAAATCACACATTTATAGTTGTATTTGGGTAAAATGTGCCAAATCAAAATAAAACTTGTTGAAATTGTTAGATCTGTAATGTTATTATATTTGTACTATTGAGGTAACTTAAGGATAGGTCATTTATTACAACCTAATGAAATCTTACACAGTTATAACAGCAGTAATAACCATCGTCACAATGATGTTCACATAAACAGATTTGGTATCGGCAAATATCGGTATCTGCAGATATTCATATTTCAGGTATTGAATCGTAACTCCCAAAGAGTAGATCGGTGCAGCCCTAATCCTGTATGACTCAATGCGACCCCAGCCAAACTGGCCCTGACAAGTCCATCAAAATCTGTACAGACCTCTTCCACTGTAAGCTGCTGTGGACGACAGCCTGAACAGCCTCATATACAAAGCCACGACCACCATTAACAGAAGAAAAGGCTTGAAACAATAAGACATTCTGGTAATTGTGGCAATTTCAGCCCCATTATGCCCCACAGCGCCCCCCCCCCCCCAAAGGAAATTAGCTTAAAACTGTAATTACAGCATGGGTATTGGGGTTCGGTGCGGGCTATTTGATCTGGTTCCTGCTCCATTTGGGGCCGTCCATGAAACAACAAGGCAGCTGTTTCAACCCCCCCCTGCCTTGAAGTCACTTCAGCAAAGTGCCTGGCAAACACATGGCATGCTTGACGGCCATTAGAGAGAGAGAGAGAGAGAGAGAGGGAGAGCAGTGTTGACTGATGGTGACAGAGATGACTGGCAGACTCTAGTGTCACCTTACTGGCCGAACAGTCCGGAGACCTGAATGCTGAAACGCGACTCTCAACATGAATGGCCCCATCAGATGTGAGCAGTGAAACACGAGCAGAAGATGATTATTAACATTTTCCCACACCGCAAAGTTCATCGCACCATATTTATTTTCCTCTTTCTTCTTTAATCCACCAGAGTTTGGATAACCGAATGTGACACACATACGTGGTTTAAATGCATATTTTATTACATCTAAAAGAAACAAACTTATGACTAAAAACAGCACAGTCTCTATCTTTTTCTTCCTAAGTCACTGTGTGCTTTTGCTACAGTGAAAATAAGTAGCTTTAATCCAGACTTTGTCGTCCCACAGGAGCATCTGGAGTCACTGAAGGAGCATTTTCACAGATGCCGAGTTCATATGCTCCGACTTCATAGCCAATGTTTACAGCCTTGTAAAGAGGAGCCTCTGCAGCGAGGCATGGCCCAAAGACTCCACGCTGTCACCAACTATACCATCCCACTAGAAACTGTCAGCTGGGCTGCGTTAACCAAGCTGACAAGCAGCCTGAATGGAAGGTTTCTCTACTTATAAGAATACAGAGTCATTAAAAAACAGGCAATTAAACAAGAAAAAGCCAACGTTCTGCATCAGAGCTGTGCACCAAGGGACTCAGTGAAGGCTAAAGCCAAGGACACCAAACTCTGTGGCACGGAATACATCATCATCAGCCATCCTTTCCTGTGTTCTGCCTCTGCTCAGTGATACAAATCTACACTTTGCAACACAAGACGGATGTGACAACACAGCTCAAAATTTAACATGAAGCATGTGGGGAAGGCTTTTACCCCCTAAAAAAAAAAAAACCTTGTTACAGTAGAAACATTAAAAATAAGGAGCAAAAGTTGCAGCCAAGCCGATTTTTTTCATTGTTTTGCTCCTCAGCAGTCAGAATTACTTTGTTATCTTTAAAATTGTCTCAAGCAAGGTTTCCCGAAGGTCTTTCAAAGATATTAGCTGCTTTATCTCTTACTTTCAGTGTAGTCCTTCTACCTGATCATTTTTATGTTTGTGGAGCCACTTAACACCGACCTCTGAATCACTGACAGATATTTAAAAAGACCTTGTCTGAAGAATGAGCCAGTGTGTCTCCATGAAACAGAAAACGTATCAAAGACTTTCTTCAGGCCCTTTGTTATCAGCAGACGCGTAATGTGTTCCCATTTCTTTCACTGTATCTACGAAAAAATGTGGCACATCTCAGGTGTGCAGCGAGTCCTTGACTCACTGAGGTAACTGGACAAATGGAGGACATAAGAAGGCGTATTAAGTGTAAAAACAACCATCTACAGTAGATAACAGGATCTGAATCTATCCATCTAGTTGGCTGAAGCCGTTCTAAGGAGAAACAAGGAGAAAAAGCTGACAAATGACACAAAAAAAAATCAGAGGCAACAGGTCAGATGGAGTGACGAAGCCTTTCCCAGATCTCAGGCTTGAAAACTATTCCAGCAGCATGGGAGCATCTGGACAGAGAACGGAATAAAAGGCAGCCACCATCTGAAGAAGAAGCCTGGAGAATTACTCCTGTAAAGACATTTTCCTGGTTTCATATCTAAATGAAATAAGAGTTATTTCAATACTTTTTAATGCTGCCAACAAGGTAAATCCTCCTCCTAACCCTGCCGTTGAAATGCTTTTGTCTGGCTGTTGCATTGTACTCATGATGGGCCTTCATCTCCACCTAATGGGCCTGATAATGGTGATAAATGTGCTGGCTTGAGTCACAACGCCGTGATTTCTGTGGGGAGCAGATGTTGGTGTGAACCCAGCGTCCCATGGGCAGGACACATGGTAAAGCTGCATTTGGGCCACTCTGGTTTCTGCTGGTTTAAGTGGCCTTTTAAATGACATCATCCATGGGATTATACTGGCATCCATGCCATAAATGGGCTCCTAACAGACTGGCTGATGACTGTAAAGTATGACAAGGAATAATTTGTTTTAAAAAAGTATAAAAAGTAGTTCTAAAACAAGTTACTTGAGACTTTAAGAGCCACTGATATGAAACATGTAGGCTTCATGAAGAACAAGCAGCTAAACCTTACCCTGTGCCAAAGTTCCCAGCGCGAATAAAACCAGTATAGGAACCAGAGTCAGTCGGTTCTCCATCATGTGCTGGGATTTTTCATAGGTAGAAAAGGCTGATCACAGTCTTCCGGACATGCACCAGTGTGAGAGACGGGCTGTCCACCAGCAGCACCAGTAGCACCAGTGGGGTATCCAAACGACGTGCAAGTTATCTCCAGTCTGACTATGGGATGAAATCTGCGCAACCAGTAAAAAACTCCTCAGGCAGCATCTCAGAATGAAACCAGAAGTTCAAACATCCCAGGAGGAAACTTTTCTTCCCACCACCAGAAGTCTGCGTGTCCGTGGCGAGCCGTGGGAAGCAAGCCGCAGGTGATGGGAGGAGAGGCGGCTTTGAGTGGCAGGAAGCGTCCGGTCTCCGAGTCCTTGCGCATCAGTACCACAGGGTAAAAACACTTCCTCCGCTTTGATTTGCAGAGACAAATAGTCCCACCGCGCGTGAAGTCATGTCGCTGAGGAGGAAAGGAGGGGAAAAGTCCACTTTGTTAGAGACGCAGCTGCATTTCTTCTCCTTCCTGCAGTCTGCGCCTCCTCTCTGCTCCGCTACGGGGAATGAGTTACTACAGCCTGCCTCTCATCGCAGGAGTACGCGGTCCCGGAGCCCAAACAGCTGAGAAGAAAGCGCCGCAGCGCGGCGGTATACTTCCGGTTGACTTTCAGAGTAAAGGTACAACAAACGCTACGGCGCGTGCTGAGGACAAGCAACACGCACGTGTCTGAAGCATAGACACTATATAAAGATATTTTTTGTATATAAAGAGTTTTTTTGTATATAAATATATTTTTGTATATATAGAGATTTCTTTTATATACGGTCAGAAGGCACAACGACTCATATTTCAGTTTATTTGGTAGGAATAGGATTTTTCAGAAGTTCCGGCAAAACTAGTGAACTACATTTCAAGTGAAATCCTTTATTTAAACGATGTATTTAATTCAATTTAAATTTTATTTATATAGCACATTTAACACAACCCCCTGTTGACCAAAGTGCTGAACAAAGTTAAAATCAAGTTAAAAGTATGTATACAAAAGATATCAATAAAAATGTCTTTGGGTTTAAAGAAAAAAAAACACAATAGTATTGTGTTTTACCTGTTTTAGACTCCTGTAGGCCAATGTGACGCGTTCATTTTCTGTTAATCTGTTTTATAGGCATTTATGTATGTATATATGTATGTATGTACTCATTTATTTATTGTTTTTGTTTAATGGAAGGTAGAAGCTGACATCAATTTATTCTTTTAATAGTTAATAATGATTTGATAAACTATATTATTGGAAAAAGCAATTAGGAAAATGGATGGATGTATACAATTTAATTTCATAAAATGATTATTATCATTATTATTATTGCTATTAATTAAAATACAACCTGAAATGAATGAAATTTCATTTCAGGTTCTTTAGTTTCTTTATTTCGTGCCTTCTTTTAGTCTATTTAATTCTGAAGGGACATGTACCACACATCCGGTTTGTTTGTGCCTGATTTTTTCTAATTTATTCTTCTTCGGGTAGTTTTGTTAAAGGGCCAGTCCACTCAAAATGTGAGACTCTTTCTTCAAACTGGAAGAATCAAATGCTATTGCTTTTTCTCAATTCTTTGAACTGGTGATGCTGATATTGGAGCCCAGCGGCACAGCAGGAATCCGCGCACAACCTCAGCAGCTTCAATAAGTAGATGCTGTAACAATAATTAGTTTATTTGTTGCTTTTCCTTTTTGCCTGATGTCAAACTCCAGCCCATCAATCAGGGTTTTGTTCCCTTCTTTTCCTTGTTGCAGAACTTTTCCAGCGGTGCCAGGTATCATCACAGTTTACATGGCGGGAGAAAAAGGGGGGAGAACAACAAGGACCAAACTACTCCCTCATCAAACGCTGTTTCAACATTCAGTATCTATCTATTCTGTGTAAATATTAATATACTGCTACAAAGACTGGAGCGAAATCCGTCGAGAAACAACCTTTTTTTTGAAGTCGCAAAATCAAATGTGGTGCAAATGTCAACATTTATCTCAAAGCTCGTATATTACCAGCAGGGCATAAACTATGTTGGCAGTTGTGTGAATCCAAATGCAAATTTTCCCTTACATATGAAAGACGTTTAATCCTTCCGACTGCATTGCCACATATACAAATCATCCAAGGACTCGAGAGCAGGGACGTGCAAACAAACCCCGCACACAACTGCAAAATGTCACTATTTATCTGTTCGCAGGCTTTTCGCCAAGACTTGATGGAGAGCGAAAAGTAATATTATATGTGCCAGGAGATACAACAAACTGCAGCCAATGAGACTTGACATTGCAACAGCCAAAGTTCTGCAACGGAGCAATGAGGAATGATTGGGTAGAGTGCTGTTGAGCCGAATAAATATTAGAGGTCAGGCAGACCTAGTAAACACACATCTCTTGACATTTACAGAAATGCTTTGGATGGTGGTTTTGCATCAAGCAGTGCATACCGAGATGAGCTGTCTCACTCTGTTGTCGGCATTGTGGGAGACAGAAATAATTCCACCTCACTAAGGTCACACAGGCCATGGCAGAAAGCTGGGAATAAATTCTCTTTTTATGAGTTGCTGTGAGTATACCGAAAAACCGAGCAGCATTTAAACGCCCCTGATATTTCTTTCATGTTTTATGCATGTACATGTTTAATTTAATTGCAGAAACTGATTAATTGAGCATCGCTCTGTGATTGAATAAAACATGATGAGGCCCTCCACTAAATGCATTTCCGTTCGGCTGTGACTGATGCAGCTACTTTGCCGGCTTCGTCAAACATTTGGTGTAGCTGTCAGAGGAATCAAGTACTCCATGAATTTAGACTAATTATCCACATTAGGTGCTGAATTACAATGACAGCCCATCAGGGCGGATTGCCGCGATGCAGCGCGCTAGCAGCTGAGCCATAGATCATGGAATTATGCCCTCTCCACACACAAAGGCTTGATTTTACAATTTTTGCTGTTCATTCCAATGTGTCAAAGCCTTGTCAGAAAGCACAGAAACCTTTCCCAGGAGGATAACAAATGAAGGCATTTACATCTGGAACTGGGAAAGTATTGAGTGCTGGGAGAGTTTTCATCCCTGCAGCTATGGACTCATTTCTCACACATCTATGTATGAACAAAGTCACTGGAATTCATGAAAAATATAAATCAATCCACCCATCTTTCAAACCTGCTTCATCCTTTTCAGGGTTGCAGGAGGCTGGAGCCCATCCCAGCTGTCACTGGGTGAGAGGTGAGTGCACCTTCCCTCACAGCGCTACATAAATAAACCAAGCTTGGCTACTCTAAATCAGAGGAATCAGTTCTCAGTATCAGTTCTTTTGCTGAAACCACAGCAGAACTGTTTGTGCCTTAGAGCTTCAACAGCTGAAGAAACCACCAAACATTTCTGCTGAGTTACCACAGATCCACAGAGAGAGCTGAAACCTAACAAACCAGAGATATAAACTCAGAGGGAGACTGTGCAACTGAGCCGGAGCTTACAAACTAATGTCTCTAAGTGAACCGAGACGATGACATAAGCCTGATTGTTTCTCTCTCTGCTGCCGTTGCAGCCGTGCAATGAGGTTTTTTCTTTAAGACTGCAGAGTTGATTAAATGTCATTATTAAAATAGAGAATTATTTAATGCTTGCCTTTTCCGCAGAAATGCCACTTTCATGTGAAAGGCAGGTAATGAGGAAATCAAAATGCTGTTTGTATTTATCACGGAAATTTTACTCACTTCAAACTAATCAAAGATCAGCAAGTAAGAGTCTTTACAGCGCCACTTCTTCCCACTTGTCTCACACCCCAAATGCAGAAATCACACCGTGATTGCGCTGAACATTCAGTTAAAAGTGCAGTATTGTGTCATTAGGCATTGGTATATAAAGTGGTGTGTGTGTGTGTGTGTGTGTGAACCAACATCTGGTGTGTAAGTGGTGTGTAACTGACAAACATGGATCAGATACTTTTTCTTTTACTCTCCTAAAATATGGTTTATTTCAGTGAAACTGAATTTTTATTCTTGCTCTCACCATCCTTCTGGCCAGTGGATGGGAATTAGCCTTTGGCTGGAACCTGAGGTGTTGACATGGGAGAACCAGAACCAGAACCAGGCTGCAGGAGATGGTGTCAGCCCAGGGTTCTGAAAACTTGCTCATCACAACAATGACATTGTTTTCACCAATGGGTGTTGTTGATTCGGGTTTTTTGGTGCGTCTACATGAGAAAACTGGGGAGGCTACTCTAATATTCAACCCAACCTACATTTTAGGGATTCTTCCATTGGGGTACTGATCCAACTGATCGGACCTGAAAAGGTGGAGTTAAACCCACTGCAATCCTTTGATATGTTGAAAAAACAAAGCAGGAATGGCTCTTTGTTTAGAGCCACAGTTCTTTTTAAATATCTGTATAAAATGGCATCATGAAGCACCATTTCATGGACTGGTGGATGGTCGCCACGATCCTCCTTTGTTTCTTAGTCTCATTTGTTGGTGAGAGTTTAACACCATCACAGTTGGGACTTAAACCCATGCTTTTAGACCATTCTGTCATTGCAGAAGCTGGTTTGATGTATAAGTGCTCATTCAACTATGGAGGTGATGTACTCTTTAGATGTCATGTGAATTTACGTCATTAAGGTCATTATTGCCTCCTCATTTTTGGGAGTGACAGCAAGAAATTTCACAGTGAAATGGTGACGTCTTAAAATATTCTTTAGAACTTTATGTTGGAAGATAAGCAATGCTGTCTTTATAAAGGGCCATGAAGTCAGTGGGTAAAGATCCGTACATTATGGCTAACTGTGGGTGCATTCACATCAGGATAGTCTGCTAGACTCAGTCCGATTGGGAACTTGGCTCAGTTGTAGGGAGGTGTATCCATGAAGACTGAGATTGCATTCATGCTGCATTTTGGTCAGACGAGTCAAATCATTAGAATAATATATCCCCATTCCGACCAAAGGTGGCGCTGCACTAGTATTTAGCAAAAGAGCAGATAAGTGAAGAAGAAAACTTGGAGTTAAACGTGGAGACAAAACTATCACTGTTTTGGGTTTTTATTTTGTCTTATGCAAGTTGTTGTGTTCACAGCAAATCATTGCTAGGGTGAATTGGCACATGTTTTACACCGGATGCCTTTCCTGACACAACACTGTGCATTTATCCGGGAATGAGACTAGGCCTCAGCGAAAAATCGTCCTTTGGGCTGCAGCAGCGTAGGGGAGCAGGACTCACCACCTGAGACACTGCCACCCTATTTCGTCTTATGTAGGTATACTGCAGAGATACACTGCAACAATGGACGCAGTATGAACAACAGACGAGGCAGAGGACCCTTAACATCATTGCTATGTAATCACCCACAATGCAACACTTCGCCAAAATGCAGGAAGTGAATTTTTTTGTAGTTCGCTTCCTGTATTTGGTCCGCTTGAAACGCGCCGAGACCTGCGTTTGTAGGCAGACAGAGTCCGCATCTTTGGCCCGAATCAGAATTTGTTTGTCGCATTCACATTTCCCCAAATGTAACAGACTTTTGGAGCAAATTGACTAGGAATCCAATCAAAAACTCTGATTTAAAAGTGTCCTAAGGTTCTGGCTTTGTGAATGGATTTATTTTATCTGTTTGTACTCTTTCAGAAGAACAGAGTATGGATGGTACCTTGCACCATCGCCTAAGACAAATATAATCTGCAACATACGATACAAATCAAAATCATATAGTCCTCTTCAGGAAATAGAGTTACCTCGTGTCCTCGGTCTGCCGTCCAGCACACTACGTTGTGTAAGCCAGGGTACCCCAATCCTGGTCCTCAAGGACCGGTGTCCTGCAGGTTTTCTAAGTGTCCCGCTGCAACACACCTGATTCAAATCAATGTGTGTTTAGCAGACATGGGCAGAGCTTGTCTGAGTCTGAGTCAGGTATGTTCCAGCAGGAACACTTGGAATACCTGCAGGACACCGGTCCTTGAGGACCAGGGTTGGGGACCCCTGGTGTAAGCTGATACTTAACCACTTGTAACTTTCCACAAAGTTCTTCTACGTCCTCACTCATAATGTTTATGGGCTTTGCGGTTCTACTGAACCACCAAATCCTTTGTGTTGTTGACATATAAGGGCAGGTGATTCTGTTGCACCGTTCCACAAAGTTCTGCAAATGTCTTTTCACCACGAACCCCACCATCACAGTCATCTTCTGCAGGTGGTCTCATTCAGAGGTTTTCATAACACGTACAGACTGAGCAGGAACGGAGGGAAGACAGTCCTCTGTGGAGCCATTGTGTCACCATCCACTACACCAGACTGCACTCTGTTCAACATATGGTCTGCAATCATGGAGGTGGGACACACAGGTACAGCCGGTATTAGGAAAGGAGACTCTTTTCTAACTGTGTCCTCCCGCTTCAGCAGCAAGAGCAGGTCATACCTGCAGCTCCATGATTCATAAACTGTCAAAAAATAATAGTTCCTGACCAGGGTTACCTATAGATGTGACTCACCTCTGAGGTTGGAATAATAGATGATCCAGGAGTTATTCATAGAATAAAAAAAAAAGGATAGGACTCATTTGTTCTCTCTTTGTGGGTTTAAAAGCAGTCAGCACAGTGGTGTGCAGATGACAGATAGTGGATGTGTCCTCTATGAAAAGAGTGAGCGCTGCCCATACAGAACAACCACAGAAGGGCTCTGCTTAGAGCTCTGTAGGGCTTTAAAACAGCACGCCAACCTGCTGCAACACTCAGCCAGAACATCAAATAATGACCATCCAGCATGTCCTGAAAAGAAAAGTAGGATTGTTTTTTTTTTCCAAAGAGTTCAACAGTGTTATGTGTGCTAAATTTAGCTACAATACAAAAAAACTTTTAACGTAAATCAGCACTTTGTTGCATAAAAATGCTTAGAAGTGGACTTTTTTCTGTCCAAAGAGGGAATATAAATAGAATATGCATATGGTAAATAAAAAAAAAAAAGCCTCAAATCTTAATAAACAATGGTCATCTTGTTCACTGGGGAGAGGCAGACAAGATTCTTTTGTCCTTTAAACACGAAATGAAATGATGTACTGTTCTCCTCACCAAGAAATGGCCAACATCCTTCAGCAGAAATACTTCCTTCCTGGGTATAAATCACCATTAACATGTATGAACAACAGCGATGGCAGCTCTGATATTGTTGGGAGTATTCAAGACGTAATTTCACATGCTTACAATTACAGCTGATAAAACAGAGAAGGGAAGGGAAAAATGATCTTGATCTCTGATTTAGACCTCAAATATGACCTTTTTCAGAAATGTTTGTTCGTCTTTACAATCCCTGCATGGCTGACCGTGATGGAATGTTTATTATGTGGTTGTAGCCACTGCTACGCCGCCGACAGAGCTTGAAGCAGAAAATAACCGTGTATGAAGATAGAATCAGCTGCAGACTATGTCGTTAGCACTCAGCACCAGTTTCAGAGGCACATGTAGCCTAATGCATAAGTCCATATATCTGATGACACAGCAGAGTGCGGATAATTAAGAACGATGTTTATTATTGAGGTCGTGCTTATCTGCTTTTTAAGGGAAATACGTAAACAATGTTTTTTTTTAAATGCGATTAAATGCACATAACCTGCAACTATAACCTATTCCCGGTTTCCAGCTCCATTACCAGTAATGAGAACCCCATATGTCTGCAGCCCACTTTGACTCGTAGCTGGTAATGGGAAGACGGGCTCTTTAAGACACTCTGGTGAATGGATTCTATTATAGATTAATTGATTAAGAGGGTGGTGCTCTGAGATGACAATATATCTCTTTATTGATCTGCCTTTCAATGAGATTGGCTGTTACCCAACCTCCCCAAGGGATGGAGGGAGAAAAAAGGAAGAAAATAAGAAGGGGGGGAGACAGAAGAGCAGTGCTGCTATTAAAGGGGCAACTAATTTCCTGTTTCTCTTGTCGGCGTCTCTCAGCTTGGATTCATCCCTACAATATGAGCTGAAATATGAGCGGGAGATCCGGAGGATTGCCATTCCAGCCAGAGTTTTCCTTCACATTTATTATCTCATTTTCTTCTCTCTTTTCCTCACACTCTCCATTCTTGTCTCATTATATAAGAATCCACCTGTCCAGCTCCCCCATGTCCTCTTCAAGACCCCCGTTTCTTTCTTTCCCGTTTCTCCATAGTGAGAGGACCCCTATTAATTTTGGGGCTGTGAAGCGAGACGTGCCCTTTGTCAACCACCTCCCTCTCTGACTCCCCCCAGTCAGACCGGCAGGTCTGCGAAGGGGAAATGGGTGGATGAAGACAGAGTGGGCAGGAGTGTCCCCGTCTGTTTGCCACCTCGCATCGTAATGAGAAGGGCAGACTGGAGTGTCAAAGGAGACATTAAGCTCCTGTTCATCTGCTGGGATTCAACTAGTTTCATGTAATGACTGTATTTTGATACGATTATGGATTGGGATCGAGCTGTGTGTGTGTGTGTGTGTGTGTGTGTGTGTGTGTGTGTGTGTTTGTGTGTGTGTGTGTGTGTGTGTGAGTGTGAGTGCGTGTTGGAGAAGGTGCCTGCGGGTTGTCAATGAATGAAAACAGATAGAACGTAGGATTAAAGTGAGTGATAAAAGGTTTCTTTTGAATGTTTATAGAATGTAATTGTTTATGACTTGGTTGTCTCTGATATTTGTGAGATGATGATGAATCCTATTATATTGATGAGTAACTGAAGCTGCATTGCATCTTGGCAGCAATGAGGGGGGGGCGGTCTGCTCTACAACAGTCTGACTTTAGTGATCATTTTCACATGAGCACATTCACACTTCTGCTGTTTGGTCTGCTTTAGTACGACCGCTGTCCGCAACCAGGATAGTGTGATTCGTTTGGCGCAGGATGAACACCAGCTGCACTGGTGTGGACCAAACAAGCAAACTCTGGTTCGCTTAAAAGCCGGGGGTCTCGGTTCGCTTGCAAATGGACTATCCAGCCACCTAAAGGAGAGTCAGCCAACTGCAATAAAGCATCAGGAAGAGGACATGTGCAGAGCTTGTCTGAGTCAGGTGTGTTGCAGCAGGGACACTTGGAAAACCTGCAGGACACCGGCCCACCCAAAGGACCAGGACTGAGGATCCCTGGCCTACAGCAACCCATGAAAGAAGTCCCCACATCCACAGATGATTCGTCAGGAGATTTCTGGCCACAGAAGACATGTTTACGAAAACGTTCCAGAAAAAGAAGCTCAAACCGACTCTGATGCACACAGAAATGTTCGAACTTCGATTCACATGAATAATTCGCATCACATCACATCGCATCGTGCTTCGAGATAATCTGAGGCAATCTATAAGAAGGCTGAAGCATAAATTTCAGCACAAACTCTGAGATTTTTCAGCTTCGAAGGGAGAGGCGGTAAAAACATTCCAGTAAGGGAAAGCTGGAGATGGAACCAAGACCATTAAAAGACCAATTAAAAGATGACAACCACTCCGTTCAAATGAGCTCCGGCCAACATTTTCACTTCAACTTTTTAAAATATACCAAAGCCAAAAACTTCTGCATTTTGACTGAATCTCTCAAAAGTCCTTAACATGGAAATGTGGAGTTTGTCAGAAACTTGATAACATAAAATAAGGTCTGTGTGGACAGGCTGATGTGCTTTCAGAGCCTGAAAGTAGACGTCAGACACAAACTCAGGTGCTATTTGAGTCTAACTAGAAGCTACTTCAAAGCCGGGTACCATTTCCTTCCATTCAAAGCTCTCAATTTCTCCATCTTTTTGAGTGTAATTGCATCAGGAGCAGGATCAGATACTTTTTCTTATCAAATATTGACTTGATGCATTTCTTTTTCTCTGATGCTCTTCTTGATTGTCCCGATGCTTTTTCCCCAAATGAAACCCTTTTTCTTTGAGCATAAACCGTGTTGTCATGATTTATTTCTGCTGCTGTATTATTTTACTGATACTGACAAATGCAGCAGAAAAGGTTTCTGGGTGCCATCCAGCAGGACAATAACAAAAGAAAAATCAATTTTTACGAAAAGGATCGAAGCAAATCAGCTGCAGTTTCTTCTAATAAAGCAGATAAAGAAGTTTAAAATATCTGTTCAACGTCATAAAATGACCTAAACAAACTACAGATGGTGGAGTATGGTTTATTATGAAGCAGTAATTTTGTTTTTATGCTTATTTTGCTGCAAAAAAGACACAAAGTGGGACATAAGATGTGACAAACAAGGCCATAATTACAGAAATAACACAAAATAGTGGCATGTAAGTGTTGTAAGCAGGTACAACTATTAAAAATTCAGATGAAATTATAAAATTATAAAAAATTATAATAGCAATAATAACTTTATTATTATTATTATTATTATTATTATTATTATCATCACTATTATTATTATCATTATCAATAATAATTAATGATTAATTATTGCAATTCATTATTAACAATTATAATAATAACAACAACCATAATAATAATCATAATCGGATTAATATTATATAAGCAAAAACAATTAAAATATATCTTTTTTTAATGCTAGAGTCAATGTCTATTTGATTTTACTGGTTTTATTTGTTCTAATGTTTCTTTTCTGTCTTTTGGGTTTTTTTTATTGGCAACGTCATGTTTGTAATTGAGATTTTACTGTTTATAATGTTTTCCCATAAGGAACAACAATAATAAAACTTATTTTAGTGACTGTCTAAATAGCATATCATGTCCATAAACTTGTATTTAGAACAACGGTGACTTGAGTAATATTGATACAGACTAAAATTTGAATAAAAGAACAAATTAAAACAGATTTGATTACAGTTTTCGTACCCCCCCGAGGTGAAGGGTAATTTAGTTTCATTGCCTCATTGCAGTCATTGTTCCCTTGATTACATGTTTTGAACGGAAAATTAAAATATATGTCTTTGTTTACAGGACAATTTAATCCCAGAGCAGCATTCATCACATGCTCTCAGTATTAGATTGCATTATCTTGTGCAGGATGTAATGTAATTGTTCCCACTCCCTGTAGTTTTTTGGCAGAAGATGTCCACCTTTCTCAAAATAGTCTTCCTCTCAGGCTCCAAGTGGTGTCAGGACAGAGGGTCAGAGCACACAGCCGGCTGCCGCACCGTGCTGCTCCGTAATTTAGCCTCCTCTGCTTCCCCTCCCCACAGAGATCCCATCCGTTCCTTTCCTCTGAGATGAAATGACTCTTCCAATTCTCCCAGTCTGCTGCAGAACTCTGGGGAGACGGGGAGAGGAGGCGGGAGAGGGGGGAGTCGAGGAGATGAAGTAGCGGCAGCAATTATGGCACTCCCTCTAACACACACACACACCTACACACAGACTTTCACAAAGCTGCAGGAGAGCTTGAACAAAACTGTCTGCTCCTCAGACAAGCTCCTCCAGCTCCGTCCCTGCTCCCACCTCACCTGGTGTTAACAGGCAGCTCTGGCCTTTCATACGCGCCATTACGGCGTGTGACAGGAGCCATTCAGGCCCAGCCGTTAGCTGAGAGGCATTATTTTTACTGGAGGGACATAAAATGCTTCCAAAGAAGGAATTAAATGTATAAATCTACCACCATGCATGGTGAAGCCTCCATATATTTAAGTTCATTTAAGACAGACTGCTGACATTCTTCTGATGTGGGGAGAAAGCAACAATAACAACATTGGTTTTTTTATGTGCAGCACTTTGGATCTGTTTATGTTTATAAATGTGCTGTAGAAATAAAGTGGATTGGATTTGAATAAAAAAAGGAGCATCTTTGAGACTTAACTTTGACTTTTGAAAGAAAGACGTGGTCCTGATGTAATCCAACGTCGCATATGGAAGTGATTACGCCACACATTCCCAGATCAGACAATGGCGTCTTTGACTGCGAACAGAAAATGCCAGAAGCTTTGTCTCCTGCATGGAGCTTGACCTCCATCCCATCGGACTCCAGCAGAGAGGTGAGCTAATATTCTGTTATTACTTTAGTTGTGTTTGATGCAAAACGAGCCATTATATATTTCAAGGCTGGAGCTGTGGGGTCGGGCAGTTGGAAAAGGGAAAGTAATTACTCCATGAACGTTCACGGCAAACTCATTTGTATGTATTGAAGATTGATCTAATAATGCAAAGTAACACTCAGAGCAGAGACGTTCTCATTTTTGTGGGAGACGGTAGAACATAGTGGGACAGTGATTGCGTACGACGAAGCAGCCGCTCGCCGAAAGCAAAACAGGTTTCGCTGGTATATTGAATGGAGCTTTTAGGGTGCAGCTTTAACGCGACATTGTGGGTTGAAGAGGAGGGAAGGGAATGAAAGCACATCTGTAATCAGGAAGGAAAGGTCGCTGTTATTCAGGCCACTTAGATTTCTGATTGCCGTGCTTACCAATGCTCCGACAGATTTCCAACATGCCTTTGCTCCTCTAACAATGAGACATTGATGCATTTTAACCACTTTTTTCAAGCTCTTTAACTCCAGCTGCTTAAGTTTACTTTCATCAGCCCTCTTCCTCTTTAATTCTTCTTCTCTTTTTATTATTTATGAGAAAATTTGCTACTTATCAAGTATAATCTTAAAGCCTGCAACCCTACAAATGAGCTTGAGGGGCAGTTGACAGCTTAAGCCCCCCATGAGTCGGAGAACACCACAATTGCCCTCACAATGTATATCTGTTGCATCAACTCAGTCTTATTCTTAATTTATGTCATACTATAGACCTTTTGTCTGTATTGCTCAGACAAGACGTTTTATACTCAGCAGGGTTTTTCTGAACTGGTACCTTGACTGTTTTAGGATGAGTTACCATGGCAACAAAGGTTGGAGAATCGTTCTGCAATGGATAAAATATAGTGTATTTTATTTAGATTTTTAAAAACCTCACTATGGTGTTCTGGTCTAAAACTACTGTAATATTTGCATAAGAAAGTTTTGCACAGTGTCTGGAAGATTAATGTCACAGCTGGAATGTGAGGGTTTTTCCTCCTCCTCGAACCATCAATGGGCATCACAAACCATTAACTGTAACCGACTCCTCCCCAGTTCTGTTTTGCATTTTAACACGCTCATCTGAATCTGCAACCAGAAGTAGATACGTTACGGTGTGTAGATGAAAATCTGGCTTTAGCCTAAGGTAGGTTAGCATCAAAATTGCTTAGCAATTTAGCAGCAGCTACTTTTTCTCTCTCTGGAATCCATGTGTAATAACCTTATCTGTGTCCGAACGTCAACTTCAACCTTCATACTTCCGGTTACCAGCAGCACAATGTACTTAATAAAACCTATTTCTGCTTATTAAAATAAAGCCTTCACACACTACAGTGTACATTTTAAAGCACACTATCCCCTACATAGTGTCCTCTGTAGTGGTCACAGCATTTTCTAGGAGTGTCCGAATGTCCAGAGAGAAAAAGGTAGAGCACTCAAAATGATCCACAATGCATCTTGACAAATGAAAACATGCACATGAAGGAATTCAGCCATTCAAGTGTTTTGGAGGAGGGATGCATCTAAAAGGTGCAGGATGGTAGATCTAGAGGACTAGACAGGATGTGGGTGTTACGTTTCTGAGAGCTTGCAGATAGGAGCCCAACAGATCAGGCTGAGCAGCACCAGCAAACTCCCCATGGGGCAGTGTTGAGATGTGTAGCTCACATCCAAACAGCAAAAAGAGATGGCCACATTGCTGTTCGCTGTTTGCTGATGACTTCTGAGAATGCACATTATCATGCTTTCATACCACTGTCGCCATGTTTGCTGTCATCTCAAAGGTGAACTCTGAGCTCCACACTGCCCTCTAATGGATGTATCGCATAACAACCGTCCTAAGTGAAACACGCATGGAACAGACACACTTTCGTACGTAGAGGGAGCATAAATAAATCCTTACATTCCAAAGTTCTACTAATTTATTTATTAAATCATAATAATCTTTCAACACATTAAAAATAAGTGTGATTTAACGATGATATCTACAACAGAGAGACAAGGTTGATCCAAGCCATTTCTCTCTTTTCCTAACCCTGCCCCAGACAGTAAAAATGACATTAAACAAAACAACTGAATGATAGCCAACAAAATGATTCAACTCAGGCATCAAATTGCAGTCTCTTCGACTTATAGCATAGCTGTGTGTCAGTAAATCCATGACCAAGCTAATAAATGCCTTCCTGTTTGCATCGTCTCAGTGGTGTCATTTAAACAGGGCCTTCTACCTGTATCCATAAGATCAGGTTGAGTTTTATTGCATCACAATCTGCTGGCATAAGTCTGCAACACCATTCCAGTTTATACGGCAGGCGGATAATTCAGTATAAAAGCCAAACAAGAAGGTGGCAGCTTTGGTCTCGTCAGACTCCAGAGTGGGATGTCACCTTGAAATATACTGCACCTGCAGCGCAGACGTGTTCAGAATAAAACTGTTAAAGTATCACAGAGAAGGATTTCTTTGTTCTTTTCAACCCTGCAGTAATTGAAATATCCTAAGTTTGTCAGGACCTGCAGGTGGACACCTGAAAATACCAATCAGCAGCAACATACAGAGGAATAGCAGCCTCAAGCTGATTATCCTGCTCCTGCTCCATCCAGCTCAGGCATTGGAGGGGAAAAGGAATACAGGCAGACAATCAGCAGAAAACTGTAGTTACATGACTTTTATGATCGCTGTGTCATACAGGAACACAAACGCCTGGAGGCGTGGATGCAGAATGTATCTATGCATCTGTGAGCAGAATATTTGTGAAGAAAAAAACTTTAACAAGCAGTAGAGTCAAAGTCACTGGAAATAATGGCTTTGTCTCAAATAAGGTGGAGGTATGAAGTTTCACAGTCACTGCGAGCAGTGTTGCTGGATAACAGCAGGCAATATGTTCTCATGTAGTCTGTACAGCTATCACTCCATGTCCTGGCAGTTTTTGAATGATTTTTATGGTGTAAAAATGAAGCACTAAGTTATCGGGATTTGGTACAAAGCAAGGTTTTGTCATCCTGACAGGACAAAGCAAGAAACGACACACAAAATGTAAAAAAATGCACACAAATAGAACAATGACACAACTTAAGCGGACTAACAATGTTTGATCAGAGCAATCACGCAACAAGCTCAGTTGTGATCACAGCCTGAGTTCCAGTCTGCAAAATGCCTCAGAAAGCTGTCAGTTACAGGATCAGTGCTCCAAATTTTAGGTAATTGTAGAATTCTTCATTCATTTTTATTTCATTTTACTTTTTAATCAGTGAAAGAGATGGAATTAGAGCAGCAGTGTGAGACACTTAACCATTAGCATCACTTGATTTACACTAATCAGCTTTATGACATCCACCTTGGACCTCATTTTGCTTTCATGCCTGCATTCCTCATGCCAGTGATTCAACAAGGTGTTGGAAACATTCCTGAGAATTTGCTCTATAGAGACACGAAGCATCACACAGCTGTTGCACATCCATGATGAGATTCTCTCGTTCCATCACATCCCAAAGCAGCCTTGTTGGGTTAAGATCTGGAGGCTGTGGAGGCCGTTGGAGGACAGTGAACTCCTTGTCATGTTGGAAAAAGCAGATGGAGATGATTCAAACTTTGCGACATGGTTGAATTATCCTGCTGGAAGATGCTACACTGTGCTCAGAGATTGATGGACATGGTCAGCGGCAATACTCAGGTCAGCTGTGGCGATTAAACCAGGTTACATTGGTACTGATGGACTTAAAAGCAGGCCAAGAAATCCCCCCCCCCAAAAACAGTATCCTCCTTTAGGTTTACATGGAAATAATAATTCTGAATGGAGGTTTACATTAAAACACGTCCGACATTAATTCTGCTTTAGATCGGGGAGTTGGGAAGGGCTCTGACTGGACAGGAGGCGGATGTGACATACTCACGTTTACCGGAAATAAAGTTATCCTCCTGCTTCTTGTCTTTTTGGTCGTAACATAGAAAACGCACTGAGGCGTCGTCTTAGCCTCCATGTCACGCATCGTAAGAGCTTACATGGACCTTCATAACTTTGAAACTTGCTCTTTTTTTTTTACTTACGTTTATTTAATGAACGTTGGAAACAAGTCGAAACAACAAAAGAACCGCGTAACTCGAGGACCACCTGAATTTCACTTCTTTTCAGCAGCTGAGATGGAGACCAAAGATGGGAGGCAAAAGAACGAATATGTGTGTCATCGGGACAAGACGAGGTAGTGAGCATGTGCAGAAGGATCAGAATTAACTTCAAATGGAACTAAGGTTTACATGACAGAGTTCAGATTTACAATACAAAGAAACCTGCAACTTACTTCGGAATTAAGTTTCCAAATTGACTTTTTGCATAAGGAATCAGGTGTTTACATGGTCATTTATCATCGGTTTACAGTGGATTAACTTTTATTTGGAATTAAAGAGGAATTAAAATTCCCATGTAAACGTAGCCAATGTGGAGCTGAATGGAGACTCATCAGACCAGCAACGTTTCTCCATCTTCTATTGTCCAGTTCTGGTGAGTCTGTGTGAATTGCAGCCTCAGTTTCCTGTTCTTACTGACAGGAGTGGCACCCACTGTGGTCTTCTGCTGCTGGAGACCATCTGCTTCAAGGGCGGACGTGTTGTGTGTTCAGAGATGCTTTTATGCACATCTCAGTGTAATAAGTAGTTGTTTGAGTTCCCGTTGTCTCTCTGTCATCTCCAATCAGTCTCCCCACTCTCTTCAGATAATCCATGTTCAAAGTCGCTTAAATCCCGTTTCTTCTTCATGCCGATGCTCAGTTTGAACTTCAGGAAGTCATATTGCCCATTTCTACAAGCTTGAACATACCGATTAAATCATTATGTTAAAAGTAATTAAACAGGTGGATCTATTAAAGTGACTGCTGAGTGTATAAACTTTCAACAAAAATATGCAGGGAAAAAAATGTAATCAACCATGATAGCAAACAATCAATTACAGGAACAATGGACAGTTTTTATCTGCTTTCATTTGTTTTTATGTTTCCCTCTAAACACAAGAAGCTTCCACTGAGAAGCTACACCCCAAATGATAAAGAGAGACAATCATCTGCATAATTAGCTGGAATTGAACACATGAAATCTTGATTGTTGCGTATTTTAACAAAACAAATCCATGAAATTAAAATAAAAACACCGGCGGCAAAAATCTACCTACGCAGCGAGTCCTCATCAGTAGCTCCTTTCAGCCCCGGTATGAATAAGCCCTAAAGGCCCCTCCAGGAGCTTTCTCTTTTTACACAGCGCTAAATTCCAAGCCTCTCGGCGCCTTCCTTCAAAACGCCCCAACCCCGTCTGGCGAGCAAATGTAAAGACCGGCGTGAAAAGTGGCAGTGGCTGTCCTTGTCAGACTGTCAGGGTTAAGCCTCACTATACCTCAAGGGGAAAAAGTGAGCTGATGGGTGAAAGCCAAGTCCAAACATTTGAAGGGGGTCAGGAAGAGGGGCATGAAGCATTCCAAAAGGCTTAGTTACCTTTGAGAGCGAGCGATATATACCTGCGCCCAGAGGGACAGCGATCAATGTCAGAAAGAGAGCGGCAGTGCTGAATAAACCTTTTGCATAAACAGCAGAGAACATGTTGTGCTGGAATAATTACCTGGGAAGTTTGTTCTTATTGATCCTTTACATGATATAATCTCTTACCTCGTCATTAGAAAAGTGTAGTCATATTGCTCTTCAACCAATCAGTGTTTCACGCACACACTGGTTTGTCTTTAATCTTGTGCTGATGGCTGAATTTTCTCATGTAAACAAGACTTAAATAAATACAATCAAAATAACAAAGCAGTTTTCCACTAAATCATCTCATTGTGACGATAACATGACACCACTTTGCTTATAAGCTTCAATACAGGCTCAAGGTTCAAGCTCAAGTGATCTTAATGATACCAGAGGGGTGATTTAGTCAGCATTGCATCTAAACAGGAAGCAACAGTACAGATAATGCTAAAATACTGTCATTTAAATGGCAGGAATGGATGCAGAATATCCCTCCTATAACACACACTTTCACACCTCAGTGGGGTTGGTGCCAGATAGAGCTGGCTTTTGTCAAGGACCTGACCTTAAATGGGTCACTGAGGCTTTTTGAGGATGTTACAGTTCAATACCCTGCAAGCGATTTTTCATTTTAACAGGAAGTGACCAGTACCAACAGATAAAAGCAAAGCAAAATGGAAAAATGACAGAGCAGTCAGTAAGATCGGGTTATCGATCATCCTTTATGTGCACGTTTTCCCTTTGCACCAGTTTACTGATACAAACTGGTTTATGAACACATGGCTTGGTCAATGTTTCTGCATGTGCATGGAAGGGAAAAGACGGATACATATAGAAAAACTAACTATGACTACAGCTTAAATGAAATGTCAATGTTGAAAAATGAAAAATGATATAGGTTGAGCTTAAAAGATACATCTTCAATGGATTCACAGTTCAGGCTTCACCTTCAAGGACACAAACAATAAAATCTCGACGTTTGTCACAAATAAGACATTAAATCCTTCATCATGTGGAATGTTCATCAAAGAAGAAATTAAAATACAGTTATTGAGTTCATTTTCTGAACTTAAAGACACATTACATGACTCTCTGACCATAAAACTCTGCGTTCCAGACTTCAGTGACATCTATCATGTGCACTTTTGGAGCCGCTGCTGCCCAGCACTGATAAACTTCACAATACAACTACGTGACGTTGCAGCAGAGTTTCGCTATACGCTAAAACACAATGGCTGTTTGAACACGAACCATCGCTGTATCAACAAGGAAACACAAGAAAATTAAAAAGGGAAAGAGACAAAACAACAGTCATCGCAAAATCATCTTTGATTGACTGGAGAGAGATAATTGGTCAGGTAGGATGCAAGATGGATGCCCAATTAGCCCTCGATTGGGGGCGTGTGATGGGGAAAATGGCAAAAGTTCAGTTGGCAATGTCTTTTATTCAGAGGTGGCAATTCCTGGTCCAGAAAGTAAAAGTCCTGTCCGCCGGCAGCTGTTCCAACCAGTCACCAAACGAGCTGAATTTAATGAGCAGAGTTTATTTGCCAGGTAAACGAGCCTGTTAGTGAAAACACCTGTTCTAAATGTGTAGGTAGATCCGAAAACATGGCTGGACTTTTAGTTTCTGGACCAGGAATTGCCACCTCTGCTTTTATTGAAATGGCAACGGTTTTCTATTTTTTAAAAGGAGTCCTATTATGGTATTTGGAGTTTTCTGAGCTTTCTACAGTGTTACAGTGTTGAATCCTCATCAGACATGTGAATGGCACTGTTTTTTTTATCACCTAAACACATGTTTGAGTTTGAGTTTGAGTTCCAGCACGCTCTCTGTTCGGTTTCCATGACGACAAAAAACGCATCGTTTTAGAGGGTTTTTTCTACTTCGAAATCCTTGTAACGTCCCGGCGGATAAGGTTCGGTGATTGGTTACCTTCTACTGGTTAACAAAGGCATGTACAAATACATCAGGCGGGTGGAAAACGTCGGATAAAGTTATTTCCAACGATGGCTGGTGAGTTTACCAAAGAGAGACATCCTGCTGCATTCGTTGCTGTGGGTTGCTGTTTTCCACTTCGTTTTCAGGCTCTGATTCAGGTTCCAACATGTAGGGCTGTATGCTATGTGTTGACATTGTATTTTGTTTTTATATTGAGTTCATATTAGCCTAATCCCTCTGTTTATGAGATGTTACAATGACGACCAAAGCAGTTGCGGTGCGCGCTCCCGATGTAGTGCAGTGGCGGGAGGCGGGGCTTAATGCGGAAGAGTCTCAATCCACTCGTTTTGCCCACAGGCTGATCTGACAGCCTACGGAGAGGGTCGGTCTGAAGTAAATAAAGCGATTTGGGACAATAACTCGATCAATCCCAGCCCTTCTGGTCTCAGAAACAAAAATAAATTAGCCTGAAATGCACATAATAGTTACACTTTAAGAAAACAGATTCAACAGACCTCAGTCACCAAAGGGATGGTTGACTCAAGCAGCCTCTGGAGCAGAACTGACTTTTCTGAGTCAGTCCAATGCTAACATTTGTCTTTTCTCTCACTTTTTCCCTTTCTCTCTCTATTCCCTTCTCTGCCTTTAACTGTTTCCACTTGGGTTTCTTTGCTGAATCAGCCATAATGTGTGTTTAAAACAGCCAGTGTGTTAATATCCCAGAAAAATGCAGCATTCATGTGATGCTCTAGGCTACAGCTAGAAGTTACGAAGACAATGGGATGTCAATGTGCCTTTAAAAAGAGTTAAAAGCACAGAGTTTTAAGATTGGAAACTCCTGTGGCGTTGCTTTAAACCCTTATTTCTCCAATGTGTGGAAAATGATTCATTTATGGTCTAAATGTGAATATAGTCTAAACTAGTTGTAGACATCGTTGGCTCACAAAGGGAACAAGAAGTTCCTTTAGCATGGAGGTTAGCTTGCTATGGTAGCCAGTGCATTTTACGCTTATTAAACACAGCTAACACACTCATTAAGCCTACTAACAGTTTCAGAAATTCCAAAGCTCTTCTGTTCATAGTGCAGCTATACATGCAAATGACCATGCAACACTGTACAAAGCGCTGCATTAAGCTAACGACCTCACAGATGCCTGTCATTAACTGGCAAAGTCTTATAACAGCCAGCATTTATGTACCACCTCTAAGAGACGATGTCCTTGTACCCACATCTTTAGAGGAATAACATAATTTTATGTCCAACATATGTCATGTGTATAATTGAAGTTGCAGCTTTGTATGCTAATATAGCATCTGTTTTAGCTTAAACTGTGATGCTTTCCTTATAGTAAACATGGCTTTTTAACAACTTGAGGCAAGCAGTAAAGTGTAGAGGAGTGATTAAAATAGTGATGGACATGTGAAATAACACTTTAAAGTAAAACTCTTGACATGTTATCGGATGGGAGTTGTTTGGTTTGACACCAACCACTGCAACTCTCAAATGCGCTGTAACTGTGACACATCCGTCTTTTAAAATGCATTTCTTCTTTGCTTTTCTATGGAGTTTTTTTTTTTTTTTTTATTGGTTTTTTTTTTTTTTTTTTGTCCAGCAGTACAAGAAAACCTCAAATACTTTACCTGTGGAGACAAATTACTGGAGTTTTTGTGACTATTTTAAGTTTTAATGTGAGAGCTGGCGGGAAAGACAGGCAGCTGAGACCATCTTGTGAATGTGACAGCTTAAAAGCAGAACTGCATCATCAGAATGAAAAGGCTACTCAGGCAGCATAAACTGAATGCTGCAAGTGGTGGTTAGATGAGAACTGATGAGGGAGTCCTATTTAGTAAATGGACTGCATTTATGGCACTGTGTAAAAGTCTGAAGCCACCCATCATTCCTTTATGTTTTGCTTCCAAGCAGCTACGTTTTCCTCCAGTCTTTTAAAGGGGTTTGAGCAACAGTTCTCCAGACTTTCTGAAGGTCTTTAAAGGTTATTTTGTAGCTGGTTTTTCCACTCATACTCAGCATCAGGCCAAAGCCAACATAGTTTGACAGAAAGGAAATGGTATTTTTGCAGATTCACAAAGACATATTAGCTGTAAGCTTCTGCATAGTGTGCAGTGTGTCCCTCAAAAATGTGGTAGGTGGAAACTGGACAAGTAGATGATAAAAGAAGTCTCAGTATCCAAAAGAGATGTCCTCAAGAAAAAAATAACACATTCAACCCGGACCTGACAGTACTTCATGTACTGATGTATGTGATGGCTGTGTCTACAGCCACACATGGGTGATCAAATTCATTACACATACACTTAGATTTATTTTTGTTTAACCAGGATTTAATTTGCAGACCAATATTTTTATCAGACATCCATTTCATATAGCATCACAAATATTCTGAAAGAGCGCGCATTTTAGTTTGTTGTGATGGTTTTTATTTGTTTTTTCCTTGAGTTTCAGTGGCTCCAGTCGCGTGGCTGTGAACTAGCAGGTGGCCAGCTAATTGGACCGAACCAGTGGCAGAAATGGGAGGGGGAATTTAGGGTTTTCTTCTGTTCATGTAGTTAGGTTTTTGTGTGTCATCCCTTTTGTCTGTTTTGTTTGGGCTGATCAGCCACTATTTAAGTTTACCCATGTGTGTCATTTGTAAGGTCAGTTTGTTTCATTTTGCTTGAGTTATTGCTGTTATAAATTCTTTGATGATAGTTTTGTTAAGTTGACTTCTTTTATAGGCCTGGTTTATTCATTTGTGTTGAACAACTTTTTCTTTTTTTTGGGTCAAAATAAAAACCTTATTTTTGAACTTTAAACCTGTGCCTGACTGCTTCACTGCTCGGCCCATCACAATGTACTTCATCAGAAATGGTCCACATGGAAGGGAGACGTTCATAAGGAAGACGAACAGAGAGAAAAGGCTGACTTCTATATTATAAATTAGTGGGATCAGGTGTGGAGGGAAGTGGGATCATCTGGATAGAGAACAGAACAAAAGACAAAACACCCAAAAGAGTTTTAGAAGTCTCTTCCTGGAAAACTATTCTTGAAGACTACTTGGCAAGAAAGTTTCTCTAAGCTTATCGACAGACAAGTAAACAAAAGATGCAGGTTCTTATTGATATGTGCTCCATTAATAGCTTAAGATGAAGGATTTCAGTTGAAATCCAGCTGGATTTCTTTCTTCGTCCTAGCTTGTTTCTTATTTGCAATATTGCAGTAAAACAAGCAGTTCTACCCACATGAAAGTAAACCAAACTAAAGAAAACTGCAACACTTCTCAGCATTGCCCACCCCATAGAACCAAAGTTCCCAGGTTTCATCCTCAGGTGAGACCACCCTAAGAGGGTTCAGACTGTTGAAGAATCCATTAAATCTCTCAATACCAACTCACAATGTTTATTCTTATTAATAAATAATGATTTTTGAAGGTCATACTGACTGTGATCTGGCTAACAAACTGTATAAAAGATGGATGGAGCCTCTGTGACGTCACTTGGAGGTTTCTGTAAAGCTTAAGTGAAGCTCATTGGAAAGTTTCCACCTTCATGCATGCCGTCGCTCCCAGAAAAAAAAAAAAAATAGGGTAAGGGGGAGAATGATTGACATCTATTAAACGCCAAGCTGCCTGTAGCTAAGAGCTAACGGAAGCTAACCAGCTGATGAAGGTAGGCAGGCTAAAGTTAAGTCAAGCTGTAAACGGACTAAACACCACAATTGTTCTACATTCCTTGAAATGTGATATCGGGTACCTGTCAGTCAAAAGGACACACCCCCTCTTCACGTTATATTTCGAGATAAAATTACTATGAGATGAAAAATTCACTTCCAACACAGTTGTCATGAAGGTAAACCTTACTTATTAAACTTAAAATGTTTTTTTCTTTGTACCAGGCTGTAAACATGTTTATTTCTGCTGTGTAGTTGGTCTTTTTAACATGGGAGTCTATGGGAATTTGCTTGTTTAGAATTTTTGGTGCTTTCGCATCGACTAAACTTTTTATTGTCGGAGGTTGCATCTTGGATCTGGGAGTAACTGCACTTTTTTTAATATATAAAAGTTCTTATTTTACGACTTAATTTCTGTTTATGTGTCTTGTGTTTTTTTCTCTTTTTATACACTTTCCAGCACTGAGAAGTAAATGCAATTTCAATGTTTACTAGTGACAAAGGTATCTTGTCTGGTCTTAAAGCTGCTCAGACCAAATACTGACTGTCATGCTTTTTATATTCAATATCAATAAATGGCTGCATGTAAATCCCATTTACCTGACAAAGTGTAAATAAATTATTTTGTCTTAAAACATTTCAGTGTACTGTCATTAATAATAATAATAAAAAAAATCATATCAAGATTAATTAGACACCTTAAAATGATTCATTCAAGAGTTAAAAGTTCAATCAATCTGAAATAACAAGGTCAGGATCATCAAAATGATTCAAATATTTGCACACATTTTAATGGAGGTTGCAGCCTGTACAGCAATAGAGCACAGCGAAACAGACACAAAGGTGCGACTATTCATCCATCTCTCTTATACACATATAAGCACACACACTCACAAACACACTCAAATTCACAGTCTTATCCTTTTCATCACTGCCTCACTTCGGCCTCCACCTTCTCCATCAGCAGTTCCTTTTTCTCCATCATTGTCAGAGATGGCTTTATCCCCCATCAATGCAAGGACACTGCTTGGCTGTAGGCTAGGCAACGCAAGAAAGCCCTGCTGCAGATGATTTTGGCTTTCTTCCTCCCCGGCGGCATAGAAATCAAAATCCCTTGTTCGCTGAAAATTATTGCTGGATTACCTTTGTCCCTGCACAACAGCGCTGTCAGAACTAAATCTGCCAAACTTGGATTTATGACTTGCGTGAGTGGTTCAGAAAGCATGATGAACCACATGTGTATTCATGTTTGCTGTTTTTCTGTTTGTCTGACTGAGTGGGTTAAAGCCAACCCCCCCATTTCCACCCTGTGTCTCATCATCATCTCTTCCTGCCTTTGTCTCCCACGCTCTCTAATGATGACAGGAATGACCGAGGCTCCCGGACAGCCAGGTTCCCACTTTAATGTCTGCTTGCCTTACTGCCTTGCTCATGGCTCAGGTTTCTCTCCCAGCCCTGCTCTCTGATTTACAACGTCCCCCTTGGCTGATGTGGAGCAGGGAGGAGTTGGAAGCAGTGGAGGGGGAAGGCATTGATTGTTCTCTTTCTCTCTCACTGTCTCTCTTTATTTATGACACCTCCAGCATGACCGGGAACACACAGTGACCCCAGGGACGTTAGGCCCACAATACCCTGGTGACCATGTATCCAAAGCCACATCCAACACAGCGTTGTGGCTTTCAGGCTGATCAAAAGACAATAACCCCCCCCCCCCCCCAGCAACACCCTCTGCCCATCATTCTTGGGGAGTCAGCTGGGTTGAAGTTTGGGTGAATGAAAGCCATCTCGGCATCACATGCAAGGTTGGCGCATGAGGGGTGAATAATTGTTGCGTTTGAGAGTGAAGGGGAAAGTAGGAGGTTTAACGCATTAAGCGCAACAATGAGAGTTGCAGGCATCATCTGACATCGTCCCTTGGGGGCAGCGCGTCTCATGTTTTGTTTTGTTGTCCTGTGTTGTTGATGGCAGCGGCAACCTGGACGGTTTAGGACACAGAGAAAAGACCTCTCTGCTTGGTCTGAACCATTCAGTAAGGCTCAGCTATGTGACGTCCGACAGAAAATAAACTGATTTGTTCAGATTTTTAAGCCTGAAGCTAATAAAAACATAATAACTCTTCGAGTTGGATTGTTTTTGTTCATCAAACCTTCTACACACCCACAAGCTTGTTTTCTGGCAGCTGATTTCACCTCCATTATAGCTTCATATATTAAAATCTGAAAGCATTTTAATGAATTTGGTGGGTTCAATAAAAACACACTTAATGTGGTGTGTTTTCCTATTCCCTCTGGCTTACTTGGACTTGAATGAAAGCTGTCAATCATCTTCTGTAGAGATCGATTGATCAGGTCCAACCTTGACTGGGTCATTTGGGCATGCATTTGTGGCGTGCAGGCAAGGATAATTTATTATAACATTTCCAGTCTTTCCAGCTGTCATGGCCACTAAAAGAAAAATGAATTAGCTTAGCATTGCTGTCCTCTTGCTGTAGTGCCATTAAACAATCCTACAGGTTCAAGGATATTAGTCGTCTCCTTGGTAACCGTGAAAATGGGGGAGACGGAAGATGTTAGTCTTTTAAAATGAGGTCCAGTTTGTAAAATGGTTTTTATTTTAATCCAAACATGACGTTTTCTTCCAAAACCAAACAAGGCTTTGACTATTTGAACAACAAAAGTAATGAATTATGAAGACATGAAGCAAATCAAACAGGAAAGGTGGGATTCGACATGAAGCAAGAACCAAAGTGTCCACTGAGGCTGTACATGCAGCTTGATGTTCAGCTGGCTGCCAGCTCATGTTCCAGTCATATTAAGTTTTTTTTTATTTGTTTTTAAGTCCACTCTGTACCTCTCTGAGCTGCTTTCCTCATATTCACCAGACGGATGCCTCTTATAAGCTGATCAGGTCCTTCTAGAGGTACGGAGGTCCAGGTGGAAACTCAGAGCCGTCGCAGTCGCTGTTTATAAAAGATGGGATTCTTTTCCACGACAGGTTGGAGAAAACACATCGATGTTCTTTTTTTTTTTAAAACTCGCCTGAAGACCCATTTTTATGGCCGATCCAGCAAGAGACTCTGGTTTTTTGTCTTTTTTATTGTCCTTATAGGTTTTAATGTTTTTCTTTTTACTTTTTATTGTTTTTCCTTTTACTGTTTTTACTACTATTAACCTTTTTCACTCTGCACCTTTAAATGTTTCACTTCATGTTCAGCACATTGCTCCAACTAGTGTAGTGTCAAAGTGCTTTATGAATAAAGTTGAGTTGAGTTTGAACATTCAATGCCTTCCTTTGATTTGGAAGGGTTGAGTGTTCATTGTTTGGGATTTCGGTGTGAGTATATCTAAACAGTTTAATTAGATGAGACTCTGAAGTCTTTGTGTGTTGATGGAAACGCTTTTGATAAAACTTTACATATCTGCTGAAAAAAATCTCACATTCAATATTTTCATGAGAAACTAGCTGTTCCATCTGGAAAGCAGCATAAATGACATCTTATTTTAGAAATAGTCATTATGTTGAGTTGGTAATCACTGCCAGTTGGCCCCTAATGTCATGTATGAGAAAATATCGCCATGGAAACACAGGCTTGTGTCAACACACAAGTGCAGAAAACTGCCCTCATGAAAAGTAAAGAAAAGTTTGCAATAAGAAACAGAATTTGATTTCTCCACAAGCTGACTGTGAAGGAGGACATCTTCTGCATCTTCCAATAAATCTATACGTGTCTTGCTCTTACAGGTAAAGAAGAATAACGATTACACAAAAAACACGCAGGTGCCAAAGTTCTTGATGTATTTATTCTGCTAGAAATCAATGTCAAATTAAGACTTTCTGCAAAAATGCTCCGTTACCCTTCATGAATTCATATTTATAAAGAAAATTGGATTTCTGGCAGTTCCTATGAACAGCTTTCAGGAATACTTCTCCAGGTTTCTTTAAGGACTTTCCAAAACTCTTCCTCAGGTGTTTCTTTGTCCAGATGACCCCACACTGCTTCAAAAATGTTGAGATCTAGACTCGGGGGATAATTTGTTTTACGATTAGATGTGGTGCTGGTGATTTTCAGTTTGGTTCTTGTGTTTTGTGTCATACCCAAGCAGAAACCTCCAGCAGTTAAAAGTGAAGCCTATGCGGAAGTGCACAAAACTGCAGTTCCCCCTTCATCCACTAGGGGCTCCAAAACAGAGCAAATCCCCATTGACTCCCATGTTAAAAAGACCAACTTCACAACAGAAATAAACATGTTTACAGCCTGATTCAAAAATCCATTTTCGGTTCATAGGACAGGTTTACCTTCATGACAACTGTGGGGGGAGTGAATTTTTTTCTAACTCGCCCGTTTAAAATCAAATCAAATCAAATCAAACTTTATTTATAAAGCACTTTTCCTACAATAAAATGCAACACAAACTGCTTTACATGATAAAAAAAAAAAAAAGTAAACACAACAAAGAAAATCCATCAGCCCCTCCCTTCTCACATTCAGACACATACACACTCATACACACACCCACACAACATCAATTTCAACAGTACTCTTAAACATGATGCATGCACCTACTTAGTTATTTATTGCTGAGCACAGATGAGCCTGGTAAGGAACACCATCGCAGGAGCCATCTGCACCAGGAGTCGATCAGACAACAGTATCAGGGGCACCGTTACAGACCAAAGCATGAAAGGTGCCCCTGCAGCCACGGCCATTATGACACCCAGTGCAGAGGGCTCCCTCTGAGGAAACACCGGAAAATATCCTAAAATTGATAAAATACATTAAAAGAATAATAAAATAAAATAAAATAGTAGTAATAATAAAAACAAGAAATATTTCAATTAAAAACAATACAATAAAGATTATAAAAGCAGATAAAAAAAAAAGATGAGTAAAAAGTAATTTAATCTCGAAGTTCGGCATATTTAGGTGCGTGTCCTTTTGATTGACAGGTACCAATATCCTGCTTCAAGTAGAAGAACGTAGAACAACCGCGGCTTTTAGCCAGTTAACAGCGTAACTTAGCTTTAGCCCGCTTATCTCCGTTAGCTGGTTAGCTCCTGTTATCTCCGGGTTAGCTCGGTTAGCTCTTAGCTACAGGCAGCTCGGAGTCCGCTCGATCTCAATCATCCACCATGACGCTCACAGCCCCCCTCTCAGCTCCACCTCTTTGCCCATATTTGTATTTTCCGGGTGAGACAACGCGCATGACGCTGCCAAGATGGCGATAGTAAGAACCGCCCATCGAGCTTCAATTCAGCTCTTCAGAAACTTATGGGTGACGTTACGGAGGCTCCGTCCATCTCTATATACACTCTATGGTCATACCCAAGCATTTTCTTCCCTGTTTTCCCTTCCTGAAGAATGTTTTAACGACAGCGTGTAATGGAAACCATTTCCGATGAGGCTTCAACCAACAGACGGAGCTACTGGTGATCTAAGACGCATCTTTCTGGTCTTGTGTGTGATTTTCTTTCAAATCCCAAGGATCTGGTTGTTCTTGGGCCTGACATGTCTTCTTTTGTCTTTCACTTTTCTAGTTTTCTCAGATGTTTTGAGGACATACTGCACACCATGCTGAGAAAAGCCAAGTTTTGGAAATCACCTGTTGATGCAAAAATACTATTTCATGTCTAACAAAATGTTATCTTTGGCATTTATCTGAGATTGTAATTAGACCAACTGGAACAAAAGATGTGCATGTGTGACAGGCTGCTTGTACCAAAGAACCTAAAGATTACATTCAAATGGGATCATTAATAAGTTGTCACACTGGTTCATCCCTTGAAGGAGCCTTGTTGTGCTTCACTGGTTCATAGGTTAGAGTTAAGTCGCCTGGACTGAAAACGGGCGTAAAACCAGCTAATTTTTAAGGTAGAACTAAAAATAAACCCTTTTAACCTTGGACTATTATTGCTCAAGACCTCTTTAAAAATTTCAAACAAAGTCTAGCAGCAAAATATAAAGAAAATAGACGGTAAAACATGTTTTCCCACCTAATGTTTGTTTATGCAAGAAGATTTTCAGCCACAGGATAATTAGACAGAATTCCCATTTAGCCCTCACTTCATTAGTATTTCAGTATCCAAGCGCGACCGATTAACCATCTTCTGACATAATCTTTCTGTGTCACAAATACTTTACAGATACAACACTGCCCTAAAAAGGATTAGAATTCATGTTTAAGCCGCTTTCAGATGTTTTTCTGAGCTAATGTTTGATATAAAAACCCTCCCGTGAACATCAGCACTGAGTCAGCGGCTCGTGTCAAGACATGAGCTAACAAAGTGCTAATGCAGGTAATGACCTATCCGCAGTTGTTTAATGGACTGTGCGTAATGAGTCGTCTGGGCAGTAAGCGGCGTGCACACCTGTTTGGCTGAGCTTTAGAGCAGGTGGACAGGCCAAAGAGCAAAGGTCTGACTGAAGTCTGCAGGAAGCACTTGGAGAGGCTGTTGTGCAGACTGCGGAAGTGGGTCCTCCATAAATGCAACAACTGATATGAATCAAGCTTACAGCTGCTCGTGCATCTGTTGCCACACATTATTTACACTCCATTACCCCAGTCTTGAGGATACGGCATGACAGTGTTTGCACATCCAGTCAGGGTTTCAGGCAGCCGACAGGTATTTCACAGGTTTCCACTACAGTGAACATTTCAAGCTCAGATTAATGTTTTCAAACTATCTTTTATTATTAATTTAAAGAAAGGATTAAGGCAGAGATACCTTTCCCTTAATATAAAGATTGCAAGAGCTAGAATTTGCAATTCTCCTAGAAGATTGGCTTCTGAGGAAATAACACGATGACCATTTATGCAATGAAAGATAGATGTGCAGCAAGCTGAGAATTCTGATGAGGACCCTCCAATTAAATCTTTCCTCATTCGGATGCAGACCCTCAAACAGTTTCATGATATGCAAGCTTTCCTTGGGAATGATTACAAGATGAGCTCAAGATTTCTGCAACTTTAAAACATCACACCAGCTTAAAACGAAAACGGACTAAACTGTGAGGAGGGGCTTCTGCCGCTGTGTGTTTAACAAGCAAAAGTCCAGAAGTAACCTGAAAGAGCATAAAGCTGGAATGTAAACAGGACTTATATGTGCTCTTTGTTAGACTCTAATGGAAGGAAAAGAGGCACTCTGCATGCATCACCACGAGGTGAGGTCGGAGTCAAGAGCAGGATGTACATCTGCAGGCAGATGGATGATAAACAGAGAGAAGTGTGGATAAATTAGAAGAGCTTTTGAATGCCAGCATGTGTCGACTCCAGCCGCCATTCTTAACATTTCCACTTCACGCTGTAGCAGCGCGGAATAAAAACGCTAAGCCCACAGTGAGCGAGTCATGCAAGCGTTTGTTGCGCGGAGGCCAAGCTGTGTGGGCGCTGGGAAGCGAGCTTCGTCGGATGATCTCAGCTGAGATGAGATGCATCTTGAGAGTCGTTTTAAAGCGTAACATTGAAGATGATGGCAGCAGTGGGAGTTTGCAGTACAAAGCTGACCTGCTGCGTATTAAACATGGACTGATGGTACACTATTAAATGAAGATGGCTATTTTTACCAGCCATAGTGGCAAACCAGCTGGTATTGTTCTGATTTTATTCTGTATGTGTGCTAATGTTTATTTTGAGGCATTCAGACCTTTTCTGCCATAATCACCGACTTCTTCGGGAGCAGTAGTCATTATGAAAAGCAGGGTTAGGTGTAATGAGGCAGAAACTCATTTCTGGGGTTTTTGGGGAGGTTTTGATTAAGCTCTGAATTGATATTAATGCTGGGGTTAGACATGCAGAGTTCCAGTCTGGTTAAGTAAAAAAAAAAAAAAAAAAATTACTTAAAAAAACATAATCATGCCAGCAAACAATGCATGAGGCAAACTCATTTCATATATGTTCAAATTTATCTACTATTTTTACAAATGTTGAGTTTAGTTTTATCCATTTATTTAACAATTAAAATATATTTCCATTAGATGTTTAGGTTTAATTTGGTGGATATTTAAGTAAAAGGAAGACCCATTTCTTTGGTTTGGTTATTACATGCTGCGGCTTTCAGAGCAGTCACATAGGAACTATGAAGACGGACGTTTGTGTTTGGTTTTTAGTTTTTGGTGGAGCCGCAATTACCATGTTTATGTTTGACTTCATATCCAGCCAGGACATATCTTGGAGATGACATTTTAGTACTAGAAAAAAATAAACTTTTTCTGCAAACCAAGATGACTGGACTGAATGATTCTAAGCAGCAGGAGACACGTGTCGGCCACAGCAGCAAACCGTTTCTCAAATGTCATTTTTTAGTGTTTGCTCTGCTTTAAGGCAATTTTAAAACATCTAAACTGTACAAAATAAAAGCTTGAAGAAATTCAGCACCTCCAAATCTGAGACCATGGTCCTCAGCTGGAATAGGGTGGATTGTCCGCTCCGGGTCGGGAGTGAGGTCCTGCCTCAAGTGGAGGAGTTTAAATATCTCGGGGTCTTGTTCACGAGTGAGGACACAGACATGGAGCGTGAGATCGACGGACGGATCGGTGCGGCATCTGCAGTAATGCGGACTCTGCGCTGGTCTGTCGTGGTGAAGAAGGAGCCAGAAGGCGAGGCTCTCGATTTACCAGTCGATCTACGTTCCTACCCTCACCTATGGTCATGAGCTGTGGGTCGCGACCGAAAGAACGACATCTCGTATACAGGCGGCTGAAATGAGTTTCCTCCGTAGAGTGGCCGGGCTCACCCTTAGAGATAGGGTGAGGAGCTCAGTCATCCGGGAGGGGCTCAGAGTAGAGCCACTGCTCCTCCGCATCGAGAGAAATCAGTTGAGGTGGCTTGGTCATCTGGTCAGGATGCCTCCTGGACGCCTCCCTGTTGAGGTGTTCCAGGCACGTCCCTCTGGGAGGAGACCCGGGGAAGACCCAGGACACGCTGGAGGGATTATATCTCTCGGCTGGCCTGGGAACGCCTTAGGATCCCCCCCGCAGAGTTGGCAAATGTGGCCGGGGAGAGGGAAGTCTCGGCTTCCCTGTTTCGGCTGCTGCCGAACTGTTGCTCTCAGTTCAAATCCTCAAACAATATTTGCCAAAAATTCCCAATTCCCAAAAAGTCAATGTTAAAATGACAGTTTACAGACACCATGAGGCTGCATTCTATTTTATAGCAACATCAGAAACATTCCTGAGCCTAAAACTTGGTTTCTGACTCTTTTTGATGCCACACAGACATTTTTATGCAAAGTCTTGAAGCCATCCTGACCCTGCAGCATCCCAAAGCTGAGAAACCGCAAGGCATCATGTGACAGTTGTAGCTTGTGTTACAACCCCATATTGCACAGCAAACTGGATTTCAACACAGTGACCATGTGAGATGCACATCATGGCATCATGGCAAATTAAGCAAATAAATCCAAAGGGACATTATCAGGGAAAGCAAAGAAGAGAAAGAGATGAGAAAAGAGTGAACATTGGAATGGCTTTTACTCGCTGAAGAGAACGTGAAAAAGAGACAGGAAGATGGATGCTGAATTAGTCATCAGAGGGGGCCAAAGTATGAATAACTGCCAAGGTTCAGCAAAATAAATCCTCCCCAGTTCACTCTAAACACAATATTACTAAGAAATTGATATCACACTTGTCCTGAAGGCTAGCACTGTATGGACAAAAAATGCTTAAATTACCTGCATACATCCAGTAGTTCATTATGGTACCACTAACTAGTTATTATGTTACACAGTTATTATTGTTCAGTCTTTCTTTCTACAGAAGGGGATACAAATCTGATATAACAGTCTGGACTGAGACTGAGTTTGCATGGAGTGTAAAGGATTTTCTCTGGATTTGTTGACTGAAGAATCACTTTGACCTCCCATCACCCCACCGAATACTAAGATTCATTCAGTCATCGCTGAGCACCAGGTGGTGTTGCCCATCACATTCCACACACTCCCACCAAGGCTGTCTTTTCACACTGGTAGCAACAAATAACTCTGCATAAAAAAGAGAAAAATCCAACTGTCTTGCAGGGGTAGCCTTGCATGGCAAAGACAAGATGTGTTAACACCTGATCTGGAAGAACTCTAAAAGCTGATGCAGATTTTTACCCGCTTACAGCAAGAATACATGAACAGCACAAATGGAGCAGACTGAGATATCACACAGCAGTGCGAGCATGAAACCTTGTTTCATGTCTAAAGATAAAACCGTATCTCTCTCCGCAGCTTCTCATTAAGCCCGAGCCGCCGCTCAGCCGAAGCCCTCGCTGTCACTCAGCAGCTCATCACTCAAACTAGGCTGTAAAAAGAACCGTAAAATCATCATCAGAGGCTTTAAGCACACCACTAGGTGTTTACAGTATCTTACATCTTTTCTTTTTCAGGTTAAAACAAAGATTATTTGATTAAAAAAAAAAAAAAAAAGCTGGAAAATGAAGAAACTGGCTGGCTTTCCCCTTTCACTTGACTGACATCGGCCATTGCCGCTCTTGTCTGGCGGTGACAAAGCGAGCTAATGGCTGGCATCATTAGCTTTGTAGAGCGTCATCACTTTCTGTCCTTCATGTTTTCATTTGAACTGACTTATGATATTGTGATAGTCTGCTCGTTAACACAAGGAATCTGGAGCCAGAAAAAACATCCCAGCTATGAAATCAGCCAATTATCTGCTAGTGTTTTCTTTCTGGACAGACATAGCAGCACTGCCAAGCCAGCAGCTCATTAGGGAATGACTGGCCTTGTCTCCTGAGCTGTCCTCCATTTTGATATCCAAAACAAGGCAGGGGTGACCCAAACTCACAACCAACCAGACATTTCACTTTACAGTTAAACAGATGATAAAGCCACTAAAGAATCCAGCTAAAGACTAGAAGATTTTTCTTTTAAATTTGGCCAAACAAACTTGAAAAGCTGAAAAAACTGAGCTTTAGTTTGTATTCAGCCTTTCATTGATGGCTGACAGCTGTATTACTACAATGTGTCTAAAAAAAACCAGACATATAAACATACATTTGCTTTCCTAGACCTCCATTACGTTTTATGCTAATATTAGCTTCAATCTGTGCTCAAGTTCAGCTGTTTGCTTGCCCCTGCAATGATACCTCACATTTATAAATGCTTGGAAAAGTCCACTTCAGGCATCGTCTGGAATCTGATGCAATGATCGGAGCCAATTATGCATTAAAATTAAAGAGAGAGAAAAATGCTAATAGTGTGGGGAAGTGAAGAACTGCTTTACACCACTGGGGCTGTAAATATGATTATTGAGTGTAGTGGTGCTGATGAATTATAAATAGAAGCTGTTCTACCACACTAATCAGATTTCACTGGGAATCAAGGATTGACAGCAAGACGTGGGCACGTTGGCTTGTGCTGAAGGAAAAGCTCAGAAGGTCACGGTGTGCATGACAAATCCTCCAATCTCAACAGACATATAGGCTGTTACCAATAAACATGACCTATGTGAGGGTTTTCAGTGCATCAAGTTGCATGCTAACAGCAAATGGAGCTAATATCATTGTCAAGTGTTTATTTATGATTAAGCCACAAACACCCAGTAAGGTGAAAAGAGGTTTCCAGAAAGCAACGTCAAGGACAGTAGCAGCTTTGTCCCAATTCAGGGTCTGTACACTTCAAAGTGTGCAGGCTACAAAGAAGACTTTGTGGCCTCCGTAGTCTGCACACTTCGAAGTGCGCTTACTGTTGGTGAAATGAGACAGCAAACCTAGTGTACGAGGATTACCTATAGTGCTCCAGTCCTCCATTGCCTAGCAACTACATATGCCAAGTTTATCAAATCAGCTGTCCCACAAAAACACGAAAATATGTTTTAAAATGACAAAAAATGGTGCCATTAATTTGAATTTTATTTATTTCCATTTACCTGTGTCTAAATTACAAAACATGTGGAGGAAGCCGCCCAGACGAGCTCTCTTCTGGCCGACAGATCATCCTGTCAAGCTGACGTTGACTTCAGTGAAAAATATTACTGGTCAAACCTATGTCATTAAATTAATTTGTGGTCATTGGACGCAATGCTGCCGTTGTCTTAGCTTGTCTGCTGGGACAAATATGTATGTATATTTACATAAAAAACACGCCCTCGCGGGCTATTCATTCTTTTCAATCAGGTGCACAATGAATTCTGGGAAAAAAGCGAACACGGAGGACGCATCGCTTGTAGCCTTCATTTTAAGCTAATCTGGAGCCAAACAAAGTGCGGATTTGAAGGTAAGATTCGAAGGAGCCTTTTTAACCGGGACAGCACTTGGCGTGTTATTAGGACATATGTTGCTGATGAATCTGCACTTTGAAATATGCAGACCATGAATTGGGACACAGTTATTGTTTCTCCATTGCAGTGTCATCATGGACACGTATAAATATGTCCTTGTCATTAACTGGTGTTACAGAGTTACGATGCTTTTAGATGGCTGCCTTACCTGAGTCTCCATGCTCAGAAAATAAAGTGTCTAGTTACACATTTAAGGGTTCAAAGAATTGTCACTCGGGCGGTACCCTCAAAAGTATTGCTCAACCTGGGTAAACAGTGGGTATTTAAATACCCCAAAAGGTACAACTAGGCACCATTTTCTGAGGGTGCATTCCCACTGGTGCCATTTGGTCCTCTCCAAACAAACCCTGCTTCAGTTCCAGGGAAAGTCATCAGACAGTAGTTGGTTTGGAGTAGTATAAGTGCTCATTTGCACCCTGGTGTTGACAGAAGAGGTGAACTTTGGTCTGCTTGAAAACCAATATTCCCAAATGACCTGGTGCAGTTCATGTCTGTGTTAAAAACCATTAGGTGGCTTGGGTAGCCGAGCAGGGCATCGGATGACCACAAAGATGACTGCCTAAATATTTCAGTCAGACTGCCAAAAGACCGTTGCGGAAAGACCATGCAGCTTACCATCACCAAGTATGAATGTGGAGTGGATGAATATTGGATACAATGTAAAGCACTTTGAGTGCATTGAAAAGCACTACAGAGGTCCAATAAACCATTATTATTATTACCCGTCTCCTGCAGAGCCAAATTTTTACAGATGTATGTCAGGAAACTCCATGAAAGCAGATTGAAGCAAAGTAAAAGCGTTACAAAGAGCTTAAACTCACTAAGAACTGGTTATAATGGTTACTGGGCCGATGCTTTACCACAACAACGTCATCTGATACATCGTGATTATAAGTCCAATCAAATTTTGGTGATTTGTATTGCATATTTCACACGTCAGGCACATATTCAGTGTGCTTGAAAACAAAAGAACAGCAATGAGTTCCTAAAAGATTAAATAAAAATATATTTAATTTAATAAAAAATGTCAAATCTACTGAAAAGCAACACTGAAATTTTACCTTTTAAGCAAACACTGAGGAGGACATTTGTTTTAATCTGATTTGTTCTGCTTTTTGTGGCTGTTTGGTGAGGAAGCCTTTACCTAATGATCCTGAGAGCCTCTCAAGAACTTTTTGGTGAAAGAAATCTAGAAAATACCATTACAAGTGAAAAACAATAATAATCTAATATCCATTGTTTTAAAATATGAAGTAATTACACTTACTAGGATATTTTTACACAACTAACTTAGTTTTATGAGTCTGAGACTTCATGAGGCTTATTTCCCTTGTGTTTCCAGTCAGGGCTGGAATGTAGAAAGAAGCCAGGGCTCTAATATAATGTCTAAATTAAATGAGATACTGTATTTGTTCATTCATTGGTTTTGATTCAGGGCACGTTGCCAAGGTAAAGCCTTGTTCCTGACCCTTTACTCAACAGACACATCCACACATGCAATCTTCAAGCCAATGAAATGAGCAAATGATTTACTTCATGGCATCCAAATAAAAAAGGAGATGCAAAGCCAAGAGGCAGGGCTGATGTGTGGCACTGAGCTGGTCCTCATGACCTGTCACATAATGCATCTAATCCACCTTCAACACAGTGAAATATATTCTGTTAAATACAACTACCCCCTCCATGTCTGCAGTACTGAGCTCGAACCAACAGGAGCGAGCTGCTGACTGAGCCTGGCTGCTCTCAGCCCAATTAAATGAGGCTCATAAATAACATTAACAATGGTGTACTCCCTTTAGGCATTGTGGTAATCAGCCTAAAGACGCCAGGGCACAGAGGTAACAGCTCACACGCACACAAACAGGTAGATGGTTGATAAACACAGAAAGTATTTGCAATTATCTTAGCTAGCATGCATGTTCACATGCGATGATAATCACTGGATTACACGATAAGCCGATGCTTGTTTATGTCTGATCGGTTTATGTGAAGAGATTTGTTGACCAAGGTGACAAATCCACAAATAAGTTATTGAAAAACTGTAAAAATGACAGCCTGAAATAGTCAACTTGTAAGACTTTTTGTTTTAAATAAGGAGATGTGCACCCCACCCTCGTAACTAAATGAGGGAAGGCTAAATTTATTCTACCCTGGAGTAGCTAATGAGCCATCTGGGACTGCAGATCTCCATAATCTGTGTACAGTGGCTAGTTTTTTGTTTTTTTTTTGTTGTTGTTTGCATCTTTGTTTGACTGTCTCTCTGACATTGTGCAAGGCCGATTGCTTACTCACAATCCCCCCCAAAACACATCACATATTGAATGCTTGTACTTTCAGAAGTCTCCCAGGATAAATTGGCTGAGGCTTATGCACACAGTTAGCAGCTATTTTAATTAGCTGTTGTTTTCCAGCAAGATTATGAAGGATTTCTACTGTATGAAAATAGACAAAACCCACACACACACATGCAAAAACTCACACACAAAAAAACCCCAAAAACAGAAAAAGGGGATGGGATTGTTGCCAGAGTGCTGAGTGTAATTGTCAAATTCAGAATCCCAGATGGCCCTCCATGGCCCTGGGCCCCCTCTGCTTTCACATCAGTGGCACATAAACACATTCACATCATTCACTCCTTACTCATTAGATGCAGCCTCCCCTTTTTACTCGTTTCCTTGTCTGCTTAATTCCCCACGCTGCTCACTTTAAATCTGTGTATGACTGCGATTAAATTTTAATACACGCTGCCTCTGCTGTGACCTGAGGGCAGAATCTGTCCCTCGTCAGCTTTAAAAAAGGGAAATTAGCAAAACTGTGTGGTTAATTATGGATATACAGAGAGTCTGGCTTTGGTTGGGAATACAAGGGTTTATACTGAAGGCTCCTGAATAATAATCATCAGAAAAATGATAAATAACCAGCATCTGTAGAGTTCATTGGATTCAAGCAGGTGTGAGTTCAGTCTTCTTAAGTCCAATAAGCAGAATTACCAGTTTTAGTCTGAATATCTAACCAATCTGCAATCATGTCCATATTTCCGCTACGGCACAAGTGGATGTTAAATATGCGAAAATGAAATTGTGTTTAGAGAAAAACAAAGATGTGTGTGCTCATGCATAAAGCGTCTGTTTGGGAAGCAGATATTTAACCCCTGACACACGACTCTACACGCATGTGTTGCATACAGACGCACATGTCATCATTCTCGGCTGCTTCCTCTCGAGATCCCCAGACGATGCTCCATTGATCAGAGAGGAATCTCGCTAATTGGACCTGAAGTGAGGAAGAGGAGTGGAGCAAGGAGGTAGGAAACACTCGGAAGAGACGAAGGGAATGTGAAGAGGCAGTTTGACTTGTTGCTCCGCGATGGATCGCGGAACGTGACGGAGCAGACGAGTCAACAACAAAGGGATTCGCATTGGAGGAGGGAGGAAAAACATGAGAGAAAAGACATGCGATCAACTGGGGGAAGAACAAAAAATGAGAAGCTCATTGGAGTTGCATGAAGTGGGAGGCAACAAAGGCTGCGAGTGATTTGACTCCAATCACCCCCTGAGCCTTTCAGCACTCTGGGGATTTAATTAAAATAAGCTATTACATTTTTCTCAACATCACCACTTCCCCTTTGTTTTCTCCTTTAAAAAATCACATCCACTGGTTTTCTTGACAAAATCACTTTCGCAGCGGATTTGATGTTTGGTTAAAACATTTATAAAGCAAAATCACTTAATCTGTGAACAGCAACTGATTCATTCCTGCAGAGAGTGAAGATTTTAGTCACCTTCTTCTTGTTGCCGTTTTTTGTAAGTTCAAAGTAAGATTCCTAAGAATCTTAACGCACAAACATATCCAACACTGTTTGCTTCAATCTGAACATTAACATAATCAATACCAGTGAGTCTATAAGGTTCATGCTGTGGGAACATTGGATTCAGGAAACTGTCAAAGAAATTAGCCTGCTAAGCTTCTATCAAAAACACTGCAAAAGTAGCAGCTAGTGGAGACATAGGACTGAATAAATACAATATATCATAACAGCCATACAGCAAAGAATAATAAGAGAAAAGATGGGAAAACCTTTTTAGTCAAAATGGGAATTTAAATGGAAAGTAGTCTGGTGAATGTTGTTTACATAAAGTAAACACCATTCATGAAAGACCATCAATGCAAGTGGAAAACCTCGACCAAACCACTGCAATATTTGTGGGCATTATTTATAAGTTACAAACTCTAATGGCAAAATGATCCCTATCTCCACATAGTAAAGAATCCTGTAAAGAGTTCCTGGATCCATGAGGTGATCCGGACCACCAGAAAACCGAATCACTTCTTTCTTATTCCTCAGATTTCCTGACATTTTCAACAAAACCCACCCGTAACTTTTTGAGTTATGTTGCTGACAGATGGACGGACAGACAAGCCAACGCAGCCGGACATGAATAATAAATATACCAGCAGATTAATGTGATATTATCATGGAGCGCTATGAGCACATGCTGAGCAACCTGCATGATTAACGTCTTTACAAAGACAGAAAAGACGTAAATATGGATCAACGAGGCTTCATAACCTCCATGTTGCAGCAAATAATCCGTATGATGTTTGGTCAAGACTGCCTTTCAGTGCTGAGATTCTTCTAATGTAGCAAGAATTATTATTCTAGCAGAGCCTGACTGGAGATGTGTGTGAGATTTTCCACTAATTTAACTCTGGTAAATGAGTAGATACACTAACAAGCTGCTCTATCAGGAGCAGCTCGTCCACACGTAGCAGATATCTCACAAAGCGAAGATGTTTTTCTCCTGTCTGACCTGTCATCCACACAAAAACACAGATTTTTAAACTCAAAAACAAGTCTTTTAAAAACCTCCAACTAAAGTGGAGATTTGTGAATACTTCATTTGCACATCAGCATGTGGACATATGTAACCGGAGTTGTAGGTTTTGAAACATTACTGTCTGCGATGAAACGTACCATGACGTCACATGTTTAAAACTGCATGGATGTCCTCAAAATGGTGTTATCTATTGTCCAGGCGCTTTGTGTGTGTTTTTACACTGCTGTCAGTACCGCTCCATGTAGACGACCAAAGGCAAAGGACGAGATTAAGGACAGTTATTCCACCACCTAACCATATCACATCCGAGGCATTTTTCGTGTTTAGTGAAAGTGACGTTGTCAGAGGGTTATTCTGATTGGATAGGATTAGGGGCGTTACTGCTGCCTAAAGGTTTAAACGTTTATGATTGCGCTTAACGACGTGGTTATGCGGATGGCTGTGGATAGATTTGTTTTTGGAAAAACAAGGTCGTGTGGACTCATGGTTTGACAAAAACCCGGCTACATGTGGACATGGTCTTCGTTACACCTGCTCTGTTGCTTGTTTGCACAAAGAGCTAATCTGCAGTCACATGGCAGCAACTCCATGCATTTAGTGATGTAGACATGGTCAAGATGACTTTCTGAAGTTCTACCTGAGCATTACACTGATGCAAAAAGAGGATTTAAGTGACTTGAAACCATGATTTTATGTGCCAAACAGGTTGGTCTGAGTGTTTTACAAACTTCAGGCTTGTGGTGGTGGGTAATTGTTTGGATAAATGGAACATTATTTAAACACCACAGCCCACCAGCGTATTGCTGCTCAACATTTCCATCCCTTGACCACATCGTAGCATCTTCAGTGGATGCTTCCAGCATGATAATGCACCATGTCCCTCAAACAGCCTCCACAGTCACCAGATCAGAATGTGGTGGAGATGTCCAGTCGACAAATCTTCAGCAAGGGTGACGTGCTTTCATGTTAGCATGGAGCGAAATCTCCTTACCTTCACCAAGAAGGGGATTTTTGCTGACGTTGATCTGTCTGTCTGTTTTTCTTAGCAGTTTTATGAAAAACTACTAGATGTATAAATTTATTAGGAGAATGGATCTTAGTTTCATTTAAATTCCATAAAATTTTATGAGTGACTTGGATCACTATCTGGATGCAGGAATGTTTTGAAGGATTCTTTATCATTGCAAGATAAGACTATTTTCAGTATATAACAAACACCTCCACAGTAAAAGGTCATGATGCTTGGTCGAAAAATACAAGAAAAGTTCTCGGCAGATTTTACAAGATGTCAAAGATAAAAAAAAAATCTAGATATTAACTTCCAGATCAGAGAAAAACAGGGGCCCTTTGGAAATGTAATCACTCCAAGAGAACATATTAAGACATAAACAGACAACAAACATCACAATATAGCCAAAACACTGTGGGTTTGTTATCAATGTATCTAGGAATCAAACAGTGTGGTCATGTAAAACGACCGTAGGACTACAACATGGCGAAAATCACAAGAAATGATGCAGTTCTGAAGAAAAAGAGATGTCAGGCAAAGCAGACCTAATGACATGGCTTTGGAGTTTATATAAAGTTTTAAAAATACTTTTCTTGGCCAGAAAAAAGGTACAAATACATGGTTTGAAAAAGTAACAGTGGTGTTACATGAGTCAATATATTGCCCCAGCAGGTGTTCACTAGCAGCTTATAGCAGTCATCGACGTTGATCAGATGGATGGCATCTATCAACTTAACATCCCCACCTAATATCCGAACAAGAAACATTTACGTCTTATAAAATGCTGCAAAACCACAAAATATGTTAAAAGTCATCGTTTACTTTGAGGCAAATCTTTAGTCTTTATTAGCTCTTGATAAACAAATAATAATGTTTGATATTCTCAGGTTATGTCCACACAAACATGAGGACATTAAAGGTGGGGATCTTGTACCTTCTGCAGAAAATATGTTGGCCAATCAAAAGGCTCCTATTGCCATTTAAAACAAAAATGCTGTTCATTCTGTCTACATGTAAATGATACAGCAGAGTTATCCAAGAATCTTCATCCTGGAAGTCATTTTCCATAGAGTATTGAAGCAAACTCCAAAAACTACTTACATGTAAACAAAACGTCTAACTGCCCATGTATGTGTAGACAAGGCCTCAACACATGAGATGAAATTCAACAAATCTATCATTAAAGGCCAATGAAACTTTGCCAAATATCAGTCTGGCTCAATATGGTCACAAAATAGGACTCCCATACTAGATATATCGCATTTTCAGCACAAAACGTAACTAAAGCCACAATACCAAACCCTCCCTGCTTATCAGAGATGCTGATACGAAGCTTGGAGGTGCTGCAGTGACAATAAATCAGACCAAGAACATGTTATTAAAGGAAAACTGGATGTCCCGGTGGTTACACAGTTATCTCATAACCTGGGTTCAACCTTTGTGTCAGCACATATCTGCCCCCCTCAAGTGACCCTGAGCGAGTTACTGAATCCTAAACAGCACCTGCCTAAGAGGCGACTCTGCTCCGAGTTCTGTCCCTCTGTCCTGGGTGTTTTGAGGACATTTGAAAGAAAAATAGTGTTCTGAGACGACTAGACAGACAGCTTGGTTAAATTTGAACAGTTTGGAGTTGTATAAGGCTTTAATGTAGTTAGATCAAGATTCGGTTAAAGTTTAACAAGATAGTTGCTGCAATTGTTTTCACTTTAACTCGTTCTAGGAGCCGTAAAATCGAATTTCTGGCTAAACAGTTGTGGCCGTCTAACCGTTGTTTGTGTAAGCGCTTGCAAACTAAAGCTCAAACCTGAAACCAGGTAAGGTCTCAGTCCATGTGAGCAGTCGTTAACAGTGGCCTTCTCTCCATGGTTCATGCTCATGAAATTATTGAGAATTCACTGTATAAAATTAACAGCAAAAAACAAACAGAAAGATGTCAGAGGCAGTGAGGGGGCAGATTTTTGGGACATGTTTCAGTTGTTCCGGGGCAAGACGGATGTCATGCTTATTCAGGGAGGCGGAGCTGACACTGAGCTCATCAAATGGCCTATTTTCACACAGTCTGTACACTCTGGCTAAATCTAATAAAGCTTTGTAAAACACTTTTCCCCGACATCACAGAGCTGTCTGAAAAAGCTCTTCCCCTCGACGCCTCCACTCGCGTCAGCCTAAAATTGCACGGGCGCACTGCCTGAAATGGTTTGGCATGTCGAAGGCTGATGCAGTGAAAATCTGCTAATTATGTGGGAGTCAAAGCGAGCTCGGAGTATCATTTGTCAGGAAACGTGGGAAAGTTAAGCGCACGGTGGCAGAAGAGGCCATTCATGTGGCGGTAGATGTGACAAAGGCCTCAGAGTTGTCATCTCATCTGATGTTGGAAGCTTTATTTTCTCTAGTGTGTTTCTTCAAATGACTCATTCTGCCAAAATAAACTCAATCTGCTCTTTTCATTCATGCACGCACACGCCGTGGCTGTGCTGAAAGGCAGGCCAGTGTGACAACAACGGCAACACTCAAAGAAACACTGATCATTTTCTATCACATCAAAACATTGTTTCCTCATGTGCTCAAACAATGCAATCCTTTTTGAAGAGAGACTTCTCTTTCATCTGTTGATCCAAATTAATATTGCAGTCAATAAGAGAGCTCAAACTCTCAACTTGTGAATAATTAATGCTTATGAGCCGAAAGGTACCCCCCTAACATTTTAGATTCTAAATTTATCAAACAGATAGAGGCCCAACTAGCCTCCTTTTATCCAAACCCTTTGTGGATAGACACTAAAACTCATGTCTACACTACTTTCCTCATAGTCTGGCATTGATGGCTGCTGTTTACATGAGACAGCCAGTTCATATTTACGACTCAAATAAGAGCATTTAATAATCTAAAAGTTAGTCGAAAGGGGAAAATGTGACACACAAGTGGTGTACTGTTCATAATAGCTCACCTACAGACGCAGTGACTCAGACTGATGGATGACACCAACAACAAACCACTCTGTGCTCATTTTCACTGTGTCTGTTTTCTCAAAGCTTTTGGATTTGCACCAAGTCTAAGTTTGCTGTTGGTGCCATGTTGCAGTGGCGGCGATAGAAATAGATGCTGGATCTCTATCAATGAGAACATTGGCATATTTGAACCAGTTAGTGGGAATAAACATACATTTTATTAATTAAAGACGTTACAACTGTACATGTCTAATGATGCAATTAACACTTTTAATATAAAATATGTTTTCAGCCAACTTAGCTGACTCACCTGGCTGTTGTCTGAACTTGCCAGTTAAATCCCTCCTTAGCTTTCCATCCATCCATTCATCTTCTGCCGCTTTATCCGAGGTCGGGTCGCGGGGCAGCAGCCTAAGCAGGGAAGCCCAGACTTCCCTTTCCCCAGCCACATTAGCCAATCCCCCAAGTATGTCCTGGGTCTTCCCCGGGGTCTCCTCCCAGAGGGACGTGCCTGGAACACCAGGGAGGCATCCTGACCAGATGCCCGAGCCACCTCAACTGACTCCTCTCGATGCGGAGGAGCAGTGGCTCTACTCTGAGCCCCTCCCGGATGATCGAGCTCCTCACCCTATCTCTAGGTGAGAGATCCATCCTTCCCTCACTCGTGAACAAGACCCCGAGATATTTAAACTCCTCCACTTGAGGCAGGAACTCACTCCCAACCCGGAGAGGGCAATCCACTCTATCCCGGCTGAGGACCATGGTCTCAGATTTGGAGGTGCTGATTCTCATCTCAGCCACTTCACACTTGGCTGCAAGTCGCTCAAGCAAGAACTGGAGATCCTGGCCAGATGAAGCCAACAGGACCACGTCATCCGCAAAAAGCAGAGACCCAATCCTGAGGCCACCAAACCGATTCCATCTACACCTCGGCTGTGCCTAGAAATTTGGTCTATTAAAGTTATGAACAGAATCAGTGATAAAGGGCAGCCTTGGCGGAGTCCAACCCTCACTGGAAACGATTCAAACTTACTGTCAGCAATGTGGACCAAGCTCTGACACCTGTCGTACAGGGATCAGACAGCTCGTACAAGGGTGTCCAGTATCCCATACCCCCCTTAGCCTTCATCATGAGAAAATCTTGGTCAACCCTGATCTATTTCTGAGAGGTCCTTCATCACTGAATATGTTGTTTTAATACATTTACTTGTTGAAATAAACCATGAATGAAATGAATGAAGCCATTTATTTATTGTTAAATCTGCAGCAATTTGCTGAAGCAATTAAACCTGACAAAACACCTGTGTCCAAAATTTTCAGAGAAAGATCAGTAAGAGAGCTAGATGTGTTTCATATTTAGAAATTAAAGGGGTTTTGCTAAAGTCAGAAAAAGGTGGTGGCTTTAGTTCAATAAATTAAATTTAAAAAAAATTCAGGAATGCAGTTATTATAGAAAATATTCAAACTTTTATTTTATTGATAAAATATTGCATTTATTTCTAATATTAAAACAAAATGTATTGATATTTTTAAATTATTTACACTAGTTCTTTGTCACATTACAACTGTGTCCTGTTTGCACATGCTGTGCAACACATGGTGTACATGACTGCTGGCAGTTTGAATAAGGGGGAACATTAACCAGGAGAAAGGTAGACCATGCTCCTGTTGCGGCAATCAGTGATTGCCTTTGGGTTATCTCTCTGGCTGCACACAGGTAGGGAAGATGAAAGGCCTTGAGGAAGGGAAATGAAAGGAAATGGTTGTAGTTACATGTGAATGCAAATTCAGGCATCCTCACAAAAATTATGTTTTTGCTGTAGATGTAAATAAAAAATGGAACCTGTGAACAGACACAAACATGCCACTTTGAACCTCAGGATTTGTACCTGCACTGTACATATCTGTGTCTGTTCTGTTTACGACAGAAGACAAAAATAGGGGGACCTCAAGCATCGCCTTCCCTCCAGCCTTCATGCAACATTGATTGCTTCTATTGATTGTGTCTGTCCTTCAACATGAGGGAGGCAACTCCCATAAAACACCAAAACACTCTGAGTGTCGCTCTGTCACAAATGCACACAAAGACTTCCAACCCTTGCCACTACAACCCCATTTGACAGCGACATCACAAACATTCAGCACCAGAAAAATGAAGGTAAGGCTCTCCTCTGTCTCGGCAACAAATGTCCCCCTCCCTTTCCATGTGTCCATTCCTTCCCCTCCTTCCCATCCCCGCAGGTAACAATGTGCACCGAGGTCATGCAACAAAGAGTCATGGCTGTCTTGGTTTAATTTGTGCGAGGACAAGGTGGAAATCTCTTCAGTTTCAATTGCCTCTGCCATCAGCCTGTTTTCCAACAATGAAATGCGAACAGATGACCTTGTGAGGCCAGTGACCAAGAGAAAATGCATTAATATTTCACATTTCCAGGGTCAGTTCTTCGTCTTGTCTCTATCTGTCTCCTCTGAATCAGGATGGATTGTGACCAACGCTCAGACTGCTGAGCCCAACCCACCAACATACATCTCTTTTTACACTTTTGTCTGCTTGGATAAAATAAAAGGTTGCATGTTCTGTGTGCCTGTATGTGCACAAAATATCTAGTTTTCATTGGAAATATTTGGCCAAAGCGAGCATGTGGGCACTTAAAATCACACATCCCTGTGCAGTTACTGTGAAATTGTTTGTTAATAAAAGCCAATTATCACATGAAAATGTCTTTTCCTGCGTGTCAGCAGATGCAACAAATGCATTATACATGCAAAGCTGCCATATGTGAGACCACACTCATATACACAGGGCTGCCATTTATGTCATTCAATTACCAAAAACAGGTTGTAATTGTATTTAATTGAAATTTAGCCAATAACAACCCATAGCTCTGCCAAATTACTTCCCACAAAGATGTCCTCGAGGGGCCACCGCTGAAGTGTGTGGTCACATGCTACAGGCATGTCAAAAAAAATTACCCATGGGAAGGAATTAGATTTAGCAGCAAACCAGTTAGAAATTAGCATATCCAGATGTAGCCAGCCTAATTTGATTGCATTGCCTTAATTGGATTTCATCGGCTGTGCAGCAATTGCCATAAAACTAGAGGCCTGGACTTCACAGAAGACTGCACATGGATCACCATCACAGCTCTGGGACAATATCAAACCAATACGAGTTGGGAATGTTAATGAAGAGAACAGTGTTACACAAGGCCCATCTGTGTGCTTGCCAATTATAAAGCTTCATGACAAGTATGGTGACATAACATCAGAACAGAATGGTAATTTCTTTATTTAGACACAGAAGAACTGGTGTTGGATTGCTTTTTGACTTGCAGTAGTGGTTCTTATATTTCTGTTCAGTCTTCCTGTAATTTTTCACACTTGCACAGACAGATATCTTTGTATTACAGGCTGTTAAAGGCTGTAGCATAATGACAGAATTTATTTATGGCTCATATTTATCATATAACTGCGAAGGCTGCAAGTAACAAACGGTCTGTTGTATATTGTATGGCTCAGAAAGATAATCAAATGCAAATTATGAGATAATTTTGAAGGAAAATGGCTTGTACGGTTTGCCTTCAATAAGATTTGGAGCTTCAGTAAAGTATAACAATTTTAAAAGTCAATAAAATTGATTTATTTTGGTCTTAATTGATTTGTCAAACTGCACATTATTTCCTTTGAGCAAGTGCACATGAAGCAAGTCTTGGTAAATTAGATTCCATTAAATCCCAGGATCTGTGGTATGTAATTATTTGAGATTGTTTTAAGATAAGCAAATAATAGATGTTTAGTATGCATTTATTATGATAGATTTTGAACACTTTTTGTATCTAGTGATGCTTTATTATTAGTCATGTACAACAAACATTGTTAATCAAATGCAGGACAACCCAATTCTGTAAAGTACATGGTACACATTAGTTTTGTAACATGTTATAATGGACATCAATTTTCACAACATTGACTACACTTCACTCTATTGTAATTAAAATAGTCTTTACTGTATTCTTTGACACAAACATTGGCTCTAATTCAGGGCTGAAGCATATGAGGAATACCATTTGTTCATCAGTCTTATCAGGTAGCGAAATTATAACAATGTACTGCTGACATGAAGAGCAGTGGCTATTAGCTAACAGTAGCTAGCATTAGCATATTTGTTAGCACCAAAACTTGTGGCTCCAAGCTGAAATTCATGTTGCTCCAAGTTCCCCACCTTTGTGTTCCCACGCCAAGTGACAAGTTTGTATTTCAAAAACATAATAAATGAAAATTCTAAGTTGCCTTTTGATTTTTAAACACCACTACAAATTGGCTAACTTCCATGGTGGACTAAAATAAAATAAGCAAGTGGGAAATTTGTATACAGTTAAATCTATATTTACTTCAACTGAGCTTTTGGATGGATTTTCACTCAGAAAGTGGAGTTAAAACTTCCACGTCTCAACAAAGATTGAAAAAAAAATCTAATTTTATAAGACCTTTTTGTTGCATATTAAAAAACACAAGCCAACCTCTTTAAACTGTGACGAGACAAAAGTATATTTTGGTATTCAAAGATATTTTTTTTTTCCCTTCTATCGCTCATCCCAGTCTCCCATTAAATGTTCAACAGCTTGTTAAAGGCTGTAAATCTGTGACAGAACTACTTGAGCCCATTCTCCGTCACGCTTGCAAGCTAGAAAATTGGAAAATGGTGCTTTATAACATTGATTAATGTGAAAGTGCACCAAATAGCTATGGTGCTAAAACAGAAACAAACTGCAGCTGTAGATCTAAATCGTAAACCAAATTGTCACAAAAAACAACAACAAAATAAATGTCAAATTTGAGCCCCAACATTTTTCGTAAGAGACCTGCTGAAATCACATCCTCAAACCTGTTAAATATTAATTTCTTGGCTAATTTTCTCTGCAAAGACAGAAAGACAAAACAAAAGCATTTGTCCATTTTACAGCCATTATTGTACAAACAAAAGCCTACAACTCTGCACTGTGGACCAAAATATTGATGTGACTTTGGGTTGTATGAGCATCAGCTAATGATCTCACCGTGGTGTCCAAACATGCTCAACACATTGAAGCCCAGCAGGCAACTTTCCATTTGTTTCCGCTTGACCGTGACTAAAGACCAGTGGTCATCTTCCTGCAGAGTCCTCCTCCAATCATTACCATGTTAATAACAGCAAAATACACTTTTGCAGCTGCAACAAGGGGGCAACAGATGGCAGGACATAGAAAGGAAAGATTGGGTAGCGCTGCTGTTTTTAATTCCAGATGATTACCTTCAAGTTTTGCTCGAGCCCAACCAGACAAGCAATGAAAGAGATAGCAACCCCTGCTAGTCTCATTAGCCCTCTCCAGCTGCTTTGGTGACATTTTGCACTTCAGCCAAACCTCCAGCGTCTCTCCGAACTGCAGTCACTGCCAGAACACTTCAAACACGCGAACAGTAATTTAGTCCAATCTTAGCCCCTTCTGAAGCCGTAATGGAGGTCTCCCTCCAACACACACATCACTGAAATTATGTGTGTGTTTCAGTGTGTAGACGTGCATTTGTTTTCTTTACGTTTTTACCCCTCAGATACCCACCACCATCACGTCCGCCAGCCAAAATGGCCGCTGTGAACAAAGAGATGGTATTCCATTAGTGGAAATGGGCAATTTAGCTGCTGCTGCAGTAGCTGAGGGCGGCTTTATACAAGTGTTTTTCATGAATAACAAATTAGCCATTACCTGGTGACTGCAGATCCAACAAGTGGGTCCATCTATTGTGGAAAACAACAGCACTCAACAATTTTCATTTGAATAGAAATTTGCTGTTTAACGTTTGGAATATGTAAACACGACAGAAGAGTTGTTCGGCTTTTAAATTACATTTGCTTTCCTTATGAAATGGCACAAATCCATATCGCTCTTAAGGAAATTATCTTCTTGCTCTAGTGGATTTTTCTGCTTTGAAATGTACTTTGAGTTTGCTAGAGATTGAACTTAAAGCAAAACAGATTTTACATGTAAACTCAATATACCTTTGATTAGGTGAATTTTGATTACATGACTGCCAAACACTGGTGACTTTAGTCACCTTGCCAATATCACGCTGGACCTCTTTGTCTTTAAAACTGCCTCAATTCTTTATGATATGAATTCACCAAATAGATTTTGCTCCATATTGACATGATAGCACCACACAGTTGCAGCAGATCTGTCAGCTGCATACCATGGTGGATTCATTACAGTTTGTTGCTAAATTAAAGCAATATTTCGTAAATATCTACAAAGAACAATTGGGAATTGCTGGTGTTTCCATTGAATAGTGTTTAGTGCATTCAATGTTGTTGTTTTCCTTTTGGGTTTTCCCCCTGAAGGGGTCGCCACAGCAAATCATCGGACTCCGACGACCAAGCTGGTATGTAAGCCCTATTTGCACTGTTATGCTCTGACACATGTTTTACGCCAGATCCACAACCCTCTGTATTGATCTGGGCTGAGGACCAGCCCGCAGAGAAGAGTTGTGTCCCTCTCTTGACTGCGTTGTAGAGGAGCAGGAATCAAACAGCTGCCCTTGAGGTCACAGGACAACCTGAACCACTAGCACCGTTTAGTGCGTGAGCTGCAATTGTCTTAAAATCTGTTCTGTGAGACTTGACTTCAAGATCCAAAACATTTAGCTTCTACTGGTGCTGTTGTTGTCTCAACCAGACAACAAAGGAGGTCGTCCAGACGCATCTTTACTTGAAATGAACTGGTCACATGACTTTCTACATCACATCTGGTTGGTATGCATTTATTTCACACAGATAAAAACTGAGAAAGTATGTCAGAATATTCAATCTGAGCCATTTGCTGGTGTTCCAGTCTTACTAATCCAACCCTAAATGGTGGAGTTTGACATATTTCAATGCGCTAACTGGTTATAAGAATTGTCAACTCCTGTTGCACTTAGAAACAAAATAAAAGCAGAAACAGCAACATGCCTAATTATCCTGTAAATTTTGTAAGTGCCGGAAGCCAAATGTTGGGAAGAAAGAACAATAACTGTAGGATGTCCCCTGTGCATGTCCTTTGTTTCTGTTTTGTGTTCATCATTTCAATTAAAGGAAAGTGTTGCATCACTATGAAGTCACTATTACATAACTGTAGCAATGTAAAGCTACTCGGCTTTTCATCCACCTACCAGCTGAGGGTGCAGCTGGTTGAGGAAATGCAACAGAGATGAGGATTTACCAAACCAAGTCCTGTTTCTTCTGCATTCTGATGTTTAGTTTGAGCTCCAGTAAATCATCATGACCATGTCTACATGTCAAAATAAATCTGATCTGCTGCCAAGTGATTAGCTGATTACCTGTGTTAACAAACACCAGTTCATCTTTAAAATCGATTTTCATGAAACATGTTGAAAGGATTAAATAATGGTGGAAAAAAAAGGCAAAGTTCACTTATTTCCAATAAACAGTGCTGGTTCTAGCACATCTTAACACTTAATAATTGAAAGGTGACAGTGTTCAAACACATTTTATTCTCCTCCTGTTCGTTCCTTCAGTGTTTTATATGTTTGTGTGTGTGTGTGTGTGTCTGTGACACCCGTGGGTGTATTACTACAGAGGCCAAGTGATGAGCTGCCATCAAAACAGACTGACCTTTACCCATTTTTCTTTGGTCCACACATGCGAATGGCATTAAGCCCTCAGGTCCTTTCAAACAAGCCACATTCAAAGCAAGAATGCAGTTGTGTGTGTGTGTGTGTGTGTGTGTGTGTGTGTGTGTGTGTGTGTGTGTTTACAGTATGACTGTGGTGCTGTGGGTTGTTTTAATTCCATGTTGCTCTGATAAGTCATTTGTGATAGCCAGGCAACAGCTATTCCCTGCCATTTTTCTCTAAGCAGACTATCAGGTAGGCAGATAAGCAGAAAAGCTTCCAACTGCATTGATTCACTAAAAATAATTAAAAACAAATAACGAATGAATAGATAAAATTTCCATAAATGACTAATCTAAAAAATGAAGCCCTGAGCTATTCATTTGCAGGATGGGTTGAAAACTCAATCGACCTTAAATTTTTTTCAGTCATAGTTTGCTTTTATAATTTTTTAAATAAATTAAGCTGGTCTTCCCTTTTAGGTCTGTTTACTTTTTTTTTTTTTTGTTTATTCCAGTGAAAATGTTCTGAACAGTCAAAAAAAATATATATATGGTGGAAGTAGTGTTTAGTCATGGAAACTTTCGGTTGAATAAAACAATTTTAGCAAGAACCTCGTATAAAGAAAGACATTATACATTATATACATTGTATATTATTAATGTGTGTGTGTGTGTGTGTGTGTGTGTCAGCAGCAAAGTGTGAAATAGCATGTGTTTATATCATGCAGTGCAATCTTATGAGAGATGAAAACATATCTCTGCATCGTAAAATGCACATCGGTTTTATGATAAAGGATAGAGCAGTTTTTTTTTTGTTTTTTTTTTATTGAGACCTCAATAGAGCCCAAATTGGTCTTTGATTAGAATCAATTAATGGCACCAAAGCACCTGGAGGATACCGGTAAGACAAACACTACGATTCTCTCAACTTACAAGTGGGCGATAAGATGCAACTAATTTAATAAATAGGAGTAAAACAAATTTATGAATGAATGAATGAATGAATGAATGAATGAAAAATACTTTATTAATTCCCAAAGAGAAATTCAAAACATATAACCTATGTATTAAAAAGGATATGCAAGCAGAGATTATGGCTGCATTCCCATTACAGTTTTTCACTAAATAACAGTGTTATTAACTACAATTGTGATTTATATGTGTTTCTATTAAACGCCGTTTAGTTCAAAAGCCACATTTCTCTGAAAATCTTACAATCTTGCAGTGAGACACAGTGTTATTTTGGAGCTTTTCCACTTGCTGCACAGGATTTGTCACTGCTTTTCAAAGCCTTTTTCCTTTGCGTCCCTTTCTAATTCAGTGGAAAACTGCATTTCCTCACTGCTTGATGTCATATTTCCTTGAAATGAATTGATCATGTGACCACCTACATCACGTCTGGGGGTGCATAAATGCAGAAAAAGTGTTTCCATTACATTTTTGCAATATACTTCTATATAGAAATGTCCTAAAATCCACCTCATGAGAGCGTAAAAACTTTTTAGTGATATTCAACAGGTTTGTGGAAATGTAGGTGTTTCCATTAACAGGTTATTATTGCAATATTTATGTTTTGCACAATTCTGGGGGTTTTTATGGGATCTGATAGGATGTCCGTTGCTAATTATAAAGCTAGATTGCGAAAACAGAATTATCAAAGATAATTTGACAACTGGGTTGTATGAATTAAGGGGTTAGTTTCTTGTAACTTGTTTTCTTTTTCTCATTGTATTCTTTTTTCAAAAGGAAGAAGACTGGTCAAACAGAAGGTTTTTTTTTTGTTTTTTTTTGGCATTTCCGAAAGCAAAATAAAATCTAGTTTGCATTTTAGTATTTATATTACATTTGCAGTTATATAATAAATAACAGCCAAAGGAGTGGCATGCTAAAACAACCAAACAAGCTCCAGGCTCTACTAGGGATCTTTTAAAGCCTTACATTCCCAGCAGATCCCGGAGATCTGCAGACCAGGGTCTGCTGGCTGTTTTACATACGCAGCTTTAAACAAAAGGTGACAGAGCCTTCAGTGGCCTCCTCTCTGTGGAACTCCCTTCCTCTCAGCCTGACATCATCTGAGTCAGTGATCTCTTTTAAAAAGCAGCTTAAGACACATCTATTTAATCTTGTTTTTCCTTAGTTCTATTTTTTTTATGTTTTCTTAATATTTTAAATTTTTTTGTGTTTTGTTGTGAAGCACTTTGTGATTTGTCATCTTGAAAAGATATATAAATAAACATTTACTTACTTACTTAAAAGTGTGAAAAACCAATCTCACACACATTTTTACAAAAAAACTACCTGAAATAATCCAAAATGTGATGTGCCAAAGACATCTGAAGAAAAACTAAGGTAATACTCCTCAAGGTAAGTCAACCTCTAAAACTTGGAGGCCAACAAAGAAAGAAGGGGAAAAAAGCTCAAACAAGGAAGATCAGTAAGGAAGTGAGCAGATAAAAATGGACATGGACAAGTCACGTACTGAGGAAGGATCAAAACAGTGACTGTGCTGTCACCCTCAGATGGATGCTGAGAAGAAGAAGTGATCACCCAAAAAAATTTTGATGAAGAACTGTGGAGAAAGAAGAACACCAGCTTGGTTGGACCTCATGAGATCAAGTCAGACAGCAAAGGACAGACAATGGTGGAATGAGGAGGTGAAGCCTTACGCACATCTTGGCTTGGAGAGAATGAAGGTTAATATATGTCATTCATTCATTCATTTATTCATTCATCGAACCGCTTAGTCCGATTAAGGGTGACAGGGAAGCTGGAGCCTATCCCAGCAGTCTTTGGGCGAAAGGTGGGGTACACCCTGAACATATCGCCAGTCCATCGCAGGGCCAACACAGGGCAATTTCGAGTAACTAATTAACCTAACATGCAAGTCTTTGAATGGTGGGAGGAAGCTGGGGTACCCAGAGAGAACATATGCTAACTCCACTCAGAAAAGCCACTGTTCAAGCCTCCCCTCAAGCTGAGAATCGAACCAGCGACCTTATTGCTGTGAAATCACAGTGCTAACCACAATGCCACCATGCAGCATATGTCAGTTTATTCAAATAACCTTGGACCAATCAAAATCAAGCTGAAATCAAACAGGAAACAGCTTGATATGCAATGACGCAACTAACGTGTCCAAAGTTTAATTATGTGTGATTGTGTGGAGATATGTGTCATGCCATGACAAGTGTTTCGGGTCTGTTATCTGACATCTAACTACGTTCTTTCTTTGTTTCTGATAGACTTTTCCTTTAATCCAAACTGATTGACTGCACTTCTCATTCAGGAGCATCTTTCTTTACTAAGGTAACCTATTTTTATTCCTTATTTTAAATGCAGCATGTTGTATGACTTGACTGCCAATTAATCCTCATCTTCTGCTTTTGGTTCAAATATATTTTCATTTCATTTGTGTAAAGCACACTGTGTTACTAATGCATGATGTCCTTATAAATAAATGTGAACATGAATAGAGGAGGTGAAATCAAAAGCAATGTTTAGTTGACTTAGTCTCAACAGCAACACCCCCCCCCCCTTCCTGTAAATCATTTCCATGTGATTCTAGAGGGGCTTGTTGTTATTCTACATGGGTAATTGAGGGTGTTTCTCCAAGCAAATGACCACAGATAGGCAAGAGTATTCTGACTAATGTTCTACAACTGCCTGACACATGTTTAATAAAAAAACTATTTCTTATTTCACTTGCAGGTTGTAAAGGTCACTCGTAAGATGAAATCTGTTCAATTGGTATAATGAAAAAGAAATGTTATGCCATTGCTTATGCATCCACATGCAAACAGCCAATTAGCATTGCTGGAAGCAAGAAATTTATATTCAACCTGTTCTTTAAGAAGCTTTGGTTCAGTCAGGATCAAGATTCAATCCTCCATGTTCTGTCTTTATTCCTTCATGCCATTAAAGGTAGGGCAAGAAATCCTGAGGAAAAAGATTCAAGCAAGGCACAATTCACACTAACAAGCAACACCCCCAAAGCACAGATGCACATTTTGCTCCTGACCCACATCCTTCAGCATTTGGAAGTAGCCTTCTCCAGCTTTTTTTCTTCTCCTATTCCATACTGGTCTGTAAGCCAGTTGGAGCATGCGATTTGGGCACGAAGAGGGGTGTTGAGGGGGGAGGGACAAATGCCAGTTGGGTTTGATAAGACATGTAACCATCCAATCTTTGAAATTGGTTAAAATGATTGGATGATGTTTCTTCCGTCTCGTCCGTTCAACAGGTGATTACATCCTTGTTATTTTTGTTGGTGCACTTAATCTATTGGCTGCAGTTGGGGTGTGATGGGGATTTTTAGCATTATAGTAAAAAAATACTCCTGGAAAACATCACCCTGCCTTTAATGACTGATATGTGCTGCTTCATTTCTGTGAGAAGTCCCATTGCCCACCGAGTCTAAATCATTTAATCCAAGTCCCACTCCAGTAACTTGAATCAGGTTTCCTCTTCCTCAAAGAGGTGCTTAAATGAGGATTGTTGGGTTTGTCTCACTGAAAGGTTTTTATTCAAGCTGGTGGTGTAAAGTAATCTGAGATGACTTGTGAGTTTGTTCTTTTTGAACTGAATAGAAAATTAATTAATCCAATTGTTTTTCTGTCTGTGTTACTAAAGCTAGTCAGTCCATAACCTTTAAAAAAAAATGATTGCAGGGACTCCCATTCTCCTCCCAATCATCACTTCAGCCTGTTTTTTTTTTGTTTGTTTTTTTTGAGGTCTTGGACCATGCCATCACGTTGAATAATTTGCTTTTTATTTTCTAATTGCTATAATTCCTGATACTGGCTCAGTTTTGCTCTTCCAGGTTATTACTTTTACTTCCATGCTTTTGCATCCAGCACAAATCCAAAAGGTACTTCATCTTTTCTGGCATCAGCTTCATTTCATTCGTTCAGATACAGACATTTTATACTTCAGGTCTGCAATACTAAATTGGGAAAGTAAAACTTTTTTATATGTCGTGATGTTGCTCCGGCATTTGCATGGAGGATAGCAAGTGATTAAGCATTTCAGGTGTTTTGTCTGAATTTTAATGTTAAACCATCTAACTTGTCCAACTGTATGGGCTCATTTGTACAGATTAGGACTGCAGGCGGGTCAGTACAGTACCTGCCTGTTCTTTCTCATGTTGTGGATTTACATGGTTTTGTTGAACAGTATACCTTGCTTTTAAATCAATGGTGTCAAAACCTAAGTGGAAACAATGCAACCATCAGAGAATGGTGATGTCTCATCAATTAAAAAAAAAACCACAAAAAGATCATTAATTTCTCATTTGTCTGACCACAACACACATTTCCAGTGTGTTTGTCTATTTTAGATGCTCTTGATCACAGATCACTCATTTTGGGAAAACATTTAAATAAAACTTTAGTTTGAAAAAAAAAGAAGAAGAAAAAAAAGAAGCCTTGCATATGTGTGCATAACCCTGCATTTTTGTGTTGGATTAATATTTCCTAAAGTAATCCATATGGTTAAATCAGCTGTTGATAAATGACAGCGCTTATTGGAGTGCTTCAGCTTGTGCGCTCGCCCATTACGCAATGAAATTCCTCCAGAGTCCTCACATGGCTGAATGATATGCAAAACCCATCTAATCTTTCTTCCATGAACATTTTTATAAAATAACATTTCGATTATTTTCTCAGACATTTTGTTGGCAAATTGGAAATCCTCTGCTCCTCTGGAGCTCCTATCCATCTCTGTCGGATTCATTGATGTATTGACTCTCATTTTGACTTCTGTCATACATTTTGCAGGTTATTTCTTCTATTAACCGTAATGTGTTCTAGTTTCTGAAGCCTCTAACATCCACAATGCTCTCTGTCCCCTGAGCAGAGCCTCCAGCTTTCTTTTTCAAACAAACAGAAGTGACAAGTGACCAAAAATCGGATTCAGATGGTTTGATCCACAGTTGCATTATGACGGATTCTCCACGTCAGTCATGAAAATCTGGATCATTGCATGTAAGATGGAACATAAAACCCCAGAAAGGATCAAATATGTCACTGTGCTGCATTGACTTAATCTATCTGCTCTTCCTCTCTTCTAAATTCATAAATTGCGACTGCTCATTTTCCCAGATGCTTCTGACTTTACTTTGCACCATCCGGCATTCATTTATTCAACCTCCATAGTGACACCTGCTTACCGAAGAAGAAGGCAATGAAAGGGTGACAGGATGGGGGAAGAAATACGAGAATAAAAGTGACTTTGATTGATTGCCTTAAAGTGGAGTCAACCTCTGTGAGTGAGTGCAGGTAAAAAGAGAAAAGTGTGTTGCAGGTAATGCAAGCTTTTTCCTTTTTCTCCCAGCAAAACAATTCTCATCTGATTTGATGATGCAGTAACCAGATTAGGTCAGATGTGGGATGAAATCCAAGTTTCAGAGTTCAAAAGGTGCAACTTTGTCTTTAACATGGTCAGAGATTTGTTCACTCGATGTACTTTAAAAAGTACATAGACAATGTTAACTCGTTTTTAATTTGAGGTATTTTTATTACTCTTACGATAAATCAGATTTTAAAACCCAATTTCCACAAAGTGCATGTGTAACGTGTCCCATCTGCACTGTGGTTTCCAGGCTTAAGTGCATCCGTTTTAGGCAGGGTTGTGATTTACACCAAGTGTGTTGCGGTGCGTGTTAGGTGAAGCACCTCGTCGCACCTCTCCGCTAAATACTGTGTATGCGGCAGGTCTAGTTTAAAAGGACCGCGCTTCCTGAACACATCAGCTTCAGCAGTTCAGATGGAGCCAGAAAGGAAATCAGACAGCATCAGTGTAAAACATTGTAAATTTCAAAATAAAGTCCCCCGGGCAGGTTTACAATCAATGAACAAGGTAAAAGTGATGCCATTATTGGTGACACTGGTTAGAAACCAGCTGGCCAGGGAAATGTTTTTATTTCCATCATGGAAAACAAGACGTTTATCCTGAGAGCAGAGAATCACAAGATTTAATTCAAGGAGATTCACAGATTTGTGTACAGGGAGGAAAACAAAAAATGGAAAGGATTGCAGCAGATTTGGGAGCAGATGGTGAGTTTAACATACTTATTAACATATAAATATGATCTTTTTATGCTTACTACCCATTCAGTTGGATAAGATGTCTGAAAAAAGCCATAAAGCGATATACTTGTTAAAAGAACGTGTGATTTTGTGATCTCCTGGGTGCAGTTATGCAGACCGCTTCTGACATTCTTCTGGTGTGAATTAGCGTGCTGCAGAGGTCAGAATGAAACTTTGGTGAAACCAGATTGCAGAGCTCATGCATCTAGTGAAAGTGGGGGAGATGAAATTAGCTGATTTTGCAAAATACCATTTTTTTTTTTTTTTTTTGCGATTTCTTGTTTGAATACATTTATTTGGATTTATTCTTCTGTCTTGTCTGTGCTTCAGCTTGTTTTTCTGTGTCAGCCTTTTTATTTTGTACTGTTTTTTTTTTTTTTAATTGTATACAGTATATCTTAGGTGTGGGGTGATGGGGAGCATGGGGTGGGCTGGGTGTTTTTGACTGGTGAGTGTTAAACTGAATCCTTACTGATCTGTTTGAAAGTAATTTCTTGTATCGCCTTGGCAGCACATTGCGACACTTAATTGGACTAAGCGGTTAAGGAAATGACTGACTGTGGCCTTGGCAGCAACAAATGGGAATCCTTGATACAAATACCACATATATACACCAACAGAGTTTGAGTAAAACTGGGTACAGAGGTTACTTTGTGTTACAAGGGCATTTCAATAGAAGTCCTTGCTTGGTGACAAATATTGAATAATGAGGGAAAAATGAAAGGCTACTTTTTTTTTATACATGCATGAGCAGTGAACTGTTTCTGTATTAAGTCACAGCATTTTAAACTTTCATCAAAACACTTAGCTTCAAACAAAATTAAAACATCAGTCCTTTCAGTGAGTCGTGTGTTGTAGCCATTCATCCATCATGACCTGCCAGCACAGACTTTGTTCTTTGTTGTACTTTTCTTAACTCAGTATTGTATTTCAGGAAGAAAGCCCTGAGGTCAAACCCCACACAGGATTAATGATCATTTGTAGCCTTAAGAATGTATTAAATTAACTAAAGTGAATTGAATGGAAAGTCCTCAAGCACGTTAATACTGTTGTCATGGTGGGGTTGTTCCTAAAATGTTGCCTAAATATGTGGTTTATCAATTGTCCGACTGGTGCCCTTCTGGTGGACATTTTTTACAAATGGTTTGGGATTTTCTTCTTTTGTGCAGCATAATGGTAGATACTCACAAACTGGATATCTTAGAGGCATCCATTTTACTGAGCCAATGCAGCTAGAACACCAAACCCGAGTTCCCAACAAGTCACAGCATCACAAGGGCATTTAGAATTACAAGACAACTTATACTTAAGAATGAGATGCTGACACAGATACTGGACAGACTGTCAACTAGCATCTATTGGTAACTCACTGGATTGGCTACTCGCTCTGATATCTAGTAAAATAAAATAAAAAATTAAAAAAAGAGATACTTTTGGTGGTGCAGATTGTTAGTTTTATTTTGAATTTTGCCAAGTAAACTAACCTGATCTTAGTTAGTTGTGTTGCTTTCTGCCCGTAGATAGCGGTAGTATTCTGGTAAACTAAGTGACCAGTGTTGTAATTCCTTAGAGGAATTACACTGGTCAGAAAGAACAGTACACAATATGGATCATTTACACATAGGTTCATGGCTTTTGTCAATACAGGGGAGATCCTTACTTGGATTATAATATTCGATTATGTTACATTTAACCTGTAGTTTTTTTTTTGTTTGTTTTTGTCTACCTTTCTCTCAGTGTATGTGTTTATGGATGTAAATGGAGGTAAATTAAAGTTAACGTCTCATGCTAACATTAGCATATCAGCACTTTAGCATAGTTTTCAAATGTTTAACATGACTTTGCAAGTATAGTTTCTATGTTTATCTATGTTAGAATTACTCATGTTTAATGGCTTGTGTTTAAGTTGTATTTGCTGTTAGCATCTAGCTATGTTTTGTTTTTTTTTTTACAGCTGATAGTCATTTGGTTCAACACTGTTGTCATAGTAATCTGCGCTGTAATTCATTTGAGGAAGTATGCTGGTCAGGCAAAACAGTTTGGATTACGTAAACTGAATAATTCTAATAATTCTTGTCATTACAGTGAATTTAATCAAATAAACCCTTTCATGAACTGGAGCCACCACTTTATTTAACCACATTGTAATATTAGCATTATAGGGGCTAACACCTAGCTCATAATCTCACTGATGTTTAATATCAAGGACATACTGGTGCTAGCACTGAATAACCTAACAACTAGCATCTACATGCTGGGTACTTGCTGAAATCTATATTTCCTCTGTTGTCCAGTAGCAAGGACATGAAGATGTTAGCACTGAAGAGGCTAACTTCTATCATTTTTATGCATGTGACACGCTGGACTAGATGGCACCTTGAGTAGACATTTACTATAGATGCGGAAGGCAGAGAATTTGTATTAAAAGCTAAAAATCAACAACTATATGCTTGACTTCTTTGGTTACAAAAAAGCCAAAGCTAACAGGGTTAGCTGTTGTTAACTTTTAAATGCACGTCTTTAACGTTTTATGTGCAACTTGGGGATTTGACATGCAGGACAATGTCTGAGGTAACAGACTTACAAATCTTGACTGAATTTTATGCATTTAAAGAAAAGAAACATGAAATGCAAATCTTTCAACAGCAGACTTTATACAGTACATTGCATGATCAATGAAAGTTATAACTTTAATATACTTATACTTACTTAAATATAACTGACCAGCTTTCTGTTAGATTAACATAATATGTGAATATTAAGAGTAAACCAACTCATACAGAACAGTATTTTTATGCAGTGATTATTCTGCATTTCAGATAACTTCAGACTGGACCCATTTTAATGTATTTCAGAATTTTTCATCCTTGGTGTGCTCACTACTGAAAAAGAGTGATTAAGTCAGGATCTAGTGACAAGATTTAACTTCTATGCAAAATACATTCAACTAAACAAGTTGTTTTGTTTCATGCACAACTGACAGGATTTTATCCCTCTGGTCAATTTTTCACCTGATTTGTGAAAAACACAGACTTGGTTGGACATGAATTGACTTGTTAAGATGGATTTGTGTTGCAGTGTGGCCTGATGGAATTACAATTCATTTCCTGACATGAATGGAAATGAAAGTGCAGTGACCTCTGCCCAGCCATAACTGAGACCCAGACAGGAATGAATTAAAGAGATGTCTGACAAAGAGAGTATTTCAGAAAGAAGAGGGGTGCTGGAGGCTGTCCCCTGTTTGCCTTGTCAGATGAGGCCTATGATTTTATTTCAAGAAGTCAAAGCGTGTGGCTGAGGACCCTCACCAGATGGACGGACACATGGCCTTTGTATTGTTATTCAGATGTAGCGTGTGCCGCGGTGCTCTTCATAACGCACAACTGCTTTGAGTCAAGAGATTCAGAAAGACATAATGGAAATTTATGTCATCTGTTACTGGCGGATTTTAAAAAGTGTTTCCTCAACTTAAAACCTTATTTTTAAAAAAAGTATGCATTAGTGGAATCATAGAAACATAATCTGGTAGTTTAACGGTATATCAGTACTTATTGCTCTATGTGAAATATGTATACAGAATAAGATTTCTATTTCATCCTGTTAGTTTATTTTTTCATATTTTGATCCATTTTCAGAGCTTGTGGACACATACCTGAGCAGTACCAAATGGAGCAGTATCTCTGGAAACCAGAGGGGCAGTGTTGTGCAGTGGCCTACATGCGAAACAAAGAACAAACAGTCTTGCATTTCATGAACCATTGTAATTTCTCTTTTGAATGTCTCATTCTGAAGTCGTGGCAGTGACTGCAGTGGTAGAGCTGGTTGTCCTGGGGCCTGAAAGTCATGGGTTTGAATCCTTCTCCCCTATGTTGCAGCCCCAAGGGGGACAGAAGTGTTCTCTAAAAGCTGGTCCCAAGCCCGGATCTATCCCAAAGGTTTTGTCAGGAATGCCCTCCCACATAAAACGTGCCAAAGTACAACCATGTGAATAGAGCTTCTGCACCAGCTGGGTAGCTGGAAGTCGATAATTCATTGTGACGACCCCTTTAGGGAGAAAAGGTGAAAGAAATACATCTCATTCTGGTGATAATCTCCTGTAACGCCACCATGTTGGTCTCTATTGCCTCAAACTGACTTAGAAAGTGATGTCAGAAACCAATTATGTACGCAAAGAAAAACCTTAAATTCGTCTTTTGACTGGGCAGAAAATGTAATTCTTCTCCACTTTAACACAGAAGATTCTTTAGAAAATTATATTCCTGTTAGAAGTTCCAGACTACTATTTCACAGCGACTGCCATATCGGCACTTGACAGTCTGACTACAGATTTAACAAAACTGTAACATGACTGAAGAAGATTCCATACTGTTCCGCAGAGGGTAAGTCAATGTGATGGTAGAAGACTTATTTTCCCCACTTTATTGACATCGCACTTGTCAACAGCTACAACCTGAACATAACAGTGTCACATAAACAGTTCAGGAAGGTTCTCATCTGAAACTTTGCACCATAGTAGAAAGTCAACGTACTTTATCTTACTTTAAGTGACAGGTTTTCCTCTTTACTCTGTATCATGTTTTACACATCACCAAAGAATTCAAATGTATAAAGAAGCAAATATTTCTGAAGACATGATCAGTTGTAACTAATACACTTTCTGTGAACGTCCCATATCTTTCAGGCAGGGCTATAATTTATCATTTGCTGTGCAGTCTGACCTTTTGGTCCTCTCAGAAATATAAGCTCAGTATTTACTCTTGTGTAGCCATGCTTTTGGTCTCGACAAACTTCTTAACTGGGTCTGTGAGATGTGATTTCTTTACTGCTGAGCCAGTAGTTTTGTACATCCTTTTATGCTTTGCTCTGTAACAGCAGCTTGGTGATGTAGGGAGAGTGGACAGTGAAGTGTCAGGCCATGCAGCTGAACAATGAGCTAAAGCTCACAAGAAAAGCTCCAAGAAACCAAGCTGCAGATTCAGCTGAACCATTTTTACATTGTCTCATTGTCTTGCCGTTCATTCATTGTTATGAAAATCTTTAATGCCACTTTTTAGCTAAATTTTCCTAAACTCAGACATGCAATATGGATCTTTAG